>NC_092655.1:15630129-15947629 GCF_032118995.1 Asterias amurensis
CCCCTTACCTGAGGAAAATTGATCGATGTGCCCCTTTCAAGAGCGAAGTTCAAGGCGTGCAAACTATGCGGATTTGGTTTTTGGCTCCTTCTTCATTGCATGGGTTTTCCCAGGTTTACATTTCTTGGGGTTTTCCTCTCAAATCTAAAACTGAAACTTCCTTCCTTGTCTTCTCTCCATGGGGGGTTCTTGGCTATTACAGTCATTAAAGTTTATCTAGAAGTCCTTGGCTTCACAACCAGAATTAGTAAAGGAATGAAAAATTAACCCTTGGCCCATAGACCTTTCGCAAATACTGGGGCGCGCGCGTAAAGCTTGGAATTAGGTGCATTGTGGTCTTGCTGGTAGCAAAATTTGATTTATATCTATCCCACAATGCACCTCATTCAACAGTCTGCGCTTGCGCATTGGTATTTGCGATAAGGTCTATGACGTAGTCTTGGTGAAAAATGTTCTTGTTGAGTTGGTCAACCTCTATGGTAATACCATAGGCCCCATACACTCAACGCTACACACATCACGACTATTCCACTGATAGAGGGAGTTTCTGTAAGCAGCGATCCTGCCAGGAAGAATTTGGAGTGTGGTGTGGTGGGGCGATCAGGAAGTTTGCTAACAGGGCCCGCTACGTTTGAAAGTAATGTGCGCGGCAAGGAGAAGTGGAGCGGGGGACCGCGATAGTTGAGTGATAGTGAATAACAACGTCTTGCACCAAGACTATCCATGTCGCAGCCCTTTGGAATGAAAAAAACTCCAGGGCTGTGCTTGTGCAATAAAGCCTTGAGCCGGCTTGCTTGTACTGATGGCATTCATCATGCCAATGGAACCCACTTCCTTCAGGTACAATGTTCTCTCCATGTTGAAGGAAGTCACCAATTTCTTGCTAGTGAACAATGCCCTTGCTGAAGAGCAGGATGCGTCTATTGGCCGCAGCACATGTTCAAGCAAGATTATGCTCCCTTCAGAGACAAAGTAACGGGCGGTTAATTATACCTAAGGGAAATGAACCATCCATTTTCAATCAGAAAACTCAATCTAATCCTAAAGAGAATTATTTCTGTACGAAACACCTGAGAAGCCGAGACATATTAGTACAGTTAGCTCTGGTTATTAATAGCACTGTTATTTAAAAAGAGGTTCTGCTTATAAACCCATTCACAAGTCCCAAATCTTAGTTCTGCTTTATAAAAAAATCACTGTTGCATAATTTGTTTGCCACAACTGAAAAAAAACCATGAATGTGTGTCAAATCCTTGTATACATAATATAATAATAATAATAATAATAATAATAATAATAATAATAATAATAATAATAATAATAATAATAATAATAATAATAATAATAATAATAATAATAATAATAATAATAATAATAATAATAATAATAATAATAATAATAATAATAATAATAATAATAATAATAATAATAATAATAATAATAATAATAATAATAATAATAATAATAATAATAATAATAATAATAATAATAATAATAATAATAATAATAATAATAATAATAATAATAATAATAATAATAATAATAATAATAATATTAATATATATATTTTAATTTCCAACAAATTTAGACACCCTTTACCAATCCTGGCTAAAACCCTTTAATACTTATCTTGCCCACACAAATAAATAAATAAACAAATGTTATAAATTCTAATATCAGCCCCCTACTCGAGTAGAAAAACAGCTCCAAAAACAAACAAATGTAATCAACCAATGTCGGATTAAATATTCAGAGTTATAATTCATTTCAACAGTTTGCCAACTGAAGTGCTTCTTCAATGCTGTTTTTCTCTCCCGATCAATAATAAGTCGTTTCGCTGCTTACGTAGGAGTAACGTCAAACGTCGGCCATGGACGTTATCCGACAAGGCTGCCTCGATCCCCTCTCTCATTGTGGGGCTCTGGGCCGGGGCATCAAAGCGCAGGCGGGATCAGCGTTGTTATGAAACAGCCTGGACTCGTTGCAAAAACAACATAATCAGGGTAGGGGATCTTTAAATCAACCTGGCTATTTTGTAATGGGATCGCTAAACCTGTGTACGGTTTTGTTGCCCAGTAATGTAAAGATTTACACAACTGGCTTATGAGATGAAATTGAAGTCGACCAATGACCACAAAATACGAACCAAAAAGTGACCACATAAATTTCATAAGACAGCTAAAAAAAAATATAACATGTCAAAAAAAAAAAAAAAAGTGTAAGTAGTTACTTATTACTTCCAATTTATTTAAATAAAATTCACTCCTTGCAGCACCAGGGCCAAATTCCATAGAAAAGTAGCGAAGTACAATAACATTATGTTTGCCACAATAAGGTTACCACCTAAAATGCCATGTCACCTGTAACCATCTATGACTGGTATACTGGTTTTGTTTTTTGTTTTGTTTTTCATTAGAAAATTGTGAAACAATTGCTTCTGCTACAGCAGATAAAACTGTGTTGCACAAAACAAAAAATGATTGGCAGAAGCAGGTTACCAGCCAAGCTACAACGTAATAACAACTGTGAAGCAGGTTACCAGCCAAGCTACAATGTAATGAACACTGTTTGAGACTAGTTCCCACAAAATATTTTTAGCGGAATTATTTGCTAAGCACCATTTTCTGATGAGCAGCTTCATGAAACTGTGCTTTAGGCCAAATTTTACTGCACTCTTTATCATAGAAATTTGCTCAATATAGACAAAATCTTGAAAAATACCATGAAACGTACATTTCTCATGGTGCATACATATATGATATGGGTTTTTTAGCAAAATTTTGATCATCAAACAAATTTGTTAAGCGACATTTTCTGCTTCATTAAAAAAAAAAAAAATACAATCAAATGTACATTTCTCATGGTGCATGTACAATGTGGGTTCCCTGTAAAATATTGCTCATCGGATAAATTTGTTAATAGGGTCCAGGTCAACTGCAGAGATTGTTTGCTCTCAAGTAGTAGTAGTAGGGCCCCTCAGTCTGTGCCCTTAACCTGGTAAAAAGTGTGTTTGTGATCTAGCCACAACACATGGCAGGCATGGGTCACTCGGTCACTCCACCAGCCCAGGGGTAGCCCAGAGCAGACCCTAAGCTCCCTTGGCCAGTGAACTCACTCCATTGCACGACAGTCCTTTCTCTCTCCTCTCAAAACCTGAACTATTCACCAGAGGGGACACGAAGGATGGATGACGAGCGCAGGTCAATTAAGGTGTAGGCTTTAAGAAACCTTCATTGCCACCTGATCGCAAAATCTTTAGAAGGGCAGGTACTGACACAAACAAGTTAGCGGTATGCCTTCTGCCTAACTGAATCCATATTCAGCCCTGGATTTCGGTATCCTTGCTCAGCGCATGTGTGTGCACTTATGAGAGGGCAGGCGACTTTAAGCAGCTGCTACGTGTAACCTCTGGGCTATCACCGGTTACCATCATATTTACAATAATAAATAAAATTAAAATAAAAAAATTAAAAATGGTTACCAGGGAAGGGATTCTGCCGGGGATAAGTGCTTTGTGTGTGTGCGTGTACCAACGGCTTATCGGGATTTACGGAGATAGTGCAATATATACATGTTGGGATTCCACTTTTTCATTTTGAAAGGATGTTACACCGAGTAAATTATTTAGATGGGTGTTTATGATCTCAGGTCAATAGCACATTTCTCCAGCAACTCAGCAACTATTTCCTTGCAAAATGCACAGCCCCCCCCCCCCCCCCCCACTGAAAATATTACTCATGAAACTGGAGACCAGCATTCAGTGGAAACATCATCTTTCAAGTTAAAACCCTTATAAATAAAAATTATCTCACAAATGTATCAATGGAAGATTAATCAAAGTAGATAATCAAACTGAACACTGAAAATGTTACTGTTAAAGATCCGTTTCCACGTGTACATGTAATCAATGCTTTTTTTATCAGATGAAAAATATGCCAAGACTGATTGGTACACATTATATTTATATATAAGAAATAGAAATAAAAAAAAAATAAAAAAAAAAAAAAAAACATCAACCCAAACAAGCCTTCATAGCTTGAACACAAAACTCCGGGGGGAAAAGTAGTTGAAGTGACCAAATCGACACGACACGTCAATTTCTAGAGAAAATAAAAAATTCAAAAATTTGCTCTCTCTTAAAATTAGCAAGCTTGTAACAAGCCTGTCCTTGCCGATCGGGTGCCCCAACAAAATGCAAACTCAGCTCAAAATAAAAACTTCAATGGCGGCCTAATCTACTTAACTCTCTCAAGTGAGTTTAGAAAATAGGTCAATGACAGAACAACACGGGCAGCAACGTCTGATTTGAAGAGAGGAGAGAGTGGGGAGGGGAGGGGGGGGGGGGGACCTCTCTGAAGGAGAACGACCTGGCACAATAACCAACTCCATCCGAAATAGATCACCTCACTGTTATTACATAAATTACAGGGGGGGATTTAAGCTGGAGGCGGATTATCACTGGTGCATGGATGACATGATGACGGGGCAAGGAACGGGAACAGGCAAGAAGAGAGAGAGAAAACAATTAGTGGGTGATGGCACGCTCCGTTTACAAAAAGGCCGTCACCTCTTGCTCAACCAATTGGAAACCTTTGATTTCCAACTGACAAACCATGTCAGCGTCTCTCTTTTTTTCCTTTCCTTTTTTCCCCTGTTGTCTTTCTTGATGTTCTGACAATAAAGGAGGGGGTGACTATCAATTGCAATCAGTTGACTATCAAACCATGCCAGGGTCTCTTTCTTTTTTCTTCTCTCTTTTTTATTTCCCACCTTCCCCCCCCCCCTATATTCTTTCTTGATGTTCTAACAAGCGAGGAGGGAGGGGGGGTGACTATCAATTGCTGATTGAATTGGACAGTCTATCTCTCTTCCCGAGTTAAAAATAATCATCTGGCCATTTGTGGGACGGCTTAATTGTGCGTTGATGGCTGACTCCATATGATAAGCTCGTTGAGGGGGGCCCCCCCTCTTTGGTTCACGCTAGGGTGCTCTCATGACTCAAATGACCCCCTTGACTTGATGATGAGTTGATTCATCCTCCCTCTGCTCATCATCACTCCAGGGTACTTACTCCCAAGTTGGTGACTTTAGCTCCTTTCACACGAGAGCAATTTAACAAGGGTCCATTGCTAAATTGTAGTATGGTTGAAAGTGCTATAAAATGTACCTCGTGTGGAAGGACAACAATTGTTTTTTTACTGTCCAAGTTCTCTTGCAAAATCTTGTCAAACATTGCTACATTTTACAACCATGCTAAAACCATGCTATTATGTTTTTAGTACGAATCAGTAGGCACTGAGTTTCGACTGGTCCTCAGCTCTTTCAACTGGCATTTGGCCAGTGGACTAAGCTGAGGTCAGGCCTGTGACGTGTCCGCCTGTCAGAGGTCAATTTATAAAATGATTCCAGAATGCCTTACCTTTATCCTTCTCCTTCTCTTCCTTGTCCTTGTCTTTATTCACTTCGGGGACGTCGGCCAGTTTGGAACGGGGTGTTTTCTTCTTGCTTGGTAGGGGTAGCTGACTAGAAGCTTGACTGGGGCTGTGGCTCCGGGGTGTGGTTCTGGAAAAGGTACCCTAGAAGAGTGACAAAATGAGAGAACAAAAATTGAGTCATTGTTTTAATAAGGGAATCAATGTGTGGTGAAGAGGTTTTCAACTAGTGGTTTAATCCCAACGAGGCCTGGTTCTTGACAATTTTACCAAGACGAAGTCCAGGTAAATTATCAAGAACCAGGCCATGGCGGGTTTAAACCACTAGTTGAAAACCGATTCAACACACTTTGGTTCCCATTTATAAATACCTTTTCGGTCAAAAACATCATCATTTTTTGTTCAAAAAGTAAAATAAATGCAAACATTTTAATTGTTTAATGATTTCTTTCAACACAACACCCTTGTCACACGAAGTTGTGTGCTTTCAGATGCTTGATTTGGAGACCTCAAGTTCTAAATCTGAGGTCTCGAAATCAAATTCGTGAAAAATTACTTCTTTCTCAAAAACTATATTACTTCAGAGGGAGGCGTTTCTCACAATGTTTTATACTATCAACCTCTCCCCATTACTCGTTACCAAGTAATGTTTTATGCTAAAAATTATTTTGAGTAATTCCCAATAGTGTCCACTGCCTTTAACTAATAATTCCTTTTATTTTTATATTTTATTATGAGCAATCCTGTCATTTGTCCATTACAATTTAACCAAATATAAAAATATCAAGTACTTGTACACTTTAAAGTACACATGGAACCAACGTCACAGCAGCAGTACCCTTTGACATTATCCCCCAGCTACAAACATGTTCACAGACTAACTGGGTCAACAACCACTTCTGGGAATACGCTTTTCAAAACAAGACAGACATACTGGCTTCTCTGGACACTACTGGTAATTGTCAAAGACCAGTCATCTCACTTGGTGTATCTCAACATAGATAGATGCATAAAATAACAAACCTGAGAAATATTGTGCTCAATTGGTAGTCGAAGTTGCGAGAAAAACGAAAGAAAAAACACCCTTGTCACACAAAGTTGTGTGCTTTCAGATGCTCGATTTCGAGACCTCAAATTCTAAAACTGAGGTCTCAAATCAAATTCATATTTTTAAGTGAGTTCCAATTCAGTGTAAAAACACTGCATGGACATGAGTAAGTCCACATAGTGTTTCAAGTCCCTACATTTATGTTCTCAGGTCCACACTTCGTATGTAGCTTAAAACACAAGTAAACATCAGTAATCAGGGACCTCCTATTGTTTGTACTTTTTGGCAAGAGGTCCCATTGGTTTTGTATACACTCTCCAACTGGGACCTTTAACCACCTGGGGACCTTTACCCAATTGGGGACCTTTACCCACCTGGGGACCTTTACCCAACTGGGGACCTTTACCCAACTGGGGACCTTTACCCAACTGGGGACCTTTACCCAACCGGGGACCACATTGTCCTTTTCTGTAATAAGTCCCAGGTTTGACCATGTATACAAAAACTCACACACACCTCAAGCTGTTCATCATGTCACAAGGACAACTAAAAAAAGCTACCGACCATCCCTCCTTTGATTATCACATCCCTGCCTTTGTAAGCCAAGGACAGTACCTTGGCATTTACCCACATGCAACTGATGAGCCATGATGGAATCCCATTAATGGCCAAGAGAGACATTGCAAAGGCATTACAATCAAGTCAAGCCAATATCTCTGGCCTATCCCCCCTTCAATGTTACCATGGAGGAAGGAATAGAAGGAGCTCAAACGAAGAGACTTCAAAAGTCGAACCTGCGGTACCGCAGTCGTTTAACAACACCTCGTAATCACCGACATACCTTATACAGACAATGAGCGACCTGGCGTATGTGAGTTTGCGCGTGCGCACTTGGTTTTTCACTCAACCATGGTGTCGTATGTCGTATGGATATAATACAGAAAAACAACTTTTTTGAGACCTGATAAAATTTGTGTACACTTGTGCTCACCAAATCGAAAAACACAATTGAATACCAACCACCCTCGTGTGCTAATACCCACATTTTGAACCACCGCTAGTGACCGGAAAGTCACAAAAAATTAAAAAATATGCCATGATGTTTCAGTGAAATACCACAAATGGTAAATGAAAACGTGTATATTCACAATTCTGGTCTCCAATGATTCAACTTTACACGAAGGCAACAGTGCAGAGCGGCGGTACCGCACGTTCTGTACAAAGAGATCTAATCCTGCTCGTTAATCGGCCGTCCAGCTGGAGGTGTCCTATCTTTTTCCACTGGTCAGACAGGGGCATTATCAGGGTATTCTTTTGTTACTCTGCGGTTTTGCGGATCGTTCGAGCTCCTTCTATTCCTTCCTCCATGATGTTACTAACCCTCACTAGCTACATTCCATGCTCAGCCAACCAAACCATGCATTCTACCAGCGCCCTATTTAACCACACACCCCTGATAGACAACAGACTGAATCAAATGCGTCTGGACATGCTATTAAAATTGTTCCCATCAAGGGTGGATCATATTTTGGCACCGTGTCCAAGGAAAGAGAAAACCTGAACCCATCATTAATGCTTTTTGAGTGGCACAGTTCCATCAAGGGGTCAGTGACTTTCAGCGTACAACTACAAGAAATGGAAACCCCTGAGAAGGGTTATCGGTATTTAACCTGAAAAATAGTTGTTAAGATTGTGCAGATTCTTGTGAGGTATTGCAAATGGTTTCCCCATACATCTTGAAGATTAGCAATGCTCCTTTTTTATTTAAGTAATAATTCTTCCAGCCTCCCTATATTTCAAGTCATTTAGGACAGGGAGTTTTCAAGATGAACATTCCAGTGTAAAAAACATCATCTTGTCATACATACGCCAATAAATCACGATCAGGCACTACATTAGGCCATTTGAAAAAAAGTAGGGCAATTTATTTAGTTCATGGGCTGACCTCCTTATGGTACCCCCTTATGCTTTTGTAGACACTTCAGGCTATGAGCATTTAATAAATAAACAAAATTCATTCTAGATAAAACCATCGAAAATCAGACTGAAGTAGGAAGAACATCATGCGTGATTCAATTTATTTACTTATTTTTTTTGTTTATTTTTTTTCTTCCCCCCTTATTTTCAGTAAAACAAATTTTAAAAACAATATATTTTAAGCAGATGAAATTAAGTAGATGTTTATGGATATTATAGAGAATGGCTTACCGTGTTAGCTGTTTGTGCTGTATTTGCTGCATTGACTCTGCGCCGTGGGGTAATGCCAACATTCTCTCCCTTCAGTAACGAACTCACAACTGCACAAAAAACAAAAAGAGAAAAATATTAGAAACTTGAATACAAAAAAATCAACATCACATTAATTAATCACTTGCTTTTAAGCTCTTTGCAAATCAAACAGAGACGGATCCACAACAGAGGAGAATAAGGCACACATAAGCCACTTTTTCATTTCATTTACCCACAAATGATCCGTACCTTGAAAGCAAGGTAGCCCCTGCAAGCTGAGAAAAAATAGTCTGGTGCCATGACGTGCATTGCCCTTTATATATATCATTTGTACCCAGGTACTAAGACGGGTTTCTTGTGATTGGTTTTTTCGAACCATTCGATTGTTTTAATTCTATATAAATGTAAATGTCAACGATCAAACTTGGTCTAGTATTTGTGATTGTTGAAGAATATCTGAAGCAGGATCCGAAGTAGGAATACACTATCTGAGAAGCTTTAATTGCAGTAATGCTTCTCAGATTTTAAATTTTGGGGCATAAAAACACCCTTGTTGAGCAAATTTGTGTGCTTTCATTGAATGCATACAAAGGGCTTCAGGCCTATGTTTGTTTAAAAATTTAACTGAGAAATTACTTCTTTCTCAAAAATTATGTTACTTCAGAGGGAGCCATTTTCTAACAATATTTTATACAATCAACATCTTTCCATTGATTGTTACCAGGTAAGTTTTTATGCTAGCAGTTATTTTGAGTAATTACCAATAGTGTCCAGTGCCTTTAAGGCAAACACAGCATCCATTACACGGGGAACTGTTTCCAAGGGGTCAATAACATTTAATTGCACGGCTGCTACTGACATCTTAATCAGAGTTCATTCAGAAGATTCTTGACCCCTCGCTACATACCATCTCAACATACCATGAGATGATGAACTGTTGCAAATCTTAAGTGTTGATTGACCTACACCCAAAACCCACGCTCATAAACAAACACAAGCTTAAAAACAAACGCCCCACTACCAGCAAAACTAATGCCTGAGTCACACTGCGTAAACCAATCTAAAGGCATCGGCGTCAATGGGTATGTTCAGACAGCGTACTAACTTAGACCCGAACCGGTCTAACTTTTACGAGCAGCGGGGGGTAGTCGTAAAAATAAAACCCCCTTGCGTTCAGACAGCACAGAGTTAAACCCGATCCGGTTTATCTTCGGTTTTAAGAGGTCAAAGTAGACGCGACCCCGTTGCTCTAACATCCGGTTTTATTCATCAGATTCACGCACCGAGTATGCCGAGATGCTGAGTGCCCCATGCCCTGGATGATCATCAGGGCATAATTATTGGATACAAATGGCTCAATCGAACGCGGCAACAGTTTTACGGTTGGGAGTACACGGGCACTTAAAACAAACATGAACACGACTCAATTTTTTTTTTTTTTAAACAAACAAAATATTGATACAAACCGTCGAGAAAACTCACCAAAATATTGTCCATATTCCATGAAACAGAACACGTTTCATTTTTGTGTTTTGTTTTATACCACTGTTTCCGATTTAAATACTTTTAGTTTGTACTTCAATCGATTGGAAGTTGCGATCTCTCAAAAGCTGGTGCCGCGATTTTTATTCCGATTCGTTCATAAACACAACTACACACGTGCAAGTTACGTAAATACATGTACTTTGCAGTATTTTCCCAACTTCCCAACAACAACGTGGTGATATTGCTGGCGTAGGGAATTTCCCCTACACACAGCCTCGCGCCCACTGCAGTTCATTCTCCTAGATTGAAAGTACAGCACGCTAGTAACGGTGACAGCAATAGAAAGGCACATCCACGGGATCGGTGATGGATAACTATGGGATATCAGAGAGTGATCACTATGGGATGGCAGCGCTGTACATGTGAGAAGCATTACAAAATATGCTTCTTCTCTGCGCTCGTAGTATACGCATGAAAAACAGGTTAAATTTATTATAGGACACTCAACAAAAAAAGCTTGAAAAATATCATTTTGTTTCAGAATTTAATAAATCATGGGCGTGGGCCTGTGTTAAACTGCATACACCGATCAAGAGGGTTTCGCCAACTCGGTAAGCGGCAAGAAAGTAATATAAATACTCGGTGCTTTTCAGCATCAGAGGCAACAGAAACCGTATACAAGCATTCCGGGTCCCGGGCGTGTGCATTGAACCACACAATGGGTCGTCCGTTGTGAGTTAAAACCGGATGTCATTCTGTCCACACGCAGTGTTAAAAGATAAACCCGAACCGGTTTAGACTTAGACCGCCTCGCTGGACGGTTTAAGTTTTGGGGTTTAAACCCGATCCGGTCTAACTTTATTTGCGTTCACACGCACAAAAGTTGAACCCGAACCGGTCTAAGTGGACTTAGACCAACTTTAGTACGGCGTGTGAACGACCTCAATATCACCAAACTCTTCCTAACTTAGGATTAATCTTAGGACTGAAGACTAGTTAAATTCTAAATCCAAATATGTAGGAAGTATTGAACCCATGATAAGTTAAGACGAGTTACTCGTCCTAACTCGACATAGGATTAATCATAGCGTTTTGTGAAATCGCCTGCAGGACACGCTTGGTAATATTGTCAAAGACCAGTATTCCCACATAAGGTATTTTCTTTCAAATACAAATTTGAACCCCCTTTTTGATGTTATTTATCAGGAAGGAGGTTGCCGATATAAAAATAAGATATGTCTCAGCATTTAAATTTGTATTATTTAATTAAAGCCATTATACACTTTCGGTAAACAGTATTGTCCAAGTCCCTCACTTCGTTGTACCACAACTTATATATAAAATAACAAACCTGTGAAAATTTAGGTTCAATCGGTCATCGGAGTCGGGAGAAAATAACGGGAAAACCCACTCTTGTTTCCGCGCATTTCGCCGTGACATGTGTTTAAAATAAATCCGTAAGTCTCGCTAACGAGAATTTATATTGTGTTAATGTTTTCTCAAAAAGTAAAGCATTTCATGGAATAATATTTCAAGAGAAGTCTTTCACCATTACCGTCTGTAAACCCTGTAAATTATTTGTAAATCTGTGAACTTTTTTTTTTTCTGTACCGAAAGTGTATAATGGCTTTAAATCAAATTTATACAATAATATAAACTAAAATTGTTATATGTATTGTTATATGTATTTATATGTATTGTTATATTTATATTCATATTTAAATTTATATTTTTACATAGTTTTTAACGATTCCTGTAAGTGGCGGCTTTCCGCTGTTGGATGTCAATAAATAAATAAAAAATAAAAAAATAATAAAAATTAAAATAAAATCACCCCTGTTTGCATAATTTGACTAGTTCTCCATATACTGATATTTCAAAAAAAGAAATTGACTCATTCAAACCTGATTGTATCATAATCATTTGCAAAAGTGAAAATATAAAATAGAAGTGTGTAGAACCATCAATATAAACCAAGATTTGTGCTGGTAGCAAAACAAACTAATCACTTTGTCTACGATTAATTCAGTCAATTAAGTTTGCTCTCTTTTTTTGCTCTCTACAGTTATCTACAAGTATTTCTCTTATATTAACCTTTATCATTCAATGTCATTCTACTTTACATGGTAGGTATGCACGTACATAAATATAAGTGATTAACATCGCAAACAATAAAACCATAAATACTTCAAGGCCAGGATGAACCCATTGTGCTCTTTTTCAAGCTGGAAAACCTAATAGAAATTAATTGGTTTTTAAGTGGGTTTTTTTTTTTTTCTCTAAAACACAGAACATGGGCCAGTGGATTATTTCCACTGCACGAACATTAACACCACAGTTTGATCTTAGACTTAGAGGGCCATTCAGAATAGTCAGTGTTTAATTGTGTGTGTTTTTTTGTTTTTAAATTGTGAGTGGGTGGTAAAAAATATATCCATACATTTATTCATATCTTCCCTTAGCCCTTGCTCTTTTTTGGCTATAAATGGATATACTTATGTCAGTATTTTTATATTTTTTTTATTATAAATTATAGTTTTCTCGTATCTTTAACTCATTGTAGATTGACTGCAAATCAGCCTTTGTCTACATTGGTCTTTTGTTCTTCTCTTATAAACCATTTATATACTTCTAACCCATACCCATTCTGTGCGAAAAAAGCAGAAAGAGCACTCTATGCCAGCCACCAGTATGAAGTCACAAGTTTGCAGGCTTGCTACATCTACAATGCACAGTGTCTGTGTGTGCCAGTGTGTGTGAGGGTCAGGGGTCCTAGGGTCAAACCCAAACCACGCCCTCTATTTACATAGCTCACACAGTCCAGCAGGAAACCTTAGATTCTCCCCACGGTGTAGCTTTACAATGACACAATGACAGATTCCTTTGTTCTCCGCCAGTGATATATATGACCTGACTGGGAGGTTTATTGTTTCTTTTTTAAAAGATGTTATAAAATTGCTGATAAACAATCACACCACCAAGGGGACCTCTTGTAAAATCAGTCTGGAACCAAATAAAACTCAATCAGGATCCGGCTTCTACTGGGTTACTGTTTAAAGGTGCGACTTTCATTTACCTTCCTTTTTCGTTTGCTTTACAATATTGCTGCTGAAGTGAAATTATTATTGGGGGTTTCTCTTTTAATTTTTTATGTAAAAAAACTCCAAATAGTTTAAAGCCATTATACACTTTCGGTAAACAGTATTGTCCAAGTCCCACACTTCGTGTATCACAACTTATATATAAAATAACAATCCTGTGGAAATTTAGGCTCAATCGGACATCGGAGTCGGGAGAAAATAACGGGAAAACCCACTCCTGTTTTCGCGCGTTTCGCCGTGTCATGACATGTGTTTATAACAAATCCGTAATTCTCGTTAACGAGAATTTATATTGTTTTACCGTTTTCTCAAAAAGTAAAGCATTTCATGGACTAATATTTCAAGAGAAGTCTTTCACCATAACCTTCTGTAAACCCTGTAAATTATTTGTAAATCTGTGAACTTTTTTTTTTTTTTCTGTACCGAAAGGGTCCAATGGCTTTAAGGTTTATTAGCGTTGGGCAAGTCTTGATGGAAAACAAATAATGGGTATTAAAAACAAAAGCAATCTGTCTTAGGTGTTGGGGCAAGTAAAACAAAAACAACCCTTTTTCTTTTGTCAACCCTTAGGCCCCCCCCCCCCCAAAAAAAAATAAAATAAATACCAGTTGATCGTCCACGCCCGCATCCTTTTTTTTTCTTTTTTCTTTTCTTCTTCTTCTTTTTTCCCCCGATTCTTTCTTTCAAAAGGACTGGCCTAGGAGCTTTTCCCGAATCTAACGTGATGCTCTCGAACACGTGTCACCGTCTGTAACCTACCACTACTACCAGCAAATCTTTTTACGTGTAACGGGACAAATAGAAAGAAAATAAGTTTGCGGTGGGTTCGAACTGAAGAATTGGTGGCCTGATTTGATTTGAAATACTAAGCGGCCATCTTGGTAGGAAAAAAAAAAATAATAAATAAAAAGGCCCTCATCCCCCTCTTTTTTGAAAAATCAGGGAGGATCAACTGATATTTTATTTTATTTGACCTACTCAATAACTTTTTTTAATGGATAAATTTGAAGAAGAAAGAATTGGGTTGGCTGTTTTCCTCGGGAAGAACCCCGAATTTCCTGGTAAAGAAAATCTTGGTAGTCCTTTGTATCAGGGACGTGATAGGCTGTTCAGCACGAAAAAAACTGAACTATGATCACAAAGCGATTAAGTTTTGCGCGCACAAAGCCTGAAAGCTTGTGAGATCGAAAGCTCGCAGGTACGAAACCTGTTTTCATACATTTATTGTTGGTTTTGAAAGCAATACTCTGCAATCTCAGGTGTTCCATATGGATTTATCTTCATTTTCTTATGATCCAAGTTATATTGGTCCATAGCCACCAACTGTTTCTGAAATAGAAACTTTGATTTTTTTTTTTTTTTCTTTTTTTAATCCCTTTCCCAATCCCTTTCCCAATCCCTTTCCTAATCCCTTTCCCCTCTTTTTTTCTATAAATGGATATGTATTTGTTTGTTCTTGTTTGTGCCTCTGAAGAAGGTCTGGTTTGGATCGAAAGCTAAGGCCACTACTCATTATTTAATTTATAAAATGTAATAAAAAAATAAAAAGCGGGTTTCGATTAAAAACAGAGAAATGTAAACAAGAACTTACCATCATCGAGAAAGACCATCTGTACCAGAGCTGGATTCTCTGTATGACTCTCCAGCACTGTATCATCCATTACAATCAACTCCTGAATAGAGAAAGAAATAAGGTAGACAGTTAATAGATTAACCTGTGATTAACCCAATTCCATAACACTGCTGCTGGCTTTGCGTACTTCATACATGTACTACAACCTTGATGAGAGTGGCAGCATGAATAATGTCTCTGCTTTAAAGTCACTCGACACTATTTGTTATCATCGAAGACCAGTCTTCTCACTTGGTGTATCTCAACATATGCATACAATAAACAAACCTGTGAAAATTTGAACTCAATTTGTCGTCGAAGTTGCGAGATAATAATGAAAGAAAAAACAACATTGTCACACAAAGTTGTGTGCTTTCAGATGCTTGATTTCAAAACCTCAAAATCTAATTCTGAGGTCTTGAAATCAAATTCGTGGAAAATTACAGTTTCAATCGAAAACTACGTCACTTCAGAGGGAGCCGTTTCTCACAATGTTTTATACTATCAACCTCTCCCCATAACTTATTACCAAGTAAGGTTTTACGCTAATAATTATTTTGAGTAATTACCAATAGTGTACACTGCCTTTAAATTTATTTTCATTACCCTTTAAAAACTCAGGATATCATTACCACACTTAAACCCTGCCAACAGCTTCAGGTGATAAATTCCATGGCATGGTTATTTTAACCCACATTAGTTCTTTCCTCAGTTAGTACACGTAAAGAAAATTAAGTTTGTGTGTTCGTGTGAACCGATCCCAGTACCCGATAGCACATGGGGTCGGCATTCCGTAAACCAAATACAGGCAGGCGGACAGAGTGACTGAGACATTCCGGGGATTCTCCTCTCGGCAAGATGTCCCCGCTACTTCAAATTCTTAAGGAGGAGGAGAGCGAGCGGTTTGACCAGGCAGGAGCCCCGCAGTCCGTGCACCCTGGACAGAGCTTCAGAGAGACCCATCCCTCCGGCCCCCTTAAGACCCTCCCAGCCAGCCAGCGCTCTCCCTAGCCAGTGGAGTGTGGTGTGTGAGGAGGAGAGCGAGCGGTTTGACCAGGCAGGAGCCCCGCAGCCCGAACCAACCTGGACAGAGCTTCAGAGAGACCCATCCCTGCGGCCCCCTAAGACCCACCCTCCCTGCCTGCCAGCCAGCGTTCTAGCCAGTGGAGTGGTGTAATAGCCTCCTCCACAACAGATCAAGTTGGAGGCCACAAAGTGCCTTCATATCAAATAATAAGTGTCATGATGAGTGACAAGGCACGGCCTGTCCTTTTCTGCTTGGTGGGTAATCCATCTGGAGATTGTGCATGCGTTCAGCGGGACCATGGAGAGGCCATGGGAATGATCGCAGATTATTTTTAGTAAGGAATGGGATGGTCGAGGGGAGGTCATAGAGCTTGCAATACTCTATTGAATAGATCATGTGTGGATTATGCACGTAACTCCATGTACATGTAACAGAAACCAAGGCCCCCCCCCCCCCATATCAGTAAAAATATAATGAATTTTTACCACAACAAACAATTCTAGAATACCTTAGAATCTACATATGTAATATGTACATGTTTTGGTGAAACTGTTATGAATTGCAGTAGTGTAATTTTAAAATGTGAACGACTCACTCGACTCTAAGGCCAAATAAAAAAAAAATACCAGTTGATCATCCGGATTTTTCAAAAAAGAGATGGATGAGGGCCTTACTTAAATTACTGTTTATTATTTTTTTTCAAGATGGCCGCTAAGTATTTCAAATCAAACAGGCCACCAATTCTTCAGTTTGAATCAACCGCAAACTTACTGATACCTATTAGTTGCATGAGGACCTGTGTTAACACTAACACTAACAGGGTCGATAACACTAAAAAGATTTGCTGGTAGGCATTCACTAATATTGTTTTATGAAACAGACGGTTACAAGTGTTCGAGAGCATTAAGTTAGATTCAGGATTTTTTTTTTTATTATTTTTTTTTTAAACAAAAATCAAAACAATCAACTGGTATTTTTTTTTATTTGGCCTAATAAACACACACTTATCACAGTTATAACAACAAAGTGAGCAAGCTTAAGAGGTATAAAAAAAAAAACACTACAAAATAAACAATAAACATACAAAACCACTGTACTGGTATCCAATATTTGTAATATATTGGTATGATTTGTTTTCTTCCAATGAATGCATGATTAGTCTTAGCCAAGAGGGCATTGTTCAGAAAGGTTCATGAACCCGTTTAGTCGGTCTACGTGAAGTTCAACCCCAAATGCAGTCCGATAATGCACTACTTGTACCTCTCCAACCCAATCACACACACAGTGACAGTCTACCAGCAGCTGCAGTACTGCATACTGCCCCCCCCCCCTCCCTCCCTTTCCACCACCAACAAAACCCTAACCCTTTGGTCTTATCTAAACTAGCTCTGCTCTAGTCTGAACAGCAAGGTCGGGCTGTCTGTCCTTGGTAACAAGTACTGGTATTGGCCAACCCTATTAAATATTAATCTTTGGGACAAGCAGTTGATGGTGGAGGGAACAAACAACTGGCATTGCTACGTCTATTGCAGGTATACGGTATACAATACCAGTGTTTTTAATCCGTGAGAGGAGGCTCGGCTGATTGTAGTTGACAGGCAATAAACACCTTATGGGTTCGACACCACAGCCAGTTGAATACTTTCAATTTATAATGGCTTGCCACTTCACTGAAAGGGGGGAGTATTGTAAAATACATCTTTTTTATATTATTCATTTGTTATCAAATGTTGCTTTCTTTCGCGCAGCGAACTACTTGAATGGATTCACACTGTGACACAATGCAAGTTTGGGCCATTCAATACCTGTACTTATCAATTTCAATCAAATTGATTGGATTTCACTCAAAAGTCTGCTTCCAGCGGATATCCGCACACAATAGAAAAACGAGGGGGAAACATGTTCAGCCCACTAAACACAACACTTGATGATTTATTCGACACAACCTCTAAGCAAATTGTACTTTTAAAAAAAATGTATAAATCCTTTTATCATTTCCCCTCCACAAACGGGAACGCCGTTTTACAGACCGTGAAAAGGATTGTGCTATGAATCACATTCAACACTCCTTTAATCCAATCAAAAAAAAATTATATTTCCATCCAAGGGAAGAAGAAGAAAGAAAATATACTGTACTCTTGCAAGGTCGCAGGGGACTGTACGCCTGAATGCATTTTGTTTTCCTCTCCCGACAAAGCCGCTTTTGACAATCCTAAAAGCAGGCTAACTGTATTTCAGACTCGGTGTAAAGCTATTACCGAGTTTGTACTTTGATAAACACTACCCCTCGCCTATCAATGGCCGTGATCGGCGCAAACGCTGAACTTTGATATTTCTGAGGCGTACTACACAAATCTCATCCCTAAAGGTTCAAAGACTCTTATCAGAGTTGCGATCAGCCGATATCAATCTAGTCTACTTTCTATTATATAGAAATATATATATTTTTCCTTCATCCTTTCTCCCTACCCAGCTTCTTTTCACTCTCTATCCTCCCCCTCCCACCCCCCCCCCCCCCCAAAGAATAAAATACTGTATTCTTGTCCTACATATCTACAGAGTAAGCGGTCGGGCCGTGGGGTGCATTATTCAGCCTGTTTCTCGCCACTGATCCGCGCCTGAATAATAACACGGCTTGATAACGAGGAATGTTTTGTTGGGGCCTATGCAGCCACTTGGGAGAGGTCTTTGAGGAAACTCTCCACTTCTCCTTAAAGGTTAGGGGATGTGGAGAAGACAGCGAGGGGGGGGAGGAAATGATAAAACCAACAAGAGGAGAGAAAGTGATGGATAAACCAGAGATTGCAGAGTATTTGTTTGTCTTATTTCGCAGACACAAGTGGAGGATGATTTGCCTGGGCCCAATTTCCTAGAAGGAACACATCATAACGCTATCCAGAACAGGGGTTACTAGCCAGAATACCATGCCACATGTACAATTTGTGACTAGTATCCTGCTCTTTTCTGCTAAGCATAAAATTGCTAAGGAATATTTCTGCTTAACCAGCTTCATGAAATTGGCCCCTGGTTATTCCGACAAGGCGGCCCAAAATAAATGTTTTTTTATTATTTTACTCTTATTTACTTTTTGAGAGAGACTAGAGGGAGAGAAAGGGGGAAAGACGTTGAACCCCAAAGAAAGAAAAATGCATGCGTTTAACCACTTGCCCTTAGGGCAATTAATATAAGGAATGATGATGGTTTTCTATTCCCTGGCGTAGACGCACCAACATAACGTCTAACACGGGGCACGTGTACTCTCAGCACTCCCGCTGAGACAACCTGCCATCCCATGTTTACATTAATGTCTTAATGACTACTACGGTTCATCGAGTGCCAAAGGACTTCATCTTGCCAACCTCTAGAGCCAGTCCTAAATAATTTATAAAGCGTTTCCAGGAAATTACCAAGCCATGCAGGGACGACGTGGTCTAGTACCAGTATGTGCTTAGTCACGACGATAAATTTAGATTGAGAAATCATGGTAATGGTGCCAAGCCATCTATTAGACTACATATACTTCAAGGGGGGGGGGGGGGGGGGAATATAACTCGGTCCAAATTTAACAAGCATTTCTAAGTCTCCAATCTGCAAATTACTTTAGGACTCCTAGGCCTATAACACTTTCAATATTTTCCTGTCCACCAAATTATTTAAAGCTTGTGATGGTTAATTTTACTTCAAACAACAAATCTGAGAGAGATTTATATTACTATTGCTTGCAAAAAAAATTATAAAATTTATTATTACTATCAGCTTATGTTCGTTGAATTCTTCAAGTCTTTACTAGGTTTGTTAGTTTAATTTGGGGTTATGTTTTGGGGGGTTTCTAATTTTGTTTTCTTATAGTTTTGGGTTGTGTTTTTTTTAATGGGGGGGGGCAGTCACATGGCAACCTGGGCCGGGGGAAAAACACTGCTTAGCAAATTTCTATGCTAAGCAAAAAGTGCGTGGGACATCTGTCACATTTGTCTGTGCTTAGCATGTTTGTTTATGTTACAGGGTTTCGAACACTTACCCTTGTGTAGAGATCATGACCAGTAATGACAGCCGAGAACCACTGCGTCGTTGAGCCTAGACGGTAAACCTGTACTCGATAACCAGTTAACGAGTACGGCGCTTGCATCAATATGTGCTGTACCTGCTGCTCATGCAGCCATTGGTCCACCTCGGTCTTGACCTCGACGTAGTTCAGAAATGCGGGATACTGTGCGGTCTTGGGGTTATCTTCCTGTAAAACAACAACAGAAAGATACAATACTTTAAAGTATGGCTGCCGCTTCCCAGGTTGTATCTTAATTTGGGTGTGATCCCTGGCTACACAGCAGTTAAAACGGTTGTGTGTGGCTTGTGACTGGCACCCCCGAATAAAGATACTGACAAATTAGGAAGACCGCCAACATGGGGCTAGATAGCTAGCTCAGTTGGTAGAGCAACAGCACGTTAATCTGGAGGTCGTTGGTTCGAGTCCCACTCTAGTCAATCTTTCTTTGTTCAACCCCAAATCAATACTTTAAAGTGTCAGATTCAGAGGCCTGGAACTCAGCTCTTGAAGAGGCACAGCAGTTTTCCCTCTGGTATGGGGGAACTTCTATTGGGGGAAAAATGTAAGTTTGTATTGGAACCTTGCAGAGGGCACCACAACAATTGCTGTCGGTGTCGTGGGTTATTTCAAAGCCTCGATTCACAACTTGTACGTTCACTCTGTTACGGTTCACCTCAGTAAAGCCCAAGGAGGTGTTCTCCCTTACAGTGTTTCACTGGTCAAATGCTACTCTAATCTTTCTCAGTGTCTTTCTGACAGACATGGTACACTACCAAAGTCAACCTTCATTTTATAACAAATTTACAACAAGAACTTTTTCCATGAACCAGATGATTGGACCCTCCTTCTCCTGACAAAGCTAACCCAGTCCTTCTGGCTTCATCTTTGCTCTAAGTTCATTCACCCTTGTAACTGGAGCGCCCGCCCAGGAATCACTGAGAAAATATGCAAACATCTTGTGCATGTAATAAGCTCCACAGTGTAAGCTTAGAATGCTTGATCTACGGAGGCTTGCAGTGCAGATAAGCCCTGCTTCCAGACCACTCAACTGTTGTCATATCATGTCATGTGTTGTGTTTAGCTAGATGGTAATGACAGCAAATCAGATAAAAAGTGAAGCAGTCAAATTGTTGACATCGCCCCCCCCCCCCCCCAACACCTAAGTTAAACCTGGCAATAAGCTTAGTTTCAGTTGTCTATGTTTGTTTGTTTGTGGGATTTAATATATTATTGTAATGATGGACATACAATATTAATGATGGACATACAATATTTATGAACTACACTTTCAATACTTGAGACACAAGACTAGCATTGATAACTCACTTTCATAAAGCTGATTATAAGCAAACTTCTTTGCTAAGCAACAAAGTGAGTGGGGCACCAGTTGCAACAATGTCAACTTTATGGAATTGTTGCTGGTAACCAGTTTCTTTGTCTTTGCTCAGCAGGTTTTTTATGCTTTCAGGCTTTATGAAATCGGGCCCAGTTCACTCTGAAAGCAGACTTGCCAAATGAAGAATGGTTCTTGTCAAGCAAAGTCAATTTGGGGCAAAATTACAAACTAAGACAAGTTCAAACAGGAAGTCCATTTGCAAATTAGCAAGACATCAATACATCCACAGACGTCCATCTCACTCAGGGAAAAACACCAAGCCCCCAGTATCACCTCACCTCCTCCCCAACCAATAATGGAAAAAGCAGACATATTTCGGTCAACAAACTACCCCCGGGTTAATGGTTAATAGTACACAGAACAGTTAAATTGTAATATGCTTGTCAATTACTAGCTGTTAAGTACAGACACAATGATGTGTGCTTATTATTAGTTTCTTGTTCATCATAAATCAAGCCACAAGTACAACTGATGGTCACTTAATACGATATGAGGCTCATTCTGATGACACAGTTAATAAATTGTTGTGTAAATTGTTATGTAGCAATAACAGAAGGGGGATGGAGTACACAGATGAAGATGTCGATTAAAATATATGAAAATGCATAGACCTGGGTCCAATTTCATGCCACATAATTCTTTGGTTATGGTGGTTTTGGTTTTGGGTTTTTTTTTTTTTTTTTTTTTAATGTATTTTTTCCATCAAAGTTGTGGTCTTACAAACAATCCATTCTAACAACAAGGCCTCCCTTTTTCAGAGGAGAAGTTTGACGTGGACATGAGCAGAGATATGATTTCTTTGAATGGTAATATCCCTTCATCCCAAGTTGATAGGATACCCGCGCCGATTGATAACCCAGGGGAATCGCCTGCAAAATGGCTCAGGTATCATGTTGTTGTTCGTCGGGCGGCGGCGACGGCGCAGACGGCGTTTCTCCGAAGGCAATACACATGTTTATGCCGGGTGGCTTTATATGATGATGCAAACAGATAATAACTATCGCTGGCCCATCTTGATTAGGGGGCTTGTAATTCAAGACCGACAACAATAATAACACTGTTCCATATTAAAGGAACACGTTGCCTTGGATCGGTCGAGTTGGTCTATGAAAAGCGTATATAACCGTTTGTTTTAGAATGCATATGATTAGAATGATATTTTAAAAGTAGAATATAATGATCCACACAAGTATCTATCGAAATTGCGTGGTTTTCCTTTTACCTTGTCGACAAACACGGTCGGCCATTTATGGGAGTCAAATCTTTGACTCCCATAAATGACCGACCGTGTTAGTTCGCAAAGTAAAAGGAAAACCACGCAATTTCGAGGCAAATAATGTGTGAATCATTGTATTCTACTTTTTAAACATCTTTCCAACCATATGCATTTTATAACAAACGGTTACAAACGCTTTTCAAAGACCAACTCGACCGATCCAAAGGCAACGTGTTCCTTTAACAGGGAATTCATACTTAATATTCTGCGAAGTGGATTGTCTGGTTGTTATCAGTCCGGACCAGAGTGGACTTTGTACTTTGTCAACACTCCGGATCTTCCGATGTGTATAATAAAAGTTTAATTTTAATCCGTCCGAAAAAATGTACAAATTGAAGTTTTGATCTAGAAGTTTGTAACTGAAGATTCTAATAAGCCACTTCGGAGTTCCAGCTGCGCATGTCTGTTACTGCTGGCAACGCATGTTGTCTATCTCCAACAACCTTTTGACAGTACCAGCGGGTATTGTCAAAAGGTTACGGGAGATAGACAAAATCCGTTGTCAGCAGTAACAGACATGCGCCACCGACATTCCGAAGTGGCTTATTGAATTCAAGATGATCAGGCGTCTGCTCTCAAGGTAAACAAAAATTGAAAAACTGCTTCCAGAGACACCTTTTCATGGAGGCTTACATGTATTTCCTTACGAAAGAAAATACTCCACGAGAAAAGCTTTAAAAAACAACTGGCGTTGGAGACCTTTTGATCTACAATATCTGGTTCATTTGTGGCATTATTGTACTTTATTTTTAAGTTCTAAGGCCCTATAAATTATAATAATTGAGGCCATTCAATATTTGTATAGTTACAAAAATAATAGGTGGGGGTGGAGGGTAATAAAAAAAATGTTAACAAAAACATTTACTATTCAGAATTATAGTCAAAAATTTAAAAAGAAAAATGGTGGGTAAAAAAAAATGTAAACAAAAACATTTACTAATCTGAATGGTCCCTTAAAGGATTCGGGTACTTTTTCAAAATGTCCACAGATTTACATTAAACTTACAGGGTTTGGAGATAATGATAGTGGAAAGCTTCCCTTCAAATATTACTAACTAAGGTTGTGTAGTTTTTCAGAAATGAGTAAAACGAGTCACAAAATAGTTTTGGTCTCATGAGACCAAAATTATTTTAGCATGTAAAATCCCCTTAAAGGAACACGTTGCCTTGGATCGGACGAGTTGGTCAAAACAAAAGCGTTTGTAACCGTTTTTTATAAAATGCATACGGTTGGAAAGATGTTTTAAAAGTAGAATACAATGATCCACACAAGTTTGCCTCGAAATTGCGTGGTTTTCCTTCTACTGTGCGAACTAACATGGTCGGCCATTTATGGGAGTCAAAATTTTGACCCCCATAAATGGCCGACGTGTTAGTCGACAAGGTAAAAGGAAAACCATGCAATTTCAAGGCATGTTTGTGTGGATCATTGTATTCTACTTTTACAACATCTTTCTACCCATATGCATTTTGTAAAAAACGGTTACAAACGCTTTTCAAAGACCAACTCGACCGATCCAAGGCAACGTGTTCCTTTAACCAGTTATGATATTATACCAAACCATAGCATAACTGGTTAATACGTTTTTACATGCTAAAACTGAGACGAAAATTATTACTTTTTCTCATTTCTCAAAAACTACAGCACCTCAGTAAGTAAAATTTCAAGGGAAGCTTTCTACTATCATAATCTTCAAACTGTGTAAGTTTAATGTATATCTGTGGACATTGTGTTTTTTTTTAGGAAAAAGTACATATACCCTTTTAAGACACTGGACACTATTGGTAATTGTCAAAGACCAGTTTTCTCACTTGCTGTATCTCAACATATGCACAAAATAACAAACCTGTGAAAATTTGAGCTCAATTGGTTGTCGAAGTTGCAAGATAATAATGAAAGAAAAAACACCCTTGTCACACAAAGTGTTGTGCTTTCAGATGCTTGATTTCGAGACCTCAAAATCTAATTCTGCGGTCTCAAAATCAAGTTCTTGGAAAATTACTTCTTTCTCGAAACCTACGTCACTTCAGAGGGAGCCGTTTCTCACAATGTTTTATACCATCAACAGCTCCCCATTACTTGTACCAAGTAAGGCTTTATGCTAATAACACCATGAGTCCATGATTCAAAGAAAGCCTCCAAATGCCCTGCTTTGCATCCACCCTAAACAACAATTCTGCAGACAAAGCCAACTTTTTATGACAGTGCTATTAACAAATGGCTCTGACCTTCACCCATTTATAGGCAATTCTCCTAGCATGACATTGGATCAAATGTCATTGGATCAACAAATCAAAGATTGCGCTGACGCTTTATACCCAAAACAGAAATGCCATATCAACCTTTCATGATAACAGTTGTCGCCAGCACCCGTCATTTTCAAAAGAAAAGTGGCACAACTTCCCCCTTTGTTGGAATTTTCCTCAGAACACTAAACACAATTAATGCCAGTCACCTTTACTTTAAAGGCAGTACCTATTTTTGTTTTCAAAAGACTTCATGAATCAATACTGGAACAATTGGACCCATCTTGAACAAAGTCATGTTAGGGTTTCGCCATAAACTGCAAGGCCATGCCACTTTATATCAAACATCCTGTCCAAACTAACCAGGACAAAGGGGCACTGGGACTGAATTACCACCCATTACAAAACACACCACAAAGGAGTCAACATTAAAGGGATTGCGCACCGTTGTTGATTTTTTTTTTTTACAAAGGCACCATCCAACCAACATGTGAAAATATAATCCAATTGATTTGAATCACGAAAAAAGCAAATAAATAAATAAATCAATCAATCAATCAATCAATCAATCAATCAATCAATCAATCAATCAATCAAAATAAAAATGCAATAATTTTGTTTTGATGATTTGTCAGAGATGTTGCAGTCAAATTGCAAGCAAATGCAATTGTCTCAATTATGCCCAGTATTTCAGACAGAAATATCTCTTCGGCAGATAAACTGATTGCACATGACATCATTGACCACCATCTTTGACATAACGTGCACTAATGAAAGGCTATCATTTGCTGAGAGTTGTGCGCAGCGCGCACACGCGTGCACTTATGACAGTGAATGATGCCATGTGCAATGTATCTATTGGCACCAGCATGAATGAACTTTATGATGGGTGTGCCTTCAGATTGAAACTTAACAGTTAATTTGTTTATTGAATAGACTCCAGACTCCTGTTCTGCCTTTAAATATCACTGACACACAAACATAATATGTACACTTAACCAATTTAACAAAGAAAAACAAATATCAATAAATAAATTACTAAACTAAGGTTGCATCACGGATTCACTTTGCCTTTAGATTGGAACTCGACCAACATTACTTTATTTATTGAATAGACTCCAGGCTTCCGTACTGCCTTTAAAGGGAAGGTACACATTTGGTAATTGTCAAAGACCAGTCTTCTCACTTGGTGTATCTCATCATAAACATAAACTAACTGGCCTGTGAAAATTTGGGCTCAATTGGTCATTGAAGTTGCGAGAAAATGATGAAAGAAAAAACACCCTTTTTTGACAAATTTGTGTGCTTTCAGATAAGAATAAAAGACTTCTAGCTAGAAGTCTTTTATTATTTTAGTGAGAAGTTACCTCTTCCTCAAAAACTATGTTACTTCAGAGGGAGTCGTTTCCCACAATATTTTATATTATGAACAGCTCTCCAATGCTCGTCACCAAGTCAGCTTTTAAGTTAATATTTTTTTAGGGGAATAACCAAACATGTACCTTCCCTTTAAATATCACTGACACACAAACTATGCCACTCTGTAACTAATGTATGTCGCTCAGTATTACTATCAGGCAGGCATCCGCCCCACAAAAACCCCAATACATGGCCATTCAGTCATCACATACACACGACCCTTGGCTGACTCATGCCCTAAATAGGCAACCCCTGATTATCTCCCTTAATGTTTAAGTGTTATTTCCTTCTTTCCTGTGTCAAATGACTTCACACAAAAAATCAACCCATGGAATGGAGTGACTGCTAGGTCAGCACACAAAGAGGAATTGAGCAATTGAGGTGGGAGGGGGGGCACCTTGGACATGATGTCACAGGGTCAAACAGCGCCCTCATAGAGGTCAAATGCCATCACTGAGGTCAAATCTACAGCGCCTCACAAAAAAAACTGTGTTACGGACATTGTGCATGTCCACATTGAATGACCCATTAGTGGCCACAGCTATGTATGGCATAACATGGAGCTATCTGTTTTAAAGCTCAGTTTTTTAGTAACTGGCCAGCAGGACAAGTTAACTAGTCCATTCACTAGTCCATCTCGATTGTTAACGGTAACCATTTCAAATGAAATAGGAAAGCTTTTCACCACTGAACTAGCTACCCAGACCACTTGGAGTGAATTTGGATTGGTCTTTGAGTGTTTCAAAACTAGCATTTGGCTAGCGGACCACTGTTCTAGAGAGAACGCTGAACATTGTCAAGTGGAGGCTTTCAAAGCAATTTCACACACAGGGATTTCCCCCAGCTGTAGTTACCATAAACATCTAAAGTTATAAACCACAAAAAAAAAAAAAATAGAAACTGAAACAAAATTTAAGTGTAGTAAACTATCAGAATCTTAAACAACCTTGTTATCACAGTACCTATTATTTGTACAATATTATTTTCTGTATGCATAGTATCTTATCTCCACGCAACAACAACCAAGCATCCAGGCCTGTATGCTTCCGTTTTTGAAAGGGCAAGGGCACCAAGGCATTTTTCTCCTTGGTAAAGGGCACCCTATTTTGAGGAAAATGTTAAAGGAACCAATGCCTTGGATCGAACGAGTTGGTCTTTGAAAAGCGTTTGAAACCATTTGTTATGAAATGCATATGGTTAGAAAGATATTTTAAAAGTAGAATATAATGATCCACACAAGTATCACTCGAAATTGCACCGTTTTCCTTTCATGTCGCGAACTAACACGGACGGCCATTTTATGGCGTCAAAATTTTGACTCCACAAAATGGCCGACAGTGTTTCTTCGCGACGTTAAAGGAAAATCGTGCAATTTCGAGGCATGTTTGTGTGGAACATAATATTCTACTTTTAAATTATCTATCTAAACATATGCATTTCATAACACACTGCTTCAAACGGTTTTCAAAACCAACTCGCCCGATCCAATTTCTACTGGAGCATTTCAAGGCACCAAGGCAATGAATGACCAGGGGGCATGGAGGCAATCGCCTCTGCTGCCTCCGTAAAGTATCAGGCCTGAGCATCCCTCCTGCAGTATATTCATTACGAAACCAACAAAAGCAAATACAAGCATCAAAACAAAATAGCCTTTAAAACCCTTTACAGTTGTAACACTTGAGCCAGACATCCAAGCAGGCCCTTGCCGCAGTAAAAGCAAAACCAAATGAATAATAGCGCATCTCTAAAACCACTTTGATCTGAGACCTTGCCGAACACTATACCTCCTACCTACACCATGGCAGCCTTGAGAAGCTTTCAGAAACATGAACTCAACAGAGACAAGCATTAACATTGATTCTATTTTTATCCAATAATGTCTCTAATTGCGGGCAAGTGTTAAGTGGTCTCCTTGTGAATCTCCTATCATGAATCGTGAATCTCCAATCAGAACGAAGATTTCCTTCCCTATTAAAAGTGTGTAATGGGGTTGAGGTAAACAATAATAGGTCCATATGGAAGGGGTTTGGTTGACTCCGTATAAGGCAGATGGGTGTGTGTGTGTGTGTGTGTGTGTGTGTGTGTGTGTGGGCATCTCTACTATTGATAACCGAGGACTTTAACAAAAGGAATCCGGGAAAAAGTCACACCGGGGACAGTCCTCGGTAGATTTTGTGTTCAAAAAACAATGGGGACGTCTGAAGAAAAGAAGAACAAAATTGGAGAACAAAGAGAAGTTCTCGGCTTACACCATAAACACAGCTGTCTGTGTGCGTGTGCGTGTGTGTGGTATTTTTGTCATAAAAAATGTAGGCTACAAGTCAGGGTATTAACTATTTTTTGCATTTACACAAATGTATACCATCGACCTTAATGAGGGTCTGACCATCTTGATTTTCTCCCATTCAAATCAATGTAACCAGACTGAGGCTGGAAGGAGAGATAGTCTGGTTCCTTTCAGTACGATGAATAATAGCACCATCACTGTTGTTGGATACAGGGAACATGACCAAGATGGTGGCATCATACAAGATAAAGATCTATTGGGTAGTGTTTATCTGTGGCCAGACACCAAACCCATTCAACAGCTCAGACTGGCATGATAAATAATGAATCTGTTGTTCTACAAGTTATCCCATTGGAACTATAGGCAGTGTCCTCACAGCACATCTATGTATGAACACACAGGTGCAAGGGGGGGGGGGATAACAGTGTCTGACCCTGTTCAGATCTAGGATACAAAGGCTCTAGTCTAGTGTATGTATGAATAGCAATAGAGAGATGTGAAGTGAGGCATCACCAGCCATGCTGAAAACATGGACTACAATTCTTCAAATTCAAAGACTAAGGGGGGGGGGGGGGGGTTGTCACTCTGGATTCAATTAAGGTTCCCCTCTCAGAGACAAGGTGTTGATATATTAGCCCGAAATAATTTGAGTTGTTAGGGGAGAGTCAAGGAAACTGACCTAGGTTTATTGGGGGTTTTTTTGTGTGTTTTTTATCATTGAATCGCTATCATTTGGTTTGCTTTATTTTTCTAATGAGTTTCATTGTACCCTTTGTTGTTCAACAAAGAAGATAACATTTTATATCAGTTGACTAGGAATGTTGCTGGTAGTGTGGCTGCTCCCTCCAATGCCAGACATAACATGATACTCCCACTAATAAAAAACACACAATTATTACAGTCCATATAAATAAACTACCGGTTTCCTTGTGTGTTTTTTGCAGTATTTCTGATAGCTGTTTTTGTTTCTATGGTGGATTGTGACTGGTATATGAACTTTACAATCATTTCAGTTTCCAGACTGAAAGTTCATTTTCTCTAACCCAATTCTTTCAGTCCAGATTAAACTACTGGTTTCCCTGTGTTTGTTTTTTTCTTTTTGTATAATATTTCATAGATGGACATTTGTGTTTCTATGGAGGATTGTGACTGTTATTTGAACTTAACAATCATGTCAGTTTCCAGACTGAAAGTTCATCTTTTCTCCATCGCTGTCATTCCTGAATTTTCTATGTTGATATATCTCACTATCCCCGACCAACATTGTGGGTCAACGACCGCCAACTATGTAGCGACCCATTTCATAAACCGGGTAAATTGATGAAGGGGAAGCACATGTGCAGACATTCCAGGGCGTGTTTTGGAAATCATGCGAGTGAATGCGTAATGTGAACATGGCCAAGGTCAGTGCCCCTGAACCAGGCCCCGTTTCCCCACAAAGCACAACCGAGACGGAACGCTGATGCGCTCCAAAGGTTCGTTCACCTCCCGCAGCGAGGAGCCCATTCCATCGGAAGACAACATGCATGATAAATATGCCGTGCTTTGAAATTAACGAGGGTTTTTGTGGCATCAAAAATGTTGTCAATTTTTTTTCCAATTAAAGGTTTACACACAAGAGACCCATACAGCGCAACCTGCATTGGCTGAGGTTCAATGTTGATATTCAATTACGGCGGCTCATGATGAATTGTCTGAAATTGACGGAAAATGTTATAATATTTTTTTCCAATTAACGATTATCATATGAGACATCAAACAGCACACAGCCTATGCTGTGCTAATTGAGGTTTGATGTTGTAATACAATTACATGTACAGCTAACAATTTACCCGACGACATAAAAAAGGAACAGGGCATAGAGAGTACCTAATTAGAGAGTCATAAAACATCCAAAGCATATATCATCTTACTGAAATCGTCTGACAGATTAAAAATTGTAGATTTATAGTGAAAGCCAAAGTGTTTGCAACAAAACCATGGTATGTGTCTCTTTTTTCTAACAAAATAAATGGCAGCATTGGATACTAAGGCAGGGATACCTGACCAGGGGTCGATTTCACAAAGCGTTAGGACTAGTCCTAACTTAGGACGGACTAGTCCTAAGAGATATCAAAAACGTATAGCTAGTCCTAAGTTAGGACATGGTTAGGACTAGTAACTTGTCCTAACTCGGGATAAGACTAGTCCTAACTATTTGTGAAATCCACCCCAGGTCTGATACTTCATGGAGGCAACAAAGGCAATAGCCTCCAGGCCCCTGGTCATTGCCTTGGTGCCCTTGAGATGCTCATTAAATTTTTACAATATGGTGCCCTTTACCGAGGAGAAAAAGCCTTGGTGCCCTTGCCCTTTCAAAACCGAAGCATACAGGCCTGACTTACTAAACGTAAAATGGGTAGTATACAAATATTGACTGCTTCGAGTGCTATGGTTAAAACTATGACTCACGAGGTGATCCCCAGAGCGTTCTATTTTCCCGAGGCGAAGCCGAGTGAAAATAGAACGCTACGGGGATCACCGAGGGAGTCGTAGTTTCAACCATTGCACGAGTAACAGCAGTCAATATTTGTTTTATAACACCCCAAACATTTCTGAATACTGTACTATTATTATTAAGTTACAGACCTGAATGCTACAATCCACGGACGACGCGAATACAGATTGCAACAACTTTTACTGTGCTGCATGTAGTGTCGTGCAATCCGAAATAATTACAGACTATTAATTTATCATCCTCGTACACGCAACGGACGTCTTGGTACTGCACGCCGTGTGCTAGTCTTCGGACTAGCGCACGGCAAACCGACGCACTATCACATGGCAGTCGTCTAGCAAAACTAAGACATGTCATGTGACGCGCTCTAAACCAATGAGCAGGCAGAATACTTGGTAGGGGTGTTATAACACAAGAGGCACTATGCTCTATGGACATATGGATTTAAAGAGTTTCCATAATGAGCTCAAGCGCAAAACTGAGCATTACTCAAGCTGCACGGGTTACGCCCTCTAGCTGCCCAACCCTTCAGCAGGCCTGTATGCTTCGTTTTTGAAAGGGCAAGGGCACCAAGGCATTTTCTCCTTGGTAAAGGGCACCCTATGAGGAAATTGTAAATTTCTACTGGAGCATTTCAAGGGCACCAAGGCAACGACCAGGGGCAACGGAGGCAATCGCCTCCATTGCCTCCGTGAAGTATCAGGCCTGCTTCAGTGAGGTGACCATCAATGTGTGGAAGACCATTGGTGCGTTTTCCGAATACATATCAAAAACTGTGCATGAGGTCCAAGGACACACACCGAGTATTGAAGGACCAGTGGCTATTATTATGTCCAATACATAGGGGCTAGCCACACCCTCATTAATACCGCTTATCTGGCGCTATTTTAATATCAACTAATAATCTCATGTTTGGCATACAGCAGCGCATGGTGATAACAAAGTAGCGGCCTTTGATAGTCAAATATTAGTATCCTGGACTTTGGTGCTGCCTGGACAAGGCCGTTTCTGAGGGAACTGATTGCTGATGATTAGCCACTGCAGACGATTATTACATTACAAACATACTCAAAATGATTACAGCCTAAGCTGGAGTGACAAACAAAATTCACTTGATATATGCCTCTACCAAAAGGGTCTGTATACATTTGGTAACGACTAAATTAGTGGTGGTAAAGATTAGCTTAGTAAAGCACAGCAGTTTTGGATAGTCGTATGCATTTAGGGGACTTTTCACTTCTAAGTACTCTGGTTATGGAAGAAAAACTAATCTTTAAAAAGCTTTCGTTTTCAAAATTGTTTATCTTATCCCTTTAGGTGTCGATATAATATTCTATTTGTATACCAAACAATGGTGGCAATCTGTGGACTATAGGGTAAAGGGCTGAGTGGTATCTATAGTGTACTCTTACACTACACCTTTGGTTTTTTTTTTAGATTTGGAACTCAACCGACTACTGTTGCATACCTTCCACAGTTATCATTGACAAGTCATATCAATGACTCATTAACAAAACAAATATACCGTGCTCTTTCCCAAATATGTAAAAAGCTAACGTTGAAAAAATTGTTCATCTTGATTCCTTTAGGTGCTGATATAAATTATATTGGTTGAATAGTATCTATAACAATGTAAGCTACTCTTATGATGTGCCCCCTTTTTTTTTTTTTTTTTTTTTTAGCTTTTTGGAACTTTCAAAACTCAACTGATACTGTTGCATATCTTTCCACAGTGTTCATTGACAATTCTACAACTAGACAAAAATACTATAAATGACTCATTCACAAACAAAAAACGTGTAGTCCTTTCCCAACTGACCTGTTTCGGATAATTGGATGATGTGCCGCGCAAAAAGAAGCGACTCCCAACAACGACGATGAAAGATCAGATATGACTCTTACTTCTTCTCTCAACGACAAATTGAATCCAATGACTGCAGCTGGGGGCAGGTATAGTCCAGAAACACGCACACAAACACACACGCACCAAATGTGCTGCCTTTCCAGCGAACGATTTCCCTTGCATAGCAGAGCAAAATGCCACACAAAATGTTTCAGATGCTACTCCCCAAAAAAAATCATCATTTGATACTCAGTATTTAGCACCCAGTGTGCACAAAGTCTGTTCTGTCAAAATATTTTTCTTTAAGCATAAGGGCTAGATGAGATCGTTCCCTGCTTTCGTCTGCTATCATGAGCTCATACACAATGCACTCCTCAGTCCAACCAGGACAAAATCAGGCACATGTTATGGTGAACTTGGTACTGGTAGTAGAAAGGCAGCTGAATGGTGTTCACAGACACCACAAGGGCAAGAGTTGATGAGGAGAACAATAACTACCAGCTAGCCAGACAGCACAAGCTATAAAACCCCAAAGGCTGGCTAAGTAAACAAAGCCCAGTATACAAAAAGAGACACAATGCACTCTTGAACTTTGCCTTGCTACATGCTGCAGGGTTTGGCTGCATGTGCAGAGTCTAGTGGAGATAGGGGAGGGTGTAAACTACCACTCCATGGGGAGTCCGTAAAGGCGCTGGAGAAGAGGTACCATTCCTGGTACCCACTACTAGCCATTCCTTAGTACTAGTCTGTCCTGAGTAGTAGCCATTCCTAGGCCAAAATTCATGAAGCCGAGAAGCAGAAAAGATTGCTCAGTCAATTTATTTGCTGAGCTCAAAGATGAGGGTGGCACCAGTTGCAACGATGTTAACTATAATATGGAATTTTGGCTAATTTTCAGCTTCTGCTAAGCAAGGTTTTTCTGTGCTGAGCACATATTTGTGTTTACTACAGGCTTTATGAAATTAAGCCTTGGTACTAGCCATTCCTGGTAATAGCCATTCTTGGTTTTCACATCAGGTACCTGGTAAATAAGCTTATTTCCTTTACAAGATGTTAATCTTGACCCTAATGATCATGATTTGCATATAACTGTCCCATAGATAAAAACACAGAGGTGAATGTACCAGAACGAAACACCCTGAACAAATCAGTCATGGTATAATGCACTTTGGTCAGGGCCCAAATTCATTGCAGTGCCCAAGCACAAAAAAGTAGCTAAGTTCAACCAAGTTATGCTTACCAGAATTAGGTTACCGGCCAAAATACCATGTCACATGCACAGTCTTCGACTGGTTTCCTGCTAGTTTTGTGCTTAACGCAGAACTGGTTAGCAACATTGTCAGCTTTTAAAGCAGCTTTATGGAATTTGTCAATATGTTGAGATACACCAAGTGAGAAGACTGGTCTTTGACAATAAGCGAACCTTACAAAGACATGAAATAAGGATCAAGGAAAAAATCCTAAAAATCTGGAACAACATCCTGATAAATCATAGACCCACAGGTTGAACTGGTTAGGGCCTACTTGCTACTCTGGATAAATTCATCAGCCAGAAGTGAGGTGGCCAGACACGCTTCCCCCTTTCAGATTTCATCTCTCTTTTAACACTCCAGAAACCCTGAAACTGGTTGTCCTTGGAAAACAAATCTAAATGGGTTCTGATTGATGGATGGTTTTAGAAATCGGGCTGGAAGTGAAGGGACTATTTGTGAGTCATGAATGCACTTTTCTGGCACAGGGAAAAAATAATATATATAAGAACAGCAGAAATTGATTGATGGATAGTGCATCTCTTTAATTTTCCCTCCCTCTCCTCTTTCTGTGGGAGGGGGGGTTGCTGTGAGAGGATGTTGTCCTTGACCCAGTGGTCCCATGTGAAAAGTAAAAGCTGCTGACATCACTTCTTCAGCCATTTAAGACCAAAGTACATGATTTGGGGTTGTGAAACACAAATTGATGGGTTTGTTTATTCAATCTGAAAGCTTGGTGGTGATCAAGTTAATACCAGTGCCAATCCCCCAGCGAAAGCTTTTTCCCCTGCTGAACTACTCTCAAATCAGAGTAAATAGCAATTGAAGACCCCACTATTGCTTAATTTTGACTGCCCCAGTCAAAATAAGCCAGGTGTGAAAGTGCACAGAATCCCTGACAATCAAGTTTCGTTTTAAAGTTAAGTGTGACCACCAAGTTGATCAGACTAGTACATTTCATTGTACATTGAATTTGTCAACAACAAAAAAGAATAGGAACAAATTAAATCTCATCCCCAACCCCAATCATAAAAGAAGTCATTTCATAACGTAAAATGACATTCTCTTCATCGAAGACTATCAATTTGTGGGCCATCTATAAAGGTTTTTGCCAACAGGTTTCAAGATTTTCTTTTTATGATTTACTTGTAGACTTTATCCGACATTCAATACAAATCAAAATAAACATCTTAATAATTTAATTCAAGTGCTCCAAAAGAGTACCTACAATATAAATTATTACAAAACAACAATCTGCATGACTGTACCAAACAAATGCACCGATCAAAATGCACTGATCAAAGTCAATGAATAATTCTAAAACCTTGCTTTTATTTTGACTCTACTCGACAGCTAAAAAAAACAACAACAGAGAGTTCTAATTTTTTTCTTCAGCCGAAAACATTTGACATTTAACCTTTTTTTTTCTTCACACACACCGAGATTAGAAATGACAATAACTCCCATCCAACACAACCATCAGCTGGAGAGAGTACAAACTAAATTATCGCTAGCCTTAGACACACCGTCTCGCTCAGAAATTCTTCTTCTTCAATCCAGACACTTGCGGTATCCTCTCAGTGTTTGCCAATTATTGCTGTGGGCCCCCAACACCTGCCATAGAAACTGCATTGATTCTCTGTGCGTGCAAGAGAGCCGAGTCCCAGAAGTGATATGAAGGGACGACAAACACTTTTTATTACTTTTTTTTTTTTTTTTTTTTTTTTTCCTGGATCACTATAGGGCATTTTGCAGCACGCTTGATAACGCTAAATGAGGAATGGTACTGTGCCAGGAGCAATGCCACCATCTTTCTCTGTCTGGTGTGGTGAAGTCTAAACCATGAATACACAGTGCATTTGTATTTCACTACGCTGTGGACACAACAGTGCTATTACAAGATGAGAAGGGCCCAATTTCACAAAGCTAGTTAAGTACAAAAAATTACTAAACACAACCAATTCTTGCTGAGCAGTAACTAGAAATTACCAGAAAGAGTCATCAAAATTATTTGATTGCAACTGGTGCCCAACCCAGAAACTTGCTTTTCCGCTGAAAAGTTTTATGAAAGTGCGCCCTGCTAGCTGCATGCAGGCCTTGAATATAACTTTTGAGGGGGCACAGCAAATTTTCCTCCGGTAAGGAGCAACTCTATCAAGACAATTTAAATTTGTAAAGGGCACCACAGTAAAAGCACAGGGCACCACGGCGATCGCAGTAGGTGCCAGGTGTTAATTCAAGGCTAGTGCTGTGTACAACAACCAATGGGGACAACAAACCCACAAAATACCTTGGTGTCTCCCACAAAACCTCTTATCACAACTAGGCAGCTTCCAAAGACAGAACATAACAAACTAAAAACCATGGAACCAGACTAAATCTGATCTCCCCGGCCTCTTGTTTCACTTTCCATTTTCTGAGGATGTGTTACATTTCAGAGAAAGGAGTCGGCATTTCCGGCACAGGATATTTCCAGACCGGATGGTCCTGTGCACTACTACTAAAGTCGGTGTGGAAATGGGTCATATGCTGGGATTAAAATCCAGAGAACACTCGATCTTCTCTCCACATTCCAGACTTTTTTTTTCCCCCTCATTTTCCAGAAACAACTTTTGAGCTTACTTAAATAATGGGTTGTCCTAAAAAAAAAAAGCAGGCCTAGAGTGGGAGACTTTGGGGCGCTAGGTGGCAGCAGACTTACCAGGTAAATTTCCATTGTTGACGTAGTTCTGAGCATGCGCACATAACTGAGAACAATGGATTTTACCTGGTAAGTCTGCTGCCACCAAGCGTCCCAAAAGTCCCCCATTACACTCAAGCCCCGAATGTCATGGCCTCTGTTTGCTAATCGTTGGCCCTGGTGCCCATCAAAAAATTTCCCATTTGTTTTAAGATTTTCCAATGGAAGTAAATGACCTTTGCAAAAAAATTAAAATGGCCTTGCCCTTACAACATCTTCAAAAATGAAATTCCAAGCGCGAAAAATAGTATAAAAATTTTTCAAATTAATTGACTGGCCCCACCACAAAAAAAACTAGGAAGCTGAAGCTTTTTGAAAGGTCAAGAAACACTGCGATAAAAACCTGACAGTGTGGAATTGAAACAAACTATCAGCACATGACACCATGCTGTTAACCCACAGATGGTAGAATCAACCTCTCAATAAATAGGACCCACTTCAATTACTACAAATGATAAGTACAAAGAAAAACCCATTAGGGCCTAATGCATTTGGATTTCACAAGTATTTTAAACGCATGAATGAATTACTGGTGTAATAGTACCATGCACAAAGTGATACTGTACTACTCATCAATTGTACAGACAAGTCAATAGGTGTAAACTATATTTGTTTTTCTAAAAACAAATTGCAGACCACACAACATGCACGTCTACCTACCTGTGTATAATAATAGTCCAGCAAGCTAGCGTTAAATACAGGCAACTACACAGAGTGCACAGCTCTTTACTTGTCTCAACACGTCCCGCATGAAATGTACACCCCCTTTACTACAACGTCACGGACATCTCCTGGCCTTTCCTTCCTCCATAACAAAATTGAATGGCCGCTAAATGAGCAACTTATCATTTAACATAGATTGGAATCTATAGGAGCCTCGTATATATGAAGAGCTATCAGCGTTGCAATCTATCTCCCTGTGTTGGTGTGTACAGTGCAAAGTACATCTCTCTCCCAGTGGTAACTTCATGCACTCAAAGGTAGCCGGTAATCCAGATAGTTACGCCTTTTGTGCGGGACTCCCTCTCTCTCTCTCTGTAGTGGATCCGTATTCAAGGACACGGATGCCTATCAGGCTTAAGCACCGCCATGCCAAGGTAATAGTACACAGGTAGCCCAATGAAAACTAGCAATGGATCAATAGTATCAATCTACACTGTATAATACAGGTTAGGGCATTGTGCTTGTCTGCATTGTACAGTTGAAACAATAATGAAGTCTGCCACAATATATCAGGGGAGCAAAGGTCTTTCAGGTGCCCAAATGCTCACTCAGGTGTGTGCCTGGGATTAGAGCCACAACCCCCCATGGGTAGAACCCATCAGTTCGACCCACGCCTGCTGGGGCCAGACTGGTAGCCAGGCAGGGTCATTCACAGCCGAGCCCAAGCAATTTCCTGTTCACTTATGGTATACATTACCCCGTCTTCCAGCATTTGGTGTAAAAGTTCACAGGTTTTTTTGTGTTTTTTTGTAGCAATGAAAAGCAGGAAAACAAACAGGTTTGATTTCCAGGCTAGTTTGAGCGGACAAAGAGCTGTGTGGTGACTAGAGGTTAGGGGCTGCTATTTCCACTTCCATGGTTAGAGCGAGAGAGAATTAACTACTGAGGATATGGTTGAACCTAATTGTGTTTAGCAAGTGGTAACATGACCTTCCACAAACAGCAGGATTTAGCATCAGCAGTCCTTCAATGCAAGGTGTTTCGCTTCATCATGGAAAGTGTGGCGAGTTTCCTTCACATGTGGAAAGTATTTGTGAGGGAAACAAGCTGCACTTTTGACCATGTACTTTATGTGTACTTTATTGGGTGTGTACTTTAGCTGAACAGAATTGTGATTTGAGGGGGGTTGAACAAAGAAAAACTGACTAGATCAGTATTTGAACCGACAATCTCCGGATTAACATGCCGGTGCTCTACCAAGTGAGCTATCTAGCCCCTATGTTGGCAGTCTCCGTATTGCTGTGAGTGCCAGGGGTTATAGACCTTTATCATAGTGCAGCCATCTTGAATTTCTCCCATTTATATCAATGTTACCAAACCGAGGCTGGAAGAGCAAAATAGTCTGGTTTCTATTTTCTGAATGATTATTAGCATTCATTATTGTTATTCGATATGAGGAACATGACCAAGATGGAGGCAGCATGATAAAGGTGGATTATTAATCAGTCCGATTCTAACCAACTCATAAAAAAAAACATATTAACGTACCATGCTAGAATTAAATCCTAACCCTGTAAAATTTTATGCAATGAAACGTAAGACTAGAGAGTGCATCGACTCACAATGGCTTTGCCCTCAATTAAAGGAACATTACAGAATTGGTAAAAAAAGAAACTTGTCATAGATCACAGATTTACACAAAACTTACACAGTCTATAATGATGATGATAGTAGAAAACATCCCTTAAAATATTTCTGTCTGAAATGTCATATTTGATGAGAAATAAACAAAACTAATTTATATTAAAACAAAATTAGAACCAATGTCATGCAAAAATGTGTTTGTTTTTTACTATTTTCTCGTGACCCAGATGGCTGATCGATCTCAAACTTCTACAGGTTTGTCAGTTTATGTATGGTGGATACCATAAATAGAACACTGCCAGCAACTGTTTTGTTAGCAAAAACCAATTCTGTAATGTTCCTTTAAAGGAACACGTTGCCTTGGTTTGGACGAGTTGGTCTATAAAAAGCGTTTGTAACCGTTTTTTATAAAATGCATGTGGCTGGAAAGATGTTTAAAAAGTAGAATACAATGATCCACACAAATTTTGCCTCGAAATTGCGTGGTTTTCCTTTTATTATGCAAACTAACACGGTCGGCCATTTATGGGAGTCACAAATTTGACTCCCATAAATGGCCGACCGTGTTAGTCGACGAAGGAAAACCGTGTAATTTCGAGGCATGTTTGTGTGGATCATTGTATTCTACTTTTACAACATCTTTCTACCCATATGAATTTTATAACAAACGGTTACAAATGCTTTTTAAAGACCAACTCGACCGATCCAAGGCGTGTTCCTTTAATTAAACCACCTGACACCTTTTTCCCATCTCCTTTAATGAGAGAAAGAGACTAATACTCAAACTGTCCTTGAAACTAAGCTTGGGGGGTTCACCACCCTTGGGCTGATGATGCAAGCAGGTTCTTGGGTTAATAATATTTTTACATACAATCAAACGGCACTCTCTTTATATTTTACTATTGACACTCAGTAACAGTGTGTAACAGTGCCATATGTGCTGGAGTCAGACATCTGTGGTGTGGGGACAGGCATGAGTGGTTCAGGTATTTAGAGTAATGGTGTTTTGTCCGCTATTTTTCATCTATAATATTTTTTACGAGTGAGAGATAAAAAGGGAGAGGTTGATAGCATTTTTGGATGGGGAATTATGTTTTCCATTTTTAGTGCGTTGTTAGTGTCTGGTACTATTATGGAACACTAAGTGGCTTGTAATTTGCATCAATGATGTCATATTAAGGGAATCAATGTGGGGTGAAGAGGTTTTCAACTAGTGGTTTAATCCCAACGAGGCCTGGCTCTTGATAATTTTACCGAGACGTAGTTGAAAACCGATTCAACATACTTCGATCCCCATTCATAGATACCTTTTTGGTTAAAAGGCGTAATAAAGTAAGAAACTCTGTAAAACTTATCCGTTTTCGAGTGCTTGAGCTCTGTATGTTTCCACCTCCAAAATAATTTTCCTCAAGCAAAAAAAATTGAAAACATGTCACTAGTTCCAGAAGAGACAGTTGTGGCTGGTAGGTAGTGGCTGGTAACCTGTTTGTGCTAGGCAAGATTGTGTCCTTGCTCAGCAACGCTGCTTGTTCCATGGGCCTAATTTCCTAAAGACTGTCAGCACAAAATCTCGCTCAGCACAAAAAAATTTTGCTAAGCAGAAACAGTAAACCAGTCAAAATTCCATCAAGATGACACTGTTGCGACTGGTGCCCCACTTGTGTTTGCTTAGCGAAGAAATTTTCACAGTAGTTATTTTCGATGAACAGTTTTATGAACCATGAACACAGATCTAAAACAAAGATGGCCCAAAACAAAAATCACTGCCGACGAAACAAGTTGGTCTTCATCAGTTTCTTGAAAATAAAAACAAAGGAAGCACCAAAACTTTGAGCAATTCTTACCTCAAACTGGCGAACGTCTTCCTTCTTGGGGAAGAGAAGATGCTTGTCGTGGAAGAACTCTAATGGGACAAAGTTGCTGTTGGAAAGACCAACACGATCGACCAGCACTTTGAAATTCTGCAACAAACAAACCAAGAGAAATATAATTTTCCATTTGTATACACTGTGACATCACATGTTTCAAAAGGGTCCCACAGCCTGGACTTCCTGCAGGAACCATTTATTCACAGCTCATGATTGGAAGAAAATTTAAAATATTGAAAGACAAATCTTGAATTTTTGTTGGATTTGTGATACAAGATGTAAAAAAATAAATAAAAAAAAAAAGACCTTTCAATATATCACCTGTTACAGTATATTGCCTGCCATTAAAAAACAGAAATGCCAAGGTCAAACCCTTTTATATCAATAGAGGCTACACAAGTACAAAGTCTGAAGTAAACTTTAAAAAATCTGTTTATCAATTCTTGCAGCATCTTATGCATGAGATCGAGAGCCAAGGCAAACAATCAAAATGCTTTCCCATTGAAAACCAAATCACAAAATCATACAATAACATAATATTATTGTACATTGTCCATCTCCCACCCCCTTACAACCGACATTAATTTCTTTGAATTGGTAAAAAATTACCATACAATAAAATACAAATATGGTTCACAATTCATCAACTCTCAAGAGCTCAACAATAATAATATTTAGCAATAATTCTATACTTGTTATTACTGACTTAAGATTGACTGATGCAAATATGACCTTCCAGGCAAATAACCCCATACCAATCCCCATGCTGTGTCTTCACTCTAGCTGAATGAACACAATCATGTCCAATAACGGTAATAATCCGAGCTCTTCCCAGAAATGTCCGACACCACGGTACCCAAATTATCATCCGGCGATTCTATGAAAATTGCATTGAAGGGACAAGTGCCTCTGCCCCTCCCCCAATCACGACGGGGGAAAAAAAGGAGCTACTAAGAAGCATGGGCGATGACTCACACCCAATATCTACACACAACCCAGTCAATAATCATAGCGAAACATCAACAACCTGCACAAATGCACATCGTTTCCAGGTACCCCGATATTATACCTGTTAAATTCTCAACATACTGTAGACCTATACAGACGCTGAGGTCAGAAGTACTTCGGATTCAAGATTACCAATCCAAACAGGAAACCCAGATTTTTTTTCATATACTGCTTTAACAAAAAAGTGCTACGTGCTGTGTGGTGCTGGAAATTAAGGCTGCACATCGCATGAATAACAATGACTGTGACACTCCTGTATCAGGAGTACGGAATGACCATGGAATTATGCAGTATTCCATTTCCCGGGGATGTACCGTGTACCAGTATGTATGTACTGTTGTAACTGTAACTTCAGGCCCACATTGTATGTCTATTACCAATGCCCTGTAATTCATGCATAAAACAGATCAAAACAGATAAAAACCTGTATTCTCAGAGCAATTCCAATACATTAATGATGGGATGACCCAAATAGCTCTGATGCTTGCATGCTGCATGCAGTAAATGATTTCCTTTGCAGGGCTGTATGCTTCGTTTTTGAAAGGGCAAGGGCACCAAGGCATTTTCTTCATGGTACAGGGCACCCTATGACGAAATTGCAAATTTGTACTGGACCATTTCAAGGGCACCAAGGCAATGACCATGGGACACGGAGGCAATCGCCTTCATTGCCTCCGTGAAGTATCAGGCCTGCCTTTGTACAGCGTAGCACCTACTCAGCAATCTTCATTTACTCACAAAGCAAGTCTGCCTAAATATTTTGCGAGGATGCAAACAATGCTGAATGAATTAATTCCCTGGCACTGGCATACATGTTTTACAGTATGTGTCAAAATAATTTGCAGTCAGAAGCCATTTAAGTCCCTGTTAATGAGCATTGATACAAGCAGAGTGCTCATGAAAAAAACACTCTGGTAATTGGGCCACCTTAATTTCATACAAATTGGTCATCCATATGCCTGCTCAAATATGTCCTTCATAATCACTTCCTCATGACTGCTGGTAATACAATGTGAACTATGCACACCTACTATGGTTGTAACATGACCCAGTTTAAAATGAACCTCATCAATGTATACAAGGTCAAAGGGCATAGGTCAAGCAAACAGTTCAAATTTCACTATATTTAAGAGAACTCCATTTGACTTTATACTAACACCAAAACTTAATAGCGCCTTAATCATGTAAGCATGCTCCGAGTCTAGGGCTCCGAACAAAAGGCACTAGTCAAAAAACTAAGCAGGTACAATTGTATTGACAATTTCATTTTAAATGAAATATAAGAAACTGAATTATAACAATAGGATTCAAAATTATTAAAAATATTCCATCTGTTTGTATTATGTAAGTGGATGAAGCGTGGATGAAGCGAACTACTTTATGCGTGTTTGGAGTTTTTTTCTTCATTTTGTCCTCCAAGCAACCTACAGCCCATTAGCCTTTTTTTGTTGAGGTATGGTGGAAACTATAATAGTGAACTGTTTGGTTTTGGTATTACACAGACATATTTACCCAAACCTAGTAGTAACATAAAGCTGCGCCACTATATCTCAAAACAGCTTATGGAAATAACAACAACCTAGAAACTTCGGGGCTACAGCGCTGGGGAAAAAAGCCACAGTATGACCTTACCTCTCCACAAAGTGCTTACTCAATAAGTAAGGGTAGGCTGTGCACTTTTTTTTTACTCGGTCGGTTTGCGTGGGGGGAAAAGGCCAGTTCCCGTTGGGAAATGACACAACCATGACACCAAAATCCAGCAGCCTCCCAAATGGCAACTTCATGAATACGCCGTACATTTATTGCCCAACATGAATATTTTAAGAGTGCGGTTTTGAGCTAGACATCAAGATGTCTGCATAAATGGATCTTCTCTGTGGAAATGACTTGAAGCTAGTTTACCATCGACTTTGCAGGTAAATGTTACTGACTGTCAGTATGTGTTGTCCCGCATTCAAGCAAATTAAAATGGAAAGTTGAATAAGGCAGTAAGTTTCAGACTTTTGCAATCGAAAAAACACTAAACAAGCTCCTCCCCCCCCCCCTCAACAAAGGTACATAAGTATACAAAATATGAAAAACATAAATGAATGGACCATTTATATTTCGTTTGGGAATTGAACAACAAAAGACACGTAAACGAAAGTGTTAATGACAATTAAATTGCCCCCCTCCCCCTCCAAATAAAATTTCAAAACAAAAACAGGATGTCCTACTTGATCATGAACAATTATTAAAAAAGGAAAACTGCCTTAAACATAACTGTGACTTTTACTTTTTCTACGGCAAACAAAACCAAGGGGGGAACAAATATTATATTTATGTTGGTAGCTGCTGGGCATCTCTACAAAAAAATTTAAAAATAATACTTAAAAAATTCAGAGAGGTCTCCCCAGGGTAAAGAATAAATAATATAAAAACAAATTTTTTAAAAGAGCTGATCAACTGCGTGCCCGATAAAATTATCAACAAACCATTGATTAACCATTGATTCCATCTATTAAACCATGAATACATGCCAACTAATTATAATACCCTTTTGAGAACAATAACCCTGGTGTTGCATGGGTAAAACATACTGTGCAAGCGATCAATCATCAACTATGTAATTAGGGCATGTATGATTCACTTGTTTCCCGAAACCACAAAACTTAAAACCCTTTGTATGGAAACCCTGGATGGAGAAGCCCATTCAAGAAACCCTCCCACTGTATGAACTGATCACTAATTTTGATTCCCCATTTCCTATTATCATTGTCCCTTAGAAGGGAGGGGGGGGGGGGGGGGAGTGATTGGGGGAGGGACACCAAGAACTCAACAATGGTAATTTCGCCAAGCATGATTTGGAACACAATTCATTATCCCTTTATCCTGTTGACAAAAAAAATCCCCGTTCGGTCTACAGGGATAGCCACAGAGATCACACACGCGAACACAACATTAACAAAATTCATCATGTAGCTATTGTTTGAACCGATGAAAAGAGAGAGGCTGACTACAAAAACATTGTCCCGCCCATTTTTAGCCGGTCCCAGTTGAGAAGAACTCTTTGCGATGACTGCACTTTTTTCTTCACAGCTTCCCAACTACCATCTGCCATTAAAATAGAGCGTGAATGGAGGGAGGAGGGACTGTTGTCAAAAGACTGAAATTGCAATTTCTATCTGTCGTCATAAATATTTGCTAGACAGAGTGGCAAGCCTACACAGACAACGCAACAAGGGAAGAACAATAATGTCCAGGGATGCTTGAAAGATGAACGCTCTATTTATAGCCATTAGTGTGGCTGTCTACAATTGATTTGTTGGTGGTGCAGCTGAGGGATAATACTCTTGTATTTAAAACTAAAAATAATAATAATAAAGGTCAACTGTACACAGACCGCTGATTAGTTTGTAATTACTCGGTAACGACGCAGTATTTACAGGCATTGTTATTATGGGGTTCTGAACATGAATATGGTGCCACTGAACTGTATAGCCATTGGTGTAGCCGTCTGCAATAGACCTTTAGCATGGTGCAGCCATCTTGAATTTCTCCCATTGATATAAATGTCACCAAACCGAGGCTGGAAGAACAAAATAGTCTGGTTCCTATTTTCAAAATGATTATTAGCATTCATTTTTGTTATTCGATACGAGATACGTGACCAAGATGGAGGCAGCATGAGAATCATCTATTGATTTGTTGGTGCAGCTGAGAGATAATACTCAAGTATTTGAAACTAAAAAATAATAATAACAAAGGTCAACTGTACACAGATAGCTGATTAATTTTGTAATTACTCTGTAATGACGTCAAAGCAATCTAAAAGCATTGCTAGTCATTTTTATGGTTTCTGAACATGAATATGGTGCCACTAAACTGTGATAGACTAGAAACCACTATTCCCTGGCTTTCATAGTACATTTTTGAATGCCTCAGAATGCTACCAGTAATTTACCGCATTATGTAAACAACGCTTTCTCCATTAAAAAAACACAAAGCTCAAGAGTAATTACTCGGTAAACGCAGTATTTACGCGCTTTGTTTTTATGGTTTCTGTACATGAACATTGTGCCACTGAACTGTGTAGACTAGAAACCACTATTCGCTGGCTTTGATAGTACATTTTTGAATGCCACAGATTGCTTAAGTAGTTCACCGCATTATGTAAACAATGCATACTTACTCCATGACAATACACAAAGCTCATTCTCATACATAATTGTTCAGCTGAATAAGCTCAGGGAATTAGCCGAGGTTCAGACCATGGTTTTCACCAAAGAGGGCACCTCGTTTGCTTTAAAATGGCAATTAAATCAAGGATCATTGGTAATTTATATATTTTCTCGAGAAAATGTGGATCTGTGGGGTGGGATTTAATGTGAAAACATTATTCCATCAAACTTTTTCTGTGAAAGCCACACAAAAAAATGAGAGCAAGCGGGAAGATTTTTTAACTGTCAAAAAACGGACACATTCAAACGAGGATCGACCTACCATCGCTTCAAAATTATACAAAATTGTATACAGGTCAACTGTTGTATAAAATGAAAAAACACCTAGGAAAATGATTTCACTGGAGACTTGGGAACATAAATCTTTCAGTCAAATTTTGAAATGTCTGCAAATGACGTACATTGTAATCTACCCTTTAACCACCCAACACTGGCATTTATTTCCAGTTTCAAGTAGAATTAGCAATGGCAAACTAATTAACAGCAATTTTTGACAGTCACCCTAAATGTATTTCAAAATTCCGGGGGTGCGAGGGGGCTGTGCTGTAGCAGCCTAAATGTTTCTTAAACTTCAAATGTACTTTTTATTTTAAACTACTTTTTATTCTAATAACAACTTTCCTTTTTTATGTGAAAACAAACCAGTGCCAGCATATTTCTCTTTTTTTTTTTCATTTTTTTTTTTTCCCCACACTTTTTCTACAAAGTGCTCTCCAAGGCAGAAATTTGTCACTGTTTGAAGACAAACAAATTACAGCGTCTCTGTACATTATCACTTTGCCCCCAAACTGCCTACGTGCAAATTTGTCAAGTGTAATTTCATCAAGAATGCCAAAGCAACAAACAGGCCTGGGCCTAGACCCCATAAATATTTCAGCCACACTAGACTTTTAGGCCCCTTCTGCAGGTGGATGGGCTGACGCTATTAATTTTTTCTTCGTCAAGTTTTTATTTTTATGGCTACAGCCCCCAAGGATGACACTTGACCCAAAAGACAGAGCGTTGGCAGTTTGGGAACTTGGAGTATTATTTCAATTTGGTGGGTCTTTTTCTCTTCAACTCACCAGTGCCAGAACGGTGTGTGAATGTGTGGTTTTGGACACCCCATTTTAAATTTGGACACCCTGGTTTTTCTCTGTCGTACACTTCAAAGAAATGATATACTTGAAATGTATTGTAAGTGAACAATTTGGACAATGAGTTTTAAATTTTCAACAAATTTGGACACTGTCTCGCTCAAAATTGGCTAAAACCTTGTATATCACCACCTTACCCTAACACGCCCCCCCCAAAAAAAAAAATAAAAATAAAAAAAATAAAAAAATATGAGACCACAATACAACACCTTGTAATACAAGGGGGAGGTGGTGCGTATTTCTGCCAGACCAGCCACAAACTGGAAGAGGGGGGGGGGGGGGGAGGGGGCACTAGGGGCCCATTCATGTATATGTACATGACTGAAATGACTGATAGCAAAGCTTGTTAGGTCAATATTTTTTTAAGTACTGATTATCTGTGAACCAATACCTCAGCCATTGGTCTGGGGGCAGAGAGGGACAGGTCAGTGTGTGCAACAACCATGAGGTGGAACCAACTGACCTCATTTGCTCAGATGAAACAATTAGTGTCCAGGAACGAACATTGATTAACTGCTATAGGTTCATGCAATAATAAATGATGGAGGTCAGCCTTATATTACTACCATTCATTTTTTTTATTTAGCAGCCAAGAGTTGTTGGGGTTCATACAATGCTGCCTTGGAATGTGTCAAGGGATTTAATGGTCCATAATATTTATGTGAACTTTATGGCTGCTACTTTTTTTGTGTGGGTTGATTTGTTTGTAAATTGATTAACAAAATAGTAGGCCTGGTGTGGATTTCACAAAGAATTAAGACTAGTCTTATCTCGAGCTAGGATGAGTTACTCGTCCTAACTTAGGACTAGCCTTAAGTTTTTAATATCTCCTTGCCAAACTCTTTGTGAAATCGACCCCTTGGGCGACTGGTGAAATTTCTTGCCCAACTAGTCGCATCTCAACTAGTCGCGACTTCGACACTAGTCGTTACATCGACACTAGTCGCAACTACGACACTAGTCAAAGATTATTAAACACACATTGACAACCCCATATCTTTTTTCTTTTTTTTTAATGCTATTTTCTCAGATTATGAAATAAAGAACCTCGGTGAGTGGATTATTAAAGGAGTGATCCTCAAATAAAATTTAAAAACGTAAACCAGATTTGGTACTCACCAGTGCTGGCCAGTGGATAGTGCTCGGGCGAGAGCCGTAAGGGTCGGCACGCTGTCCCCACACGATGGTCTTCTCTACCAGGAACACCTGATGGGCCTCATCCTGTATGCGTAACCACTCACGTTTCTCCCAGTCTAGACCATCAAACTCGACGTACACCTGCAATGGGGGGATGAGAGAGTAGAGAGAAGGGGTTTAGACGCGGGTCTCAAATTAGCAACACCAATCCCACCAGGAAGTTCCTTTGGGCTAGGCTGCCAGTGAGTGTCTAGCCTTCTTGTCAACCCGGTGGTAGGGACATCGTTGAGATAAGAGTGGGGGAAGAGGTCCCCTCTGGTGAAACAGCTAGATAACAGTTTGCCATGTTTGCCATATTTACACACATCAAACTGTGTTAATGGCTAAACAGCTTTATGAAATTGGGCCATGCAAGAATGACAACACAGTCAGGCTAGGGAGATATTATTTCAAGACACTAGACACTATTGGTAATTGTCAAAGACCAGTCTTCTCACTTGGTGTGTCTCAACATATATGCATAAAATAACAAACCTGTGCAAAGTTGAGCTCGATTGGTCGTCGGAGTTGCGAGATAACTTGGAAAGAAAAAACACTCTTGTCACACAAAGTTGTGTGCTTTCAGATGATTGATTTCGAGACCTCAAATTCTAAATCTGAGGTCTCAAAATCAAATTTGTGTAAAATACCTTCTTTCTCGAAAAACTACGTCACTTCAGAAGGAGCAGTTTCTCAGAATGTTTTATACTATCAACCTCTCCCCATTACTCGTTACCAAGTGAGGTTTTATAAATGCTAATAATTATTTTGAGTTATTACCAAGTGTCCACTGCCTTTAAGATTTTCACAAAAAACAATTACACGCAGACAAATAATTAACCAACTTCTGTGGCAAAATGTACAGCAAGGTACACACAATATGACATGTGAAAGTCAAAGAGGGTTTCACTACTAGGTGAAGTCAGAAATGGTACAATAAATATGCACAATTCTCCTAAGTAAGACAGAGTTGTAGAGGTCAATCACCTCACGACCTAAGTAAGAGATAACCCCCTTATCATGAGGGTTTATACATAAGCTAAATACATCATAAGATACACCAAGTCCATCAGTAAATCTACACACTCACAAGTACATGTATATGACCATGACAATGTATCTACCCTATTCTAGAAGATCACATTCACAACCAACAGGTGTGTCAGTATCCAACCCTAGTAAAAACCCAATATGTGACTTCCTTCAGTCCAGAGATTTCTAAATCCCAGTAGTCCCTAGACACCTCTGTATGAGGCAACCTGGTAATCCAACACCCACCTCAATCCCAACAACTTTCTTTTCTTCTCATTCATATATCACAGGGGTCTGTAGTACCTTGGGTGTATGGATGGGGGTCTGCAAAATAATATAAACCCATACCAATGCATTAACTGCTATAGACAGGCTCCTAGCTAACATAACATGCCTGGAGGGGGTTTACCACTCAAAAGTTCAAGGATTTTTATTTTATTTTTCTGGTGTTTTTTTCTCTCTCTCTCTCTCTCTGCTTGGCACAATGAGGGTCTTTGTATTGGGCAGGTCATGTCCACAGGTTACCCCCCCCCCCAAACACACACACACACACACACTATATCAGTGAGGTGATTTGCTATATATGTAAGTGGCTTGGCAAAGGCTTCTTTTGATGTTTTTGATTTGGGGATCAGCTTGGAATAGCCACCACTAGATTATTACCTCTCTCTCGCTTTTTTCGTACCATACCAGCCATCGTTTTCACCAAAGCCTTGCACTGTAACATGTAAGCCTTATAATTAATCCTAGGACGGGTTACTTGTCCCCAACTCGAGATAGGATTAATCCTAGCGTTACGTGAAATCGGCTGCAGCACAGACAGTGCATCGATGTTAGAGACACATGACTGTGCTGAACACCAGCAATTTCAAAAATCAAATCTTCGGATCGGCATACTCAAATACTTATTTTTGTGTGATCAAAATAAAAATGTCATGAAATATGTAAGTTTTGTTTTCGATATGATAAAATCGAGCAGGGCAAACAAGAAATATTACTTAAGGAAAACACTTAACCAGCATATATTAGAAATGACCTAGATACTCAAGGATAGAAAGACACAATACATGCACATGTGTGAATTCCTGACCACATTTTAACAACCATACAGTCTCAGCTAAGTGGAGCAGTGCAAATACAAACTATCAGGTTTCTACAAATTTCCTCTCTCCTAAAAAGACATATTTCACTTCTGCGACAAACAAGTATAAATTTTCTTTTCTTCAAAACTAATAATGTCTCAACATGAATAAAACAGCAAGGCATTCAAACACAGTACCCAAAAAAAAAAAGCAGAATGTATCGCATTCAGAAAGAAAGGAACCCCATCGAATGAATTCATCCAAGCCCTTTTTCAGCATTGTGAACACGCTGCCACAGGCTCGCTCACTCCTAAGCACCCTTGCTTTATTATAAATTCCCCATTCAATATCTTCCCCTTTTTTTTTCTTCCTTCCCTCCCGAACAACACAGGGCCAGCTATTGAATCTGGATCAATTATGCTCGCTTGCATTGAGTGCTTCAATGGGTGCATTTACGGCCGACTGCACGACTGCTTCTCCCAGGCAAACGTTGAGTCGACTAGACTGCCGTGTTTGTCTATTTGTGGCTAATCCGGAACAACAACTATTCGCAGGGAAATTAAACCGGTAGCTAACATGCCTCGTAGTGCAAAAACACCCACTTCAATGCGGGGTGTGTTTAGATATGAAATGACAGGGGGGGGGGGGGGGGGAGGTCGGTCCTGCTGCGGATCATTCATTTATTCAACCACTAATGGCTATAAATACATTTGATTTCATCAATGATATAATAAAATTACCACAGGATTATTTTTTCTATTTGCAACCATCTTGCCACCGCTTGTTATATTAAATAAAGGTTACACAAATAAATAATGGTTTTCACCGAGGGAAACAAAGTGTAATCATTCCTATTTTAAGACGCGGCGTGGAGAGTTCACACTTTCATAAGCCAATGTCCTTTCAATAACAGCCTAATTTTTGAAAAGAAGGAAAACAATTATTGGGGAAAAAATTACACATGACAAGTGTAAAATAACAACAGATGTCGTTGCATAAGTGCACAAACTTAGTGTCCCGATTTTGCAAAAATGTTAAATATAATATCACTTATCAGAGCTATTTTAAGCGAGATATGACATTTGATTATTTTGTGATTAGGCCTGAAGTCTATTAATATTTTTTAGGCATCTAAAAGCACACACATTTGTGCAACAAGGGTGTTGTTTCTTTCATTATTTTTTTGCAACGTAAATGACCAATTGGGTCAAAACTTTCACGGATTTGTTATTTTATGCACATGTTGGGATACACTAAGTGGTACTACTGGTCTTTGACAATTACCAGCTCAATCAAACCACACTGCGTAGGAGCCTACATGTACCCATCATAAGCAAACCACTAGGCTATCCCTGTGGTGTGCAGACAGTAATAAGTAATCACCGCGCTCCCGGGTGCTGAAAACATCAAGGGCTTGATTGAAAAATGAAAAATGGCCCGTTTGCATGTCAATTCCACACCTTGCCACTGTATCAAAGCTTTAATTAATGCAGTTTGCTTTTTACACGCACAGAGGATCAGAGTTATTACTGGTCGCCAGTCAACTGGAAGGGGAGACCACATCCTGGAGGCCAAGAGGTTAGGGCAGAGAGCACTGATTGTTGCAAGGCTTGTTACAAGGCTACATAGTAATGATGTTTAAAATCTATGGTCCAACTGGACAAGGTTGATGTATACTTGCAAGTGATGTGCTAGTCTTGGTGCAAGGCGTTGTTATTCACTATCACTCAACTATCGCGATCCCCCGCTCCAATTCTCCTTCCTCGCCGCGCTTATTACTATCATACGATAGCGGGCGCTGTTGGAAAACTTCCAGATCACCCCTACACAAAAACTCTTGCTAGCAGTTCAGGATTGCAGCTTACAGAAGCTCCCTCTACCGATGGAATAGTCGTGACGTGTGTATAGCGTTGAGTGTGTGTGCATACCAACTCAACAACAACGTCTCGCACTAAAACCAGTGATGTGCCAGGGTTTTTTCCCCAATTCCAAAGCAGAGGGAAGAGTGATGGACCCACCAAGAACAATCTGATTGATACAGTGAATGGTTTAGCCTTAGAACCAACTACCTAGTACAAATCTGTGTGTTACCAATATTGCCCGAGGCATCACTCATTCCCAGGAAAAATTTATTTCATTTCAGCCTACCGCAACCACCCCTCCCTTCCTACACATCACCCAGACCAGTTTAAACATTAATCACACTGATTTGAGTATGTGAATTGTACCATGGTAAGGGGAAACATTTCTGCTTCACAAACCACAAAATAATATTCTTCCAAGAATTTCTTGGCTGGAAGCAAAAAACCACAAACACCGCAATTTATTTTAGCTCTGTTTCATTCCACGCTAAGTAGTCCAAACCACACGCATACAAAGGACAATGGTGTTACAAGCCAGAGAGATATCAGGGTTCATAAACCTTTACATGATCACCCGCAACAAACCAAAGGACAAGTCTCCAACACCCATGGTGTAATTTGGTTAATGACCAAACTACATACTTTCACTCAACCAATAGTAAAGGAGTGATTCAAGCAGAGCTGAACACAAATCTTGTGCTGAACAAATTGATCTTGAAGTAAAAGTTGAACTGCTGAACCCTAGTCCCTTACGACTTTCACACCTATCAAAATCCAACAACAGTATGGTTGTTTTTTTAAAATCCCGTTTCGAACTGGTATGCACACCAGGCACCACTGGAGGCAATGAAGGCTATTGTCTCAACGTCCCCTGGTCATTGCCTTGGTGCCCTTGAAATGCTACAGTAGAAATTTAATGTTTCCTCTTGAGGTGTCCTTTACCAAGGAGAAAGTGCCTTAGTGCCCTTGCTTTTTTTTTTTAAACGAAGCATACAGGCCTGGCACACAATGGCCATACATTAACGTATGATCATGCAGGCAACGTCAACATAATCAGAGTTGGACAGTTTAGGTGTGATATAACCATAACTGTGTCTGTTTTTGTCAAGAGTGCCAATGGATCCAGCCATTCAGTGAATCATCGCTTTAAGAAAAACTCACTTCAGAAATAACAACACTCTAGCTTTGAAACGTAAAGAAACAAATGAAAGCCATGGGTCATGTTCTCCAATAACGTTAGTAATAAAGTAATGCATCACATGCCTACAAGGAAGATTTAGAGGTTTTTTGGGGTGGCTTTATTTTCCAACTTCCTGTGGCCGAGGGGTAAGGATACTTAAACTTTTGACCCGGGGGGGGGGGGGGGGGGGGGGGGGGGGTCTGGTAGAAGGCAACACAATCAACAATGCGGAACTGCTCTCCAATGATTTGGACATGATTTAACAATAGATGATTGCAAGCCACGACAAAATCTAAAGTGTCCAGTCATAAAATATTTCATGACTTGGCGGTCATGTTTAGTTTGAGGCAATTTAAGTGTCCTTCCCCCCCCCCCTCCTATTTATTTCAAAATGTCTGAATCCACAACAGGACTCCATGAGGACCATAACCTCTGACCTCTGATTTCTATCAGCCCTGCCACCCCACTAACTTTTTTTCTTGTAGTGGAAAACCTGTGATACCCAATACCAGAACTTCACTTTCAGGCATTGTTTTCATAACACTTGCTCTGATGGCTAGTGCCAGGTTTCAACAGTCCCACTGTCCTTCATGAAATATGCTTCATCCCCATGTTATATGCCACCATCAACCTAGCATCTGCCTTGTTTTATCATCAACCTGTCAAGCCAAACAAGAGATAAATGGCTGTGATATCCATAAACTCACCAGCCATATGGGACCTTTTGGCCAAACCTCTCACTGTCGCATACAGTAAGTGATGGGGTATTTCCTGAATCAGTTTCATCGGTCACAGCGTTGGGCATTAGAGCTAGTCTTGAAGAGCATATATCTGTTAGACCTCGGGTTGGGACTTTATGGCTTAAAGGGAAAGAACAGCCCACAGTATGTTGCCACTGCCAGAGTAAATTTAAACCCATCCATTGAAGATGCCACACCTAAAATCAATCGCTGAAAATTTTCGTCACATTTTAGTGAAAACAACAGAGAACGATTTATGCTGTGTGAAGGATTTCTGTGCACTTTCGCATTTGGACTATTTTGAGTTCGGCTATCGAAATAATCAGGCAGTAATGTGCTATTTCCTTGAACTATAACACTTTCAGACAAAACAATATCTCTAGAGGATTAGTACCTGCATGAACTTTATAATTAAGGACCAATCAGATTGAAACTTCAAGATCAAACCTTTTATAAAAAATAATTAATTACCCTGCATTTGTCTTTAGGGGGATGCTTTAACTACAATGACTAAAGTCTGTCTAGCCTGACTGGATTTACAACACATATGGTGGCTTGCAAGTTTCAATGTTATAACCACACTGTCCGTCAGTCACCACCTTGCATCACCCAGCTACTTTCATTAACAACAGCTACATCCACACTTACAAATATGACCAAAATGGCCTTGGCATCTGCACACTAGAGTGTTCAATCACAGAGTACTATTATTATTGCTACTGCTCAATAAGAGAAACACCAGGCAGAATGGATTGTGACTCTGCTCATTCCAAGTCTCATTATCTCATCCATTAAGGTCACTATACTCCCTCAATTAAAAGGGTTTTGATATATTTTGCAGATCAAGTTTATGGCCTTGACATGAATCCCTACTCACTGTGAATGAAGATGTATTTAAAATAATTCAGCTTCATTAGTTAGTTGTCAAGTTTTTGAGGGGAGAACAAGGGTGAAATATCACAGAGTAATACTTGCAGGGCAGTTGCGTCAATACGTTGTACATGTAGGCGTACATCCTTAATAATTTTATTGACATTGTGTTACTAATTTCTCAAAAACTACAGCACCTCAGCATTAAATATTTTTTACGGGAAGCTTTCTACTGTCATTTTTTTAAAATCCTGCATGTTCAATGTGTACATTTGTGTTTGTGTCGTACAAAAATTACCCAAATCCTATAAGGTCACTATACTCCCTCAATTAAATAGCAATAGCTGCTGGCAGGCATAGCAATGGGAAAGGGCAGGGGTGTAACTGGAAACTATAAACCTATATTTGAATAAGTTATATTGACAAACCAAAGCTGTTTTGGGGTGGGTTTTTTTTTTTTTTTTTTGAGGGGGGGGGGGGGGGGGTTGGGGTTTTTTTTTTGGGGCGGGGAGGGGAGGGGGGGGGTTTGCTGGTACTTGCATTATGTCAATTATGTCAATTCCCTTTGTGATCACTGCAACTTTAACATTCCAATTACGTTGACAACATGGATCAAGAGGCTCCTAAATACTCAGTCTTCAGTTCTCTTTGTTAATCATGCAAACACAACTAAAGCCCGGTTCATACTTCCTCGAATGCGAATGCAGTACAAATTATGACGTCACAAATTCGCAACAAATACTTCGCATCAGTTGACTTGTGCTGCGAAAGTCCTGCGAAACATTCCCTGTGAAAACAGCCATGAAAACTGCCAGCAAAATTTGCTTAGCATTCGCATTTGCAGGAAGTATGAATGAGGCTTTAAGATCCAAAACTCTTACTTTCAAACAGCTGTGTAATTTGACAATCAAGTGGAATAGTGCTTAATTCTGATAACAGATTCAATGTAAGCTTCATTCCATGTCTATTGTATTGCTTAACCGACTTGTATTACATGTATGTAGTTTAAGGTAAACAAATTTTCATCTATTGCACAACAACAAAAAAATCATTTTGAAAGCAAAATGTTTGCATTGACGAAAGCTTGGTTTCAAAATTAGGATGAATAATGCTTGTAAAAATAGTCTAAAGAGGATTCCCACATTGCTTGCAGCCATTGAACAAGTGTTGTTTACTGATAGTTGATATTAATAACAGTATGAATAAATAACATTTATAAAGCACTTTCTGCAGGCATTTCAATAAGTGCTTTTGACTATTCTGACTGGCGCCTAAAGGTCAACCCTATGAGGAATATAAACATCTGTATTTTTTTGCAATCTAAGGATCAAAAAGCAGACAGTAACCTGGACAATACACAAGGCCTGTTATAAGCATCCATTACTTGATCTTCTTCATCAGGGAAAGATACAATTTAGACAATGTAATCTCCTTTCTGGTCTTAATTATTCAGAAGAAAGTGGCTCGTCTATCGGATTATCCTTTTTTTTGCCTATTCTCAATCCAGTCAGCGACTCACTTCCAGAGTTTCATGAACTGCAACTCATATTGTTTCTTCATCAGGGAAAGATACAATTTAGACAATGTAATCTCCTTTCTGGTCTTAATTATTCAGAAGAAAGTGGCTTGTCTATCAGATTATTATCTTTTTTTCGCAGGAGACAAAAGCAATCTTTAGAGGTGATTAGATTCACAGGATTCCCAATATGCAATCATGGAGGCTTTAATCAACAGCTAATCTTGCACATTCAAGGCTGGCTCCTAAATGTGATCATAGAACGTCACATATTTAATTTCACAAATTTCTAGAAAGCTTCAATCAACTAAATTTGAAATACAGGTATTTACTTCAAACAGTTTAATAATAACCAATGCTTTCAAGGTATGGTCATCGTTTGTTTAGGTCACCATAACGGTGATTAGGTGTATTTATCGTAATAGATATTAGAGAAGTTACTTGCAAAAGTTTCAGGTTGAAAACAGTGCCTTCTTGTGACAGCGCTTACCAACCGCATCTCTTGCCGTATTGAGGGCAGCAGTGAAACGAACAGCACAGATATTTCCCAAAGGTCATCCGCAGGCAATCTTTGGAGATTTGTTTTATTTTATAATTTTTTAAACTTACTTTATTGATTTCTAATCAACAGGGGCCACTTCAGATGAAATAATTTTGCAGGATGCTTACAACCATCTTTGTAACAAAAAAAGGATAAAAATCACACATTTTTTTTTCCGGGATCGTTACCAGAGTGTGACTTAGTTTTAGCTAAAACTCAAGTGAAAAGGCAAATGCAATCTGGTGTAAGCATTTTCATCTTGGTTTTTTTCTAATTGTGATGTGTCTGATTGCAGTTTTCATTTATTTATTTATTTATTTATTTATTTGTTTATTTCAACAAAACCTCAAAAAATGGAGAAGATAAAAAATACATTTTGCTCCTACTCGCATTACCACACTCAATCCAAAGAGCAAACAAACTGTTGATCACCACAATAATAGTTTGGCAGTTCAAGGGTCAAGCAGTTCAAGGGGTCATAGTCCCACCCGAGTCGCCCCGCTCACAGACACTACCCGAACAGTAACTGCTCTCTTGCACACCATTGTTAACAGAAACACTTATGTAAAAAAATACCACACAACCTGTGGGTCCGAACCATGTGCAATCACAGATAAAGAACAAAAAGCAAAGCTTGTCTCCTATCAACTCAATAACTTCAAAGTACAACTAAACCAATAGCGAACTTTGGACCCAATTTACACTAATAAAGTTATAATTTAACCTTAAATTGATTGCAAGTAACCCAGTGAGTAGTAATGTTGGACACGCCTGATGCATTTGACACTCCTCAGTTACAATTAAAAATCAATGATCTGTTCAGGAACCTGATGGTGGTAGTGATCTCCGGTCATAAAGAACACACAGTAGTCCGAGCCGAGATATTCCTTCTACCCAATATAGTGCTCACCCATATGGCAGTGAGAGTGACCCTGCATGCCTCTTCAAGACAGCCCCACACAGTGCAATAGTATCAATGGATAAGGCCTTGGATTACTAAACCCCCATACAGTATACAACACTAACAAATGTAAAGCTAATTAACTGTCACACTTGAAACAAACTCATCAATGAAAAAAAAAGCAAACATTGAAACAAGACAACAAAACAGATTAAAATGTCAATACTAGAAAATGCAAGCAAAGAGAGAGAGAGAGAGAGAGACAAGGGGGGCTTACGTTTACAGAGAGCAGTGTGTGTGCGGTTGATTCCAGCAGACAAACATGGCCGTCTTTGTTAGCACTGTGTGTGTGAAAAGCCTACTGTGTGTATTCAATCTCAGGTCTTTCTGATAGACGACAAGGTCTCTCTCTCCCCACTACACACGCAGCCAGCCCCGGTGATATTAGCTGTACACACCTCATGCAATAGGCATACTATACACATAAGCTGAACTCTCTCCACTGCTCTCTCGTTGTAGTGTTGCAGTATGATTGGGTCCACACAGCACAGCCAGGCATTACAATACTGAGTTGAATGCCCTGGGGCATAAGACCTGACTAGCTGGGCTTGTGCTTTGGACATGTTAGCACTAATTTATCATGCATGGACTTTACAGTCTGTCACCACATGCACACAATGTAGACCACTCAATGCATATGTTTTTTATGACCCATCCATGTACCAGTAAATTTTATTCAGTGGGTAATAAGAACATGTAATGCGCAATCAAAAAGTAGAGAAGTCGGAGGATGTTGTTATTGCTTAGGAAATAGGATGGTAGAATAAAATGAGATTATTCCCAATAGCCGTACTTCATTCCTTCACCCAAACACATATTGCACAAATCAGTGACCTCATAAGCAGCCCCAACAGCATCATCGACAACTTTCTAATTGTCAGGCAAATCACATTTTTAGAGTATGTTACAAATTAACTTGTACCTTCTAAAATTATAGTTTCTAGTAAGTTTTCAAATACTGAACTCATGACATCAAAATATTTGTCCATGCTGTTGTGTTCTGTTCTACAAGATGGGCAAATTAATCAAACACAGTCACCATTTCCATTTTCTAATGGCAGTCTTTAAAGGCACTGGACACTATTGGTAATTACTCAAAATAATTATTTGCATAAAACCTTACTTGTTAATGAGTAATGGAGAGCTGTTGATAGTATAAAACATTATGAGAAACAGCTCCCTTTGAAGAAATAACCAGGTTTTTGGTAAACAAAAATAATTTGATTTCAAGACCTCAGAATTAGATTTTGAGGTCTTGAAATCAAATTTAAAAACAAAAAAATATTTCCACAACTATTGAAAATAATTGTATAAGAACCATTGTTCATAACCATTTTAACCAAAACCACCCAAAGTATGCTATTATACTTTTTAAGGGCTGAATTTTCATAATTTTGTTTGTCTTGGTCTGTTGACTGTATAGGGCCTACAAAGTTTTTGTGTTTTGGGTTTTGTTTTTTTGTTTTACGATAAAAACCTATTGTACCTCCTACACTGACTGTAACAACCTCTGCATTGAAAGCTTCTAGGCTGTAAGTATTTCTGTAATTGCTCTGTGTTTGCAACAGGTTTTTTTCTTCCCTTCTTTTTTTTTACGTTTTGTGTAAACGGGTCATTAAATTATAAAAAGGTGTGCATATTGTGCTTTGTCGAGCGCAATGAAACTTATTCACTTCCTGCGATTAGAAATAAGCTCATCGCAAACAAAATCCAAGGATTATTGCCCCTCCGCAGAATAGACTGCCCTCAGCTTAACGCAGGTAAAGAATGAAAAAAAAACGACCTCCAAAGATGTATAGTATTTCCTCGAATTGAAGAAGAAAAGAAAAACAGGGAATCGGAACAATGGTTGGGAAAAGAACAATAGGGGTAAGAGTTGGCGCACTTACAACTTTCAAAGAGACAACTAACGATCGTCGTGGGGTGTTTTTAGTAGTAGGGGAGACCTTGGGAGCTGAATGGTGCGATTTGTATTTCAACTGATCCCACTATGCTCCCATGCAATAATAGAAAGGCCAAACCCTCAGCCAGTGGATAAACAGGTTCGGACTGGATTGCTACAACAACCAGTCTATGGTGTGATCAGTCTGGGCATTAGATCAGCATAACAAAGGGTATTGTTGACGACAAAGAAACGTTGGTAATGCTAAGGGTCATGAGGCAATTAAGGTGTGCAAAATGACTTGAGAGTGTTCTGGGTGAATGTTTGGAAGGGGTTGGGGGGAATCGGGTGGCTAGGTACGCTAAGCGATCGATACAATCAGCTGCTGAACGGAATTTATTTGTTGACTTGTTCATTCTGTTCCCGCTTTGAACAGCCTTTGGTGAATACAATGAGAAGAATCGATCGTCACAATGAGATGATGGGATGACAATGCAGGCTTGTGATAACACTTGCACGTGACCAACATGCTCTAAAGCTGCAAATAATGAGCACTTTTAGGAACTCCTTTTATACAAAACTACTTGAACAAAATCTCCATGAGGATGTCTGTTCCTTCAATGTCCCGGTGTCCTTAAGATAGTAACATACTTATCCCTTTCTCTGCTCCATTTACAATTCAATTGATTGGCGTTTACTACTCAATGGACTGGCCTCCAAACATGACATGAGGGCATCCGCTTAAAAAACACTGTGCATCAGATAGGGAAATAATTATGGTGAACTGAACTAAAGTGCCGGAACTACTTTTGACCTCTTGAATTATGCAAGATGTCATTGACCCTTATTATCAACAGGGCAAACTGGTATGATGACAGAGTGGTTACCAGGCTCTGGCCCCCATGCAGTTTACCAACTAGTCCTTGCTATACAATACAGACAACAAATGAAACTGACCTAAGTGGTTACTTAAATTCCCCATGGTATATTTTTGAAGTCTTTTTTACTAAATGATATTTGTGGATCACTGATAACAAATGACAACGCTGTAAACTTAAGTTGGAGTTGTTGATCTAAACCAAAAGCAAATAATATTGTCAGGAATTCAGATAAGGCCCAGCTGGGTCAGAGTGGCCCAAGGTCATTCGAAGCTGTTTAATGACCTCTAGCCATTCAAGCTGTAATGATTCTGTAGTTGGGCCAAGTATTACAGGGACAGAAAATGTACAGTCATTCATTTCTAGTTTTTAACTAAGTAGGATTTGAAACTTTGCATGGTGGAACTACGATAAAGAAAGGTTTTGCGGTAACACCATGTAATGACTATCTCTAACTAATGAGTTGGGGTGGTTCTGAAAAGAACCGATGGTTTCAACTCAACGTTTCGATCAGTATGCTCTGATCGTCTTCTGGAGAAAGCTAAACTACTTGCGTTTTCCAATGACTGCTTCACCAAAAGTTAACTTTCAAAAAGTTCTGGAATGGATGGAAGCTTTGAATAGTTTCAAATAGTTTCCAAACTATAAAGCCAAACTATTCCCCCTATCCTACAATCTAAACTGTATTAAATTTGCATTGGGGCGAACTTGCATTTAAGAGTGAGGGGGTTATAATAGTAACACACAAACACTGACACTAGTTTCAAATTTAGTATATGTCCAAATTCTTGGCTAGTGAATATTTTGAAGAAAAGAAATAATAATATAGGGCCTATCTAGTTCGTGTATAAAATAAAAAGCGACTTTTCGATTCACTGTGATCAAAGAGCAAATAAGTCAAGCAAAAAAATCCATGCTCCAATAACTTGCCACAACAAACAAGATTTATTATAGGTGGATTGCGCCCAGGAAACATCTTGTTCAGATTTAGTTGGAGATGAACATAGCTTGGCCTATCACCGTCAACTTCACTGCACACTACACTTGAACAATGTGGGAGCGATGCAAGAATGTCTGGCTGGCCTACATGCATAAATAACCTTCCAATTACCCCTCTTCCTTCAATCTATAAACACATCCCCTAAAGTTGCGCCTTCGTAATTGTTGGTTCCCACTCTCTCTTTTTTTGTGGCCGTAGCAGTAGCTCTCAGTTTACATTTCAAATTGGAATCGTTTTGGCAGTCTAAATTGTCAAATTATAGCACCCAACCAGCCTGTATTATCCGTAAACAGCTGCACAGACTGAGAGAGAGAGAGAAAATGAGACAACAAAACCTGAATGATGTCAAGACTGCAAGCTGCCATTCCCATCCCAGGGGGGACATGAATGTTATTCATAAACTAGAGCCACACAGTGAAGGTGCAGCAGGGAGAGGTCAAGGTACTATGGAGGCAATGTTGAGAACACAGACACAACACACAGTACTGCATGTACTTTGATAAGCATTTTCAGAGTGCTTCTTTTCATGTTTTCCCCCCTCCACCTCCCTCGCTGCCCCGAGCTTGTCAGATTGAGAGTTCTGCCCAGGGGAAGGCTGTACTTTGCCTGTTCTCTTTTTTTTTTCTTTTTTTTAAGCTGGCTGAGACAAAAAAAACTGAGCAGATTTCTGACGGTTAAATCCCAGATGTGAATCAGTCGGTGGCTGATGCCTAACAATTGATTCAAACCACTTTTTTATATTTGTGCCTGAAATAAGCTTCACCCTTTTTCCTACCTGTCTGTCAATTTCATATTCAAATAAACAGACAACTAACTGTAAATTGACATTCACTCCGAGAGGGAAACAATGATAAACACTCTCTCTCCCAACAAAGAAATTGAATTTTATTATAAAAGAGCACTGCCTCCAGCTGCATGAGCATAGCCAAACCTAGCTCAACTAAATAATCACTCTGATCCACTATGAAAGGGAAGAGAGTCAAGAAGAAAGAGGGAAAAACACACACAAAAACCATCATTCAATGAGAAGAAATCATTCACGTTGTGGACAAACACACTGATGATGTAGACACCTTCATGTAAATTGGATTAAAATGCGATTTTGCCACTCATTATTCTGTCTTGTTGATTTATCATAGAATGGGAGGAGGGGTCTGACTTTTTAACCATCGATCAATCACTGTACCAGCAAACAGGCTGTTCAATTGTCACAACCCATTTGTATGTAAGGATCCATACATCCTCGTCGTCGTCGGGTGTTTTTAATTCAACCCCAGCGTGGGGGGAGAGATTGAACGCATAGCAAATCAAGTTCAACATCTAACTTTGTTAGCTGCAGGGTCAAAGCACTTTTCCCCCTTCTAGCCTGCACTTAAGGCTGCCGTGATTTTGACAAAACAATTTAGTATCAGCATTCTCAGTGCCCTGTAGCATATTAACGAGCCTTTGTATAGGTTTTTTCTCTCTATGTCTTCCTTTAAGGGTTAACCAGGCCATAACCGAAACCTGGACGGGTTGAACACTAGTATAACTTGCAATGGGCAAATTAGATTTGGGAATTCCAAGATTCTGGTCTTCAATTGAAACCATGTCAAACAAGACGGTTTCATCTCGAAATTCCTGACCAAATACAATGACAGAATTGATTGCAATGGGTTTACTCATTTCTCAATATCTACAGCACCTCAGCAAGTCATATTTTAAGTTTTAAGGGAAGCTTTCTACCACCAATATTTTCAAATGGTGTAAGTTTAATGAAAATCCGTGGACATTGTGTTTTGTGTTACAAAAAGTACCAAAATCCTTGGAGACGACCTATCCCCATAGTACAATACAGAGGACTCAATAACATGCATGTCTGGTTTTACCTACAGATGTCTGGTCGGGATTTCCAATTAATATTCATAGTTTTTAAAGCGGCATAATCTAAACACTGTATTAAGGGGGAAATTTAGTTCTGTTTTTAACAACCTCACTTAAGTTAAGAGCTGCCACCATGCCAGAGAGTAAGGGAATCCTCCATTTACTCTGCAACTGGAGTAACTGCCATTCTTCCTGACACAACACTGAGGTGCTTCAATCACTCGCCCTCCTTGGTTTATTTTAACTCCGTCTCGACTCTCTCAACAGTTTTTAATTTTTGTCCCATCGTTTCTATTCGCAGGCCCTTTTCGAAACTTGGGCTTGGGGCGCCGTCAGTTATCCAGAAGAGCTGTGGTTTTAAAAAGACCACAGTCTCATGGTAAAACCTGTAGGCCAACATAATTAATCAAAAACAATTTGTAATATTTTTGCATATAGATTCTGATTGTCTTCAAAAAATATTTGTTTCAAAATAACTTCATTTTTTACCTTTGAACTGGCCATCTCTTTTTATACTTGTTACAGAAAAAGTATGTTTAGGTATCTAGCTATTTAAAATTGCCTTACCGAGCGCCCTTGATGCAAGTAATACCGTAACATTTTATTTCTATGACTTTCATTGGGGAGGGGGAAGGGGAGGGGTTTCAGAGTCAATACAGCAGACCATTTTCTCAGCAGCAGATACCAACATAAGTCCCAGTGATTGCAAGATGGTTTAAAGCCATTGGACCCTTTCGGTAAACAGTATTGTCCAAGGCCCACACTTCGTGTATCACAACTTATAAATAAAATTTAGGCTCAATCGGTCATCGGAGTCGGGAAAAAATAACAGGAAAACCCACCCTTGTTTCTGCATGTTTCGCCGTGTCACGACATGTGTTTAAAATAAATCCGTAGTTCTCAACATCAAGAATTGATATTGTTTTACTGTTTTCTCAAAAAGTAAAGCATTTCATGGAATAATATTTCAAGAGAAGTCTTAAACCACTACCTTCTGTAAACCCTGTAAGTTATTTGTAAATCTGTGGGGTCTGTACCGAAAGGGTCCAATGGCTTTAAACAAAAAGTACAACATATCAAGGCTGTGTCAAAAGGTGAGTAACGTTTCAAGGAAGTGCAACAAACGGTGCATTGCTACTTTCCCTTCCCTTGAATGAGCCACAGTAAGCCGTTTCAAAAGGTCAAGTCAACTAACACATTGCATTGCACAGACATTATATATTGCAAACGTCACAAGAGTCAGAAGAACTTTCTGATGGAATACAAAAGTCTCTTAATTGCATAATACTACACAGCACTCTTCAACATTTCATTTCAGGGCTGGAAAGTATTGCATCTTTGAATCTTTTTAATTTCCATCTAAAGATTAATTTCTTCTAACTTCCTCTCTCCCAAAGTTGGTCCCTTCTCTCTCTTCAACAGCCCCCCCCCCCCTCTGGTAATACAAATTCCTGACTTGTTACTTGACATTTACTGCTGCCCAGCGAGCTCTGGTCACAAAACGTGACGATCGCTAAATGTGAGCTAGCAAGAGCTGCGATTCCTACTGGTGGGAGGCCAAGTATATTATGAGCAAGTGACCTGTAGGGTTAGGAATGACCTTCCGGGCATTGAGCAGGTGGGTAGGAAGACAGGGGGAAAACAAAAAAGGAAAGAAGTAAAAAACGGAAAACAAAAATGTCAATTTGAAATTCTTTACAACAGGCCAGGTATGCTTCCCTGTTCTAGCCTCAAAGCTTTCATCAATATAAGATTTACATGTAGGATTAGAAAAGGTATTAACAAAACAAAAACAAAACAGTTGAGGGGCTTAGAGACTGCTTAGTACACGTCTTAAAGGGTTTGGGTATTTTTTTACCTAACACAAAACACAATGTCTACAGATTTACATTAAACTTCCACAGTTTAAAGATAATGATAGTAGAAAGCTTCCCTTATAAAACATTACTTGCCGGGGAATGAGTAAAACCTTGTCACAAAATTAATCGTCTCAGGAGACGAAAATTATTTTAGCATGTACAACATATTTGCGCGACTCTCCTAAAAACATTGCTATGTGATTTTTACTCTCTTTTTTTTTTTTTTTTTTTTTTCCCCTCAAAACTTGACGACTAATGAAGCTGAAACTTCGACATATAAATTATATTACATGCATCTTCATTCACAGTGACTAGGGATTCATATGATCGCCAAAAACTTGATTTAAAAAAAAACAACACGCTTTAACACTCTATACAAGAGGTAACATTTATGACTTCCCCAGCCTTCCTAAAAGGTCACTGCCATTAGGAAATCCGGACACTTTGCTTGAGTTGTATGAAGGTAGAAGACCTCTGGAGCCTTGTAAAAGTTCAAGCCTTGTAGTAAGTTATAAAATAAATTAAAAATAAAAATAAAATAAAAATCTTGATTTGAGAACCAAAGGAGCATTTACAATAAATACATCCTGACCCATGAAGGAAAACAATTCAGGTAAAAGACAAACTTGCTAGCATCATCTGACACTAGTGGTACATATGTACACAGTAGATGAAGTTCATAAATGCAACTTATTTTTTCACCAAAAGAGGAAACTGCATATCTTTACATTATTTTTGTATTTTCTATGGACTAAAAAGTTTAAGAAAACAGAGGAAATTAACTGGTCCACCATGAAATTCTATGCAAGTTTGAATTTAATGTAAAATACAATGTTTTTCAAAGTTGATGTTAGCATAATTTAGGCAGGTCACAAATATCAACCGGGCGATTTTAAAGGAACACGTTGCCTTGGATCGGTCGAGTTGGTCTTTGAAAAGCGTTTGTAACCGTTTTTTATAAAATGCATATTGGTAGAAAGATGTTGTAAAAGTAGAATACAATGATCCACACAAACATGCCTTGAAATTGCGTGGTTTTCCTTTTACCTCGTCGACTAACACGTCGGCCATTTATGGGGGTCAAAATTTTGACTCCCATAAATGGCCGACCGTGTTAGTTCGCACAGTAGAAGGAAAACCACGCAATTTCGAGGCAAACTTGTGTGGATCATTGTATTCTACTTTTAAAACATCTTTCCAACCATATGCATTATATACAAAACGGTTACAAACGCTTTTGTTTTGACCAACTCGTCCGATCCAAGGCAACGTGTTCCTTTAATAAAAACTATATCACCACAGAGATATTTATAAGTAACACTAATATACAGACAACTCAACGCATACCTGCACCTTGTGTTCTGTAACATCAGAAGTTGATTTGAAAAAGATTCAACGACTAATGCGTATTTCATAAACTATACAACCATCTCCCCTTTATTCTCCCCCTCACCACCAGGTTTTAGCCCTGCAGAGAGAAAAACTTGTAGCATTCAGCCACTAATTTGATTGATATACTGACAGCTTTTATAACCAGATCCATAAATTCCCTTCGGAAGTTGTTTCACTGCATTAATAACAAAAATAGCGAGAGAAAAAATAGTGCAGTGGAAAGAGGGAGAGTGAGCTGAGAGAGAGAGGCAAAACAGAGTACAGTCTAAGGACTTCTGTTTATGGGTGCTTAATGCACTTCTGCCTGGCGCATCTCAATCGTAGTGTCAGCAATTTACAGCTTTCTCAATGGCAATCACCTGAAATGATGGATTGCTGTGGCATGCCGGGATTATGAAACTTTACATACATGGCTGGTTGACTGAGACAGCTGCATAGAGCCAAGAAAAAAAATGTACTTATTAATTTATACTAAGCTCCTATGGGGGAGCAAGGGGGACACCTTGCATGTATGATGCGAGATACTTTTCATCTTATTTGCATTTCTGTTGTCTGGTTTTGAAAGATCCTTGTATCGTTGCAAAAATTAACATGGTAGGACATGAAAGCTTACATGTAGGTCAACCTTCCACTTTCAATTTAAATTTAAACATAATGTGGACAGTGAGTGCTCCGCAGTGGCAGCTTGTTCATCAAGGTGGTCTACATTTGTGCAGTTCTAACCTGTTCAAAATACACAATAATAAGGTATGTACTCAACTTTTTTAATCACGAAAACACGAAAACAGTTCAAATGTTACACACTGTGTCGTTGTTTTCTGTTCTCTCCTTACAAGTCTGGTCTTGTATGAGCCCTGTAGTCTTATGACCCCCCCCCCCCCCCAAACTCAAGCTAAGTGTATTATTGTGGTTAGGGTGCATAGAAACTGGCACACTGCAATACTGCTACAACCTTGATCTGACACTGGTGAGATTCCGATAAGTCCCCTGCAAGTCCTTGAAAAAACCACAGGTGTACACATGTATGTTCAGCAGGGTGGGCACACCTTGGCGTCTTTGTTCCCATTGCTAATGCTATACACAGGATGTAAAGTCAACTGAAGGAACACTATACCTCTACTAGTTAACCTCTACCTCCAGTAACATTACACTCACGTATATCTCAGCGAATGATTTCCCTTGTATAAGAAAAGCAAATTGCAACACAAAATGTACCAGTTGCTACTCAACAATTTTCATTGTGCAAAATAAGTTCAGTATAAAAGTTTTGCTCCTCAAATTGCTGGCCAAAATAGTTCCCTGTACATGTACCTCGTACAATATAACATACATAGGGCCTACAAATGAGTGGATTTGTTTTTCCTTCAGGACCTCAGGAAAACCCTAAGTACATACTGCCCTATTTCACCAAATTCTTCCTAACTTAGGATTAATCTTAGGACTTAGAACGAGTTAAGTTCCATATATCCATAGACGTTAGGACGCATTGAACCCATCCTAAGCGTTCCGTGAAATCGGCAGCAGAGCTGATATCACACATCAAGTAAAAAAGTTACATCCATTAAACTTTAAAAAGATACCCACACTCGATCCTAATTACAGTATTTGAACTGGACTCTTGAAATGATTGACATTTACAAGATAAAGACATCTGCTCTAACTTGGTTGGGGTCTAAGGTTCAAATCCCACACAAGTAGTTCGCAAGTCAAGATTTGTTCTGAAGGACTCATACATTCACAGAGACATTTTATCAAAAAGCCTGCATTTTCAAACGGACATTAATTGAGACATCCAACAATATGTGACCCACTCTGTGAAAATGAGTCAGATGTCGCCCAATGCAATATTAAGTTATGGACAGTTTAATGTGGAAAATGTATATAATAAAAAATAAATAAATAAATAAAACACCTTTAGAACACTTACTTTTAGGCAATAATGCTATGAATACAACAATTTTGTGATCATACTTATGTCGAATTTGTATCCTTTTGCACACAATGGTAGTTTAAAATATAATTTTACTTGTAATTCGTTTTTCACAAAAAATGGTGTAGTGGCTAATTTCAAACGGGAGTAACTCAGCAACGCGATACACTCCAAAGCTTAGACACATACCAAATAACTGCTGCTATTGTGTTCTTTCCAGCCATGCATATAACTCAATTCTTGTAATTGCCTACATCCGACTCATTTTCACAGAGCGGGTCACATATTATTCTCTTTAAAATAATTCTGCAACAATCCAGAGCCTCATATTGATTGGGCCGGCTATTCATCAATTTCTCAGTGCCTCACCAGGGGAACAATAATAAGTTTTAGAAAGAAGAAAAAAACTTGAATAGGTTTGAAATTCCAAACCCTATCCTGTTGCTGATATTTGTTGGGTTTTCACACCATTCAAAAGGAAATCCATGCAGCTGATTCACTGGGAGAAAAAAAAACGTACAGATTTACCAGACACCCAACCCAAACCAATGGGAAATCAAATTAGCGGCAAATTGCTTTCAAATAGTAGCAGCCAGCCAGCCAGCCAGCCAGCCAGCACTGGGTTAGTCTTGGCCCAAGACGATGGTGCTTGATTCTGGATAGTGTACTACGCGCGGTTGAATCGCCAAAGCGCGCCCGCCACGGTATGATTTAGTTACGTGGACGGCTCGAAATCTAGACTACACTCTGCAAGCTACCATCGTCTTGGCAATCCTGCAGCACTGCGTGCACTGTGGGCGTTGCCGTATTATGTTAATAAGGCCGTTGTCGAGGTTGTGTAATGCATATTCAACATGTGAACAACATGGCAGCGCCCAGCAGCATGAAATGAAGTCGGGTCACGGTCGGAAGAACGGGACGAACGAGTGATACTATAGTATGGTTTGCCTAGCCATACTAAACGAACGCAATGCAGGGATTTAAATTCTACATCCCCTTTTCCCAGAAAACCAATTAATAATTATTGTCGTTATTCTGAAGAATAGCTGACTACAGAATGTCTGAGAGAAAACTGACTAAGGAGGAATTAAGTAACAAAATGCTTCGTTACGTGTCGTGTTTGTTTTATGGTTTTATACTTCCCGAATGATTTGTCGTGGGCAGATCACATCATAGAGTAGATCACATGAACCACAGACAGACGAACTACCCTCAGTGCATATATTATACCATGGAGGTACCTCCATGATTATACTCACACGGAGGTAGAATCCTCCATGATACTACCGTATATAGTAGTTTTACTACAGCAAACACTATTCACTGTACATGTACAATTTATTGTCGTTCTGAGGCATCGACTCATATGACTTTGCACATGTATTAAACTTTAGGGCTACTAATTGTGTCACAATCACATGAATACCTAATAGTCAGTATGTTATAATTAACAATGATGTATTGTGTCAAAAACAATTGTTACAGTTTAATTCAAATTATTTCTAAATAAAGGCCAACACAAATTACTTGTTCATAAAATTGATTTCTTTATTTTATTGCCAAACACAAATTCTTCACAGAACAGTGGCTATTAAAATGATCAGGTTTGTAAACAGGCTATAACAACGATACCCCACAATTAAAGCCTGAGCGACTAGTGAAATTTGCTTCTCAATTATTCGTGCCTCAAATAGTCGCAACTTCAACACCCTAGTCATTTTTCATGCCCCAAAATGCATTGCGACGTATTATTTGCTGCAGGTGCAATAGAGTTAAACTCACGCTGAAAGGATTTAAGGATTTTGTCACTTTATGTCTAGGGCTGGGCGACTAGTGCGACACAGTGTTAAACTTGTCGCACAGTCGAGATTATTAAAATCACTAGTCGTGTTGCGACTACTTTTTTTAATTCCTAATTGAATAATCGTGTACTCCAAAAATAGTAACAACTTCCTGTTTGGTGAACTGTCTATTGTATCGCTCACGACTATTCATGGCAACATAATTTACTTACGAAACACAGTCAGTGACACCAGTGACAATCCTTCAATCCTCTAAGCACGAAATTTACCATATTGTCCCTGCGGCAAACAAGTCGTGACTAGTGTCGTAGTCATGACTTTTTGAGGTGTGACTAGTCGAGTAGTAACTTACACAAGTGGCCCAGGCTTACTGATGTCTGGTTGTGTTTCATAGGTAAATTATGTTGTCATGAAAATTCGTGACTGTGAGCGACACAATTTTTTCAGCAAGCAGGAATAGTCGCAACTATTTTAGTTGTTGTGGTGGCTCGATTTACGGAGTAGGTGAATAATGGCAGTCGCAACTCGACTAAGCAATAACTAGTTGCGATTTCGACATCAATCGTAGTGCGTACCACTAATCGCCAATCACAGGCTTTCCCACAGCAGCATTTAAAGTGCACAGGTATCACAGCAGTTATACACAATACTGTTTGTACTATGTACTTGTGTGAGCGGCTGAGCCTACGACCACTCTTCTACATTGTGGGGTGCAATGCAGTTTTCATCTGATTCTCTTGGTCTTAGATAGTTTATGGCAGTTGAAAGACCATGTTGCTCATCTCGCCCAACTCTTCCACTTAGTTGTACATTTTCATCTTGGTGTTCAAAATAATGACAAACATCAACCCCAGTCCAAAAGCATCGGTTGCTAAGAGTATGCACACAGTTCCCACACTGTTGAAAAAGCTATGTAAACTCATCTTGAAAGTCAATCTCTGTATTGGTATGGTATGATACATGTCGACAATAAATTGTGATATTGTGATACAGTGGTGGAACTTTGCAGCAAAATGTAGAGTACAGCTCTTCACATACGTCTTTCTTGATTGACAGTTAATATGATGTTCCATCTTTTCCTTTTCTCTTGAGACTTCCTCTGCAAAACAGCAAAATATCTCTTCCACAATTATATATGCTTGAATCTTGATTCTGTCACAGATTTGTCTCTCTTGAATCAAGAACTCCATTCCTTAATTGCAGAGCAGTCGACTACCCATTCATCTGACAAGACGAGGCCTAAAAAGTATCAGTACTCCAAGGTGGGCATGCAGCAGTTCTCTAAAAGCCTTTCCTGGAAATGTGCCCTATCAGAAGAATGAAACAAATACAAATCATAGAATAAGTTCAGTGATTATATTGGGTCTTATTGTGCTAAACTTTTTCTGCATCAAGCTTAATGTAAAATGTATATCTGTTTTGATTATTAATATTTCGATCATCAATCAACCCAACTATAGTAATTGCAAACAAGTGTTAATTGCTTGTGCACAGAAGAAAAATGTAAGTTAAAAAAAAAAATGTCAGCCAATGAGCCATTTTCAAATCGAGGGATATGAATCTGTGTGCATTGAAGTGTTGGTGACTCAAGTCAGACAAATCCAATCTCACATAAAGCTGGGCTATGTTCGTTCCAAACCGAAACAAAACCAAGGAGTAGGCTCATACTTCCTTCGAATGTGAATGCGAAGTGGATTTTGGTGAGGCAATACTTTTATGAGCTGCCCTTCCATAAGTGAGACACAAGAAAATTGTGCTTCGCATGATGAAACAGCACTGCTATTTAGCAGGAAGGAGGTCTACCTACATGAATAACATAACAACAAGTTTTGAAGTATTCAAACATGACAAACAATGACTACTTACAATGTATGAATTTACGTTTTCTAATTCTATACAGATTCGATCAATATAAACAAGATTCTCTCCACTCACCACCTTGAGACACTGGCAGTTACATAATGACTTGGGATCCATCCATGACTTGCTCAGTTGCAAACGTTGGTCGTATGTGGTATGGTGGTATCATGCTCTAGTTCCCTATAGTTTATTCACACCCGGACATCCTACCTCCATGGTCCAACTGCTGCCTGCATGCAGCAGACGAAGCACACGAGAACTGACGGAGTTTATCGCAAAACCAGACCGTCCGCAGAGAGGGCACTAGCTGGTATATTTTGACATAGTCGTTCATCAATTGCCATCTAGATAGCAGATCAATATAGCTTCGGCTCACTTGTTCATCTTTAACATTCATAATCGTGAATATTTCCTATTTTCTTACGACTTTTCCTCCACGACAAACACGGAGCTGCCAATGCCGTGTAATCATAACATGAATGACCCCGGGGTCAACTAAACATTATGTTAATTTATTACAACGATCGCACGCTGATTGGTTCTACAGAAAGCTGTAGAAGAAAACAATGAAAAAGTTAACACAGCGCTGCAGGATTGCCAAGACGATGGTAGCTTGCAGAGTGTAGTCTAGATTTCGAGCCGTCCACGTAACTAAATCATACCGTGGCGGGCGCGCTTTGGCGATTCAACCGCGCGTAGTACACTATCCAGAATCAAGCACCATCGTCTTGGGCCAAGACTAGCACTGGGTTGCCCATGGGCTAGGAGGGTTGTTTTTTCAAGCCCAACATTTTGACTCTGACTATAATGACCTTGACCCAATGAGGATGATGGATATCAGTAAACACCTCACACTCACTAGAGAAGCAGACTAATGTGTGTAGGGTTTATAAAGACAGCCTTGGGGGGGGGGGGAGTCTGAGAAAATTGCACGAAATTGAAAAGACATATTCAAAATTGCTCCTTAAAGCAATGGACACTATTGGTAATTGTTAAAGACCAGTTCTCTCACTTAGTGTATCTCAACAATATGCATAAAATAACAAATCGGTGAAAGTTTGAGCTCAATTGGTTGTCAAAGTTGTGAAATAATAATGAAAGAAAAAACACCATTGTCACACGAAGTTGTGTGCTTTCAGATGCTTGATTTTGAGACCTCAAAATCTAATTCTGAGGAATTTACTTCTTCCTTGAAAACTACATTACTTCAGAGGGGGCTGTTTCTCACAATGTTTTATAGTATCAACAGCTCCCCATTACTCGTTACCAAGTAAGGTTTTATGCTAATAATTATTTTGAGTAATTACCAATAGTGTCCACTGCCTTTAAATATGTATAGCAATAATAACAAACGTTTACATGCAAAGAGAAGGTAAAAGAAATTAAGAAGGGCTGTCCCAAATTTAAAGAGCAGGATGTCATAGAGACACTAGTTAAATCCTGGAAGGGGATTAACAGAAGTGACAGAGAAGTGCAAGTATGCTTCAGTTTCTTTCAATAAACTACAACGTTGTGCCAAAACTGAACTGCATTTAAAAAGTATTAATTTGGTTCTGACTGAATTTAAAAAAAAGTTTATTTCCATGTAGGCCTACTGCAGTTTTTTTTTTTTACTGCAGTTCTTTTCTGGAAGAAAATCAAGCTCCAGGCAATGCACCAATAATAACAGGTTGAGGTTTTAAAAAAAAAAAAAATCAAAATAACTACTTCAAAAAGAAATTTCACCCTCAGACACCAACTCAAATATGATATTTACATAACAATCTGCTGTGAAACTAACATTCATAATTTCCAATAAATAAAATTAAAAAAGGGTTTCACTTCCTATGAATGTTATCAAAAAAATTGACTGAAAGTGCAACTGTGCATCCCCGACACACAGACTGGCGACAGAAATCCCCACTATCAACACCAATCCTGAGTACTTCACCCACGGAACACTTCAAGCTTGCTTTTTCTGTCCTGGCAAATTATTCAAACATGCTTTCATTTCAGCTACCTTGAGCCATCCGCTCATCAGGTACAACTTTAAACATTGTCCATTTTAAGACATTTGCAAATTATTCAAACATGCTTTCATTTCAGCGACCTTCAGCCATCCGCTCATCAGGTACATCTTTAAACATTGTCCATTTTAAGACATTAGCAAATTCAAACATTCTTTCATTTCAGCTACCTTGAGCTGCCATGGCGAGCTGCCGATCGCCAGATAGAACCAATGACTGACAGAAAAACCAATCATTTGATCAACTGATGGTCACAGGGGTGGAGACATTGACAAGTATGAAGTTAAGACCATTTAAGGTTTTCATCTTTTCATATTATCTACATGTAAGCAGCAATATTTGATTGAACTTTTAAATTCAATTCAGTACATCAGTGCAATAAGAAGTTATGACCATTTAAGGTTTTCATTGTTTCAGCTCATTCAACTGGAACCATTGATGCACTCTTTGAATTTTATCTTTTCATATGTATCTATACGACAGAAGCAATGTACTAAGTTTCAAGTCAGTACATCGTTGCAATAAGAAGTTATGACCATTTAAGGTTTTCATTGTTTCAGCTCATTCAACTGGAACCATTGATGCACTCCTTGAATTTTATCTTTTCATATGTATCTATATGACAGAAGCAATGTATTAAGTTTCAAGTCTATACATCGTTGCAATCAGGAGGTATGACCATTTAAGGTTTTCATTGTTTCAGCTCATTCAACTGGAACCATTGATGCACTCCTTGAATTTTATCTTTTCATATGTATCTATACGACAGAAGCAATGTTTGACTTAAGTTTCAAGTCTGTACATCGTTGCAATCAGGAGTTATGATCATTTTATGTTTTTCATTGTTTCAGCTCATTCAACTGGAACCAGTGGCAGAGAGATTGATTTTAACAAATTATTTTAACACTTTAAGATTTAAGTTTGAGTTTGTTTCTTTAAAATCCAGATGTCAATGTTTGACTTTGAGCCTTAAAAAACAACTTTAACATTTTTGGTATTCCAAAAACTTTAACATTTTTTTTATTCCAAAAACTTTAACATTTTCTTATTCCAAAAACTTCAACATTATTGGAAAACATAGCTAAAAACTACAAAAAATGACTGACAAGTATTTATAACAATCTCACTTGGGCTTGTACATACCAAAAACAACTCAACTCAAACGCTGAAACTTAAACCAAAAACTTTAACATTTCCACTGAGTGCGGACGGACGGACGGACGGACGGACGGACGGACGGACGGACAAAATCGGTATTACATAGGCTCGCATACTGCTAAAGTAGCTCGCCAAAAAGGGTTTCACTTCCTATGAATGTTATCAAAAAAATCGACTGAAAGTGCAACTGTGCATCCCCGACACACAGACTGGCGACAGAAATCCCCACTATCAACACCAATCCTGAGTACTTCACCCACGGAACACTTCAAGCTTGCTTTTTCTGTCCTGCTGCAAGCAGAAAAAAAACTTGACTTCATGTCCGCCTGTTTTTCATCAGTGAAGGGTTGTTTACTGCTTCTGGAGTCTGACTGTTTCTTCACTGAGTGAATGTGGCCTTTCAGTGTCAGGTTGGTTGGAGCATGGGTTTAGAAGACCCCTACTAAACTGCACAACAGTTGGAGGGATGGGGGGACCCCCAGGCAATGTTCAAAGTCTGGCAACAGAGCCCCCCTGGTGTTGTGACCTCCGAATGACCTTGGAATGTGTTGACAGCAGGTCACATGAGCCCAGTCTGGTGCTGTGACTTGTTCGTTATTTATTTGTCTGTCTTTCACTATCCAATTGTCTGGGATGATGGGGAAGCAGTTTTCAATACATTATTATCTAAGATTGTTACGAAAAATAGTGTTTGGAACAAAAACTTTTAACACAAAAAGACAGGAATTCAAAACTTTTGAAAAGACATGCTCTGTAGTTTTTTCAAACAAACAAAAATGACAAAAATAGTTTTTTTACTACAACACGCATTGTATTTTCATAAATAAGTGTATTATCCCAAGCGTCACTTTATTGTGGACTTCATCGCATGTACAAAAAATCAAAAGGCCGTACAGTACAGCAGTTACACCATGCTACAACGACCCCTATCTTCTAAAAGAATGAATGGATGACTTCCTACATGCCTGATTCCAGTGAATTAAAGTGTGACCCTAAGCGCATCCAGCTGTTGTGCAATCCTATAAATCATGCTCAGCAACCCTGCTGGTGTGTCCACCCATGCGAATCCCCCTCCCAAGTAAAACACAATGCCTAAAAAGAACAACTCAGGTACCCATTGAAGACAAGCGAACAAGCCAGTCAGCCATGACTAAGATTTATAATATGATGGTACAGCAAACAGCGCTTGCCCCCCCCCCCCCCCCCCAACAAAAAATTCAAATCCACTTCAATATTAGACAGACCTTGAACTTAACCCCCCTGTACTTTTCCCAGTACTGATGCCCTGTTAGTGTTTAAAAGCAGACTTTTCAATACAGCATTTTCAAATGGTGTTTTTTTTTTTTCTCTCCCCTATTGCAGACCTCCTGGGCCCAATTTCATAGAGCTGCTTAAGCACAAATATTTGCTTAAGCAGAAATATCCTTGCTTAGTAAAATCAGAGTACCGGCCAGGACTCAACTCAATTGTTATGCTAAGTAAACAACAGCTAAATACCAGTCACAAGCAATGTATATGTCATGAAATTTTGTCCAGTAACAAGTGTAAAATAAGCAAGCTATTTTCGTGCTTAAGCAAATTTTTTGCTTAAGCAGCTCTATGAAATTAGCCCCTGGGCACAACTGAATAAAAAGCTTTCGTTGTTGATTCAAAATCAATTGGGCCCCACTCTCATAGAGGCACATTGAAGGGCGAAAAAAATAGCTCCAACCAAGCTCTATTCCAACCCTGAGGGAATTGGCTGACCCAGACAGGGCTACTTGGCTTCAATCACTGTGCCCGGGTTGTCAACAACTGAGTATACAAAACTGCTTCTGGTTCACAAAATTCCAAGCTAATTTTGGGGGCCAATTGGAAATCCTTCTTAACGACCAGCGGAACACTGAAAATGGAAACAAGGGTTCTAGTGATTGAGCAAGAATTGGTTCCCAATATATTTTGGGTGTCTACTTTTAAAAAATGATTTGATCCGGTTACGTATTGAAGTAACACTTGTGTGGAACTCCTGAATCAGAATTAACTATTAATAGTAGTAAACTTTTGGGTACATAATTAAGACCACAGCTAAGACTCCCTTAAATAAGAATTATTTTTGTGTACATGATTGTACCCCCAAGATTACTATTATTTAAAGTTTATTCTTATCCTTCACTCCATGCAAGCCAAGCTTCAAACATCAACTCCTGAAATGTTTCTAGATTGTTTATTACTGTTTGTTAGAAAAGTAAACCTTCAAATTTGTTTTTCTTCTGGGCAATCCTAAAAGGCAGTAGACACTATTGGTAATTACTCAAAATATTGTTTAGCATAAAACCTTACTTGGTAACGAGCAATGGGGAGAGGTTGATAGTATAAAACATTGTGAGAAACGGCTCCCTCTGAAGTAATGTAGTTTTCGAGAAAGAAGTAATTTTCCACGAATTTGATTTTGAGACCTCAGATTTAGAGTTTGAGGTCTCAAAATCAAACATCTGAAATCACACAACTTCTTGTGACAAGGGTGTTTTTTCTTTCATTATTATCTCGCAACTTCGATGACCTATTGAGCTCAAATTTTCACAGGTTTGTTATTTTATGCATATTGTTGAGATACACAAAGTGAGAAGACTGGTCTTTGACAATTACCAAAGGTGTCCAGTGTCTTTAACTTGAGGGCATGTGGGTCATCATCTCACATGCTCACTGATGAAACTTTTTTCTTCATCGACTTCCAAGGCAAAACAGAAAATTGCCACAATTACTGCATGTTCCACTTTTACAGGTGGCAACTTGCAGACAACTCCAGACACAACTTACCCCTAATAACCTTGAAGGTGTCAATCAGAAAAGACCTGCATGCACAACAAATAAGCCCTAACTACACGGAGCAGTTCATACCTTGGACAAAATAAGCATATGCCAGTGCTACACAGAAGCACAATAACGCACACACACAGTACAGCTTTGATACATGTGCACTGTGTGCAATGGTTTAGAGGTCATGCACTGTTCACTGTCTGACACTAGGTGGCGCACTCATCAAAACACAGTCGACCTGTGTGCATGGGACTGTTGATAAACATGTTCAGGGATCAACCCAACAAAAAGACAAATGGCATTTAGTTGTCTTACTAGAAATACAATTCTAACTGGACAAGCAACTGATTTCAATGAAATCCAGTTTGAAAAAACTTTCTCCTGGTGGTGTTAATATGATATTTTACAAGTTCTTGTGACATGAAATCATATTAGAGCCAACATTTATTTAGAAAGATGTGTAACATCTAAACCTGAAAGCACAAAATATAAACTTGAAAAAACGATTTTGGAAAAGTTTTCGTACAAATACTAGACTCAAGAAAAGCAAAATTTTACAAAAAAATAACTTGGGCAATAGATACTCTTGTTAATTTACTGAAGAAAGGTTTTTGTATAAAAACAAATATCAAAGCAAGCCTGGAGTAAACCTATCATGTTTGGATTTTAACTTTCAATCTATGAATACACTTTTGAATGAATGTTTCAGCGTTGTACATACTTCGCATCTCAAGGCTAATGTAACCATGAAGGAAGTATTCTCTTCCTCCATTGTGTAACCAAATCAAACGTAGCAGTGTGAAAAAGGCCCTACCAGTAGGCCTATATTAAAGCCATTGGACCCTTTCGGTTCAGAAAAAAAATAAAAAGTTCACAGATTTACAAATAACCTTCAGGGTTTACAGAAGGCAATGGTGAAAGACTTCTCTTGAAATATTAGTCCATGAAATGCTTTAATTTTGAGAAAACAGCAAAACAATATAAGTTCTTGTTAACGAGAATTACGGATTTATTTTAAACACATGCCATGACACGGCGAAATGCGCGGAAACAAGGGTGGGGTTTTCCGTTGTTTTCTCCTGACTCCGATGACCGATTGGGCCTAAATTTTCACAGGTTTGTTATTTGATATAGAAGTTGTGGTACACTGTATACCAAAAGGGTCCAATGGCTTTAATGTCTCTAGCGGTAAGTCTAAAACTGTAATTTGAAAATCATTATTCATGGCTGCCCAAAACCGCAGAAGGACAACATATAATGGTCTTTATTAACAGTTAGTAAATTATCTCATTCAATTTGGAACCACACCACTCCCCCTTGAACTAGCCTATGTTATTGCTTCATCCAATTCCTTCATATTATGACAATGAGGCCAGTGCACTTTTTTCCCTTTGCTTATCTCTCCCCTGTGTAACAATCTATGTGGGACTGTGCCAGGTTTCCAAGCAATTATACACTACAAGCAGGGACCAGCCACTCTCTTAATGATTAGCTGATAAGGATATATTTATATTGGCAAACGATTACAATCATATGGGCAAATCAGCTGCTGCAATTTTCTTTGGAAAGGGGTTGTGTATTCACTTTCATTAGGGGCTGTGTGTTCACTTTCATTAGGACACGTTCGGAATGACAAGCATGGCCCAGTTTGTAGCCTGATAAGCACACACACACACAAAAACATGCTACCCAAAACAGATTACCAGCCAAAATTAGTTACATTGTTTGCAACATGGGCCAGTTTCATAAAGCTGTTAAGCAGAAAATACTCACTGCTTAGCAAACAAATTATTAGGGTACCAAATGCAACAATGCAAACTTTACTGAATTTTGGCTGGTACAAGTTTTTGTTAGGCAACATTTTTTCTGTGAAGCAAGTGTTGAATGCTTAGGACTACAGGCTTTATGAAATTGGGCCCTGGTTCACAAACAATTTATTGCTTAGCACAGAAGTTTCTCAAGTGCTAAAATGCAGTATTTTTCTGCTTAACAGCTTTATGATCCCAATCAGGATTTTGGCTTACAGTTAAAATTCACTTCACACAGTTGAGTGTCTGACAGTTCAATGCATTTCTAAAGAAGCCTTATGCCATTACATTTAATGACATTACTTAGTTACTAACACACACTGCTGAAAGCCAACTTCAAAGTCTTCATTGTAACTGGGGTACCCCTAAAAAGGTCACACAATCCTCTGGATGGAGGTCAAGCTACAAATCACTCAACACATGAAATCTAATCAAAATCTGCAAGGGCTTTAATGCTGAATATAAAATTGGATTTCTTGTTAGCTTCAACAATGTAACATAAGTGCCGTTTCTCGGAGACCACTAGTTGACGATAAAAAGCAAGGCCATAGTTTAATATACAACAAGCGCAACACCCAATGCAAGCTTCACACAATGCATTGAACAGCAATGTGCATTATCCAGCCTATCAAAAAAAACTGCTTATCAAAAAAAAAAGGGTGCTCCGTAAGTAAACAAGATACTGCACAATAATAAAAAAAAATAGGTGGAATGGTTAGACTATTGAGGTTCGTCTACCGAAGTTTATGTGGTTAGACATTTTTTGTTATCACTATCAGTCTGCATAAGGGGGGTTAAGTCATTCATTTCTGTCAGAGTGGGGTAGCAGTAGACATGGGATTTAGGTCACTCAGTAACGCAAGTATCATCATCATGTACGTATTTCAGAAATGACTGATTACAGGATGCTTGTCTGATATCTTGGTGGAATGTTTTCGAGCCATTGGCATTCTAATTGATTAACCACGAAGAATGGTATAGTCTTAGGTCAGATAGCAGGCGTATCTTTAGCAGCTTTAATCCTGAGGTGGATAAGAGCCGACTGATAGAGACGTTGAACCATTAAACCGCCAGTTCTTTACAGAACCACCCTAGCTCATTAGATGTTTCACTACATGCTGTCAAGTCAAACCTTACAAAACCCAAAGTTGGAAGTCCTCCTTAATGCCCAAGTATTTTATCAATCACATCAGGGCCTAATTTCATGGCTCTGCTTGCCACCGAATTCTGCACTAGCGATCACCGTCCCCGCTTAATGTGCCGAATTTCTGCGCTAGCTGTGTAAGCAAAGAATGACTAGTTTGTATTAGTATTGTGGAGTACGAATGCACACTAGTTAAAAATTCCCTACTAACCTGTAAAATACGCTTGACGTAAGCATGAAATTCCCTGCTTCCACAACCCCCGATTCTTTGTTTTTAAAAATTTGGAAAAAATTCACTGCAATTAATTTTACCCTGAACACTCTGACACTCTACCTCTCAAGTATGATCAATGTCAACTAGCAATACAAAAAAAATTCATCACACCAAATGGACTTTGATCATGAATAATTAACTCAACACAGTAAGTACTTAAATCTCTCTTCTCAAATAACACTTTTTAACAGATATTATTGCAATTTTGCACGCACATCATAAGTGGACATTAAATTTAAAGAGACTGTGCCCTATCGGTTTTTTTTTTGTGAAAGATTTTATTTATTGTGCACCCTCTTCTCAAAACAATAGCGTAAACAATCGCAGGGTAAGACCGTAATAGATGTTAATTTTGCATCAGGGATAAAGAATATTAATTTGGGTTTTACCCATACACCGATGTGTGTTACATGTAGCACTATATACTCAGTACTTTCCCGAGTCCTGAGTAACATGCCTGTGATATTTTTTCACAGGACTTGGGAGGGTAAGACCACTTCTGCAAAGAACGCCGACAACAAACAACGGATCTTTTCACAGGAAAAATTCTGCTAAGGTCATTATCTCTACAAAATTGCACAATGTTGGGGAAAATTGTGCATGGAATGTAGAACAAGTAGAAAATTGCTGTCCTTTCACATAAAGTTCATTTTGTAGTATTCCACCAACAATGAGAACCTTTTCACTAGAATTGTTGTTTCTTTTTCTGTCATGCATAAATGGCCAAAAAAAAACAAGCAATAAACAAGGGTGTGTTTTTCTCTGTAAGGGCAAGGTCACTTTCGATTTCAATCAGAAACCTAATGCACCGGGGGATTTCTCATTACCACTACTCTGAACTGCAGTAGTGAAGAGAATGAGAGAGAAGAATAGAGCTTTTTTATTATTCATAAACTCCAATGCCACAAGCTGTCACAATGCAATTGTGAATGACTGCACAAATGCATCAAGCAGCAGGCCAGCATTGCTTTGTAGTGTATTTTTAATTCCAAGGTCGCCTTGCCCTTACAACACACTGCTTATCATTAGTTCTCTCTTTTATGTGTATGAAGCATCTACTGATTTGTCAGTGGAGTAGTCAGCGTATGTGATGTGTGTGTATAGCACAGCCATACCGTGGATGGAAGGATGGTAAACAAATAAATGCATCACTGCAGGGTAGGTAAATAAGCCAGGGTCTGGACATTTGATGTGGGGAGATTTGCGGGAAAATTCAATAACAGGGTGTCCAAGCTGCTCAGTTCCAATATTTTGTACATGCAAATGACAAATCCAAGCATGGTGACCAGGTTGCAAACCGGGCGTCCTAAAGTAATGCAGATAGCACCTTCGCCTAATAACAATTTGCATCTCTGTCTGTTTTCCAGATCTACTTGTAGTAGAAACAACCATGAATGAAATCCAGGCTTCAATGGTACCAGTCTAACTGATTTTTTACATGAGCCTTAGGCCGTGTCCGAAATGGGGGGGCTGCGACCGTTGCTAAGGGTGTTGCTAAGGGTCGCCTTTGCTTCGACATTTGATAATGAGGGCAATCAAGTCGCAGCCGTAGGCAACAATTATGGACATAGATTGCACCAACAATAGAACAACAATGTAATGAATTCTTAATTGGAAAGAATGCCCCTATTATGAACTGAGCAAAAGAAACCTCAGCCATTAGCGGTAATTGTGTATACAAAGTTAACCTTGGTGGTTTCATTAATAGGCAACTAATGCTTAATTTAGCCGAGCGCAACTCCGCAATTATTTCAATACGTGAGAGGGTTACATTGGACAACAGCGAAATCTCAATCATGCACCCCAACATTCATTGTCAAATTATAGCAAAGCATGTATTCACCATTTATTCCCAATAGTTCAATGTACAAATGGCTCCACAAGATTAACATCCACTTTCCGAAATCTATTAAAATTGCCTTCCTACTAATATCACCTTTGGAAATTGAATCATTACTAATTACTAGACCATGATGTTACAAAAGAAATATTTTGCAGTGACGCCATGTAGATAAATTTCTTGAGAGTGATGGTGGTTCTGAGATGAACTCTTGGCTGTGTCCAAAACAACGACTTCGGCTACAGCTATAGCTAGATCTTGAGAGTCTGCCTATTCTTTAACACTGGCCGATGTGCTGATCTAGCCGTAGCTGAGTTCGCTGTTTCGGACATGGCCACTCTCTCCTCTCAGAATTACCATTACTCAAAAGAGATTTACCTACATGATACAATTTCCTCATAGAATGCCCTTTACCAAGGAGAAAATGCCTTGTTGCCCTCGCCCTCTCAAAAACTAAGCATGTACAGGCCTTTTACAGAACAAGCAAACATTGGTTGAATTGAACTCCAGGTGAATTTAATTCGAAAACTGAATATTCAGGCAATGTTGAACAGTACTGTACACAGATGTGCCCAACCGTCACAACAACAGCGGAATAATGGGGGGAAACAGTGCATTATTGCCTGCGCCAATATACACTCGGCACTGCCAAGATTGTTAACACTGACTACTAGTACTAGTGTAGTAAACTATAAGGTGAAAAGCCCACAGTTTAAAAGCACACCCTGGATTTCTCTGCCCATCTGTGAGATGCGACTTCCTGAAAACAAGTGACTACAGGAAGGCCTAACCACCTGTGTCTCTCTGCACCTTGTTCCTGGATTGTGACCTCATCATTATGAGAACACAGAACTACAGCTACTGTAGTGTATAGTGTATTACACTAGTAGGACACCGCTTATAAAGCCCTGTTCATACTTCATGCGAAGCGAATCTGAACTAAATTTGACATCACAACCCTCCATTCGCAGCGATATTCGCAAGTGAGTTGAGCAGAGTTGAACTGCTGCAAATTATTTGCTGCGAGTTTGTGACGTCAACGCATTCGCATTTGCCGCAAGTTTGAACCGGGCTTAATGCATGCAGCATGTGTGCATGCCACAACAGGTAAGGCAATGAGATAAATTTGCCTACTGCTGGAATTTTACTGAAAGTGGTAGAAAAAGGTTCCGGCTACTTCGGCTGAACCGAAGTAGATACGAACATGCTACAAAGTCACTTTGATAAACAGTAAATGTACCAACAGACACAAAAGCATTTGCTAGAAGGGGGGTGGGGTGTCATTGAATATTTTGACTAACCTGTGTACTTATCATCAAATGGGTGTCTGAGTGTCTTTTGGACACCCTGTTATAAATTTGGACACCTTGTATTTGACATTAACATGTAAGTGAACAATGTGGACACCCAGTTTTTAAATCACCAGAAAATGTTGAAGTCCTTTTACTAAATCCTGGCAAATACCTTGCTGTATGATACCGCAACTATGAACCCTTCATATTTCAATATCATTTTGAGCCCAAGTCTCCCCAAACCAATCTACATGTACATGTACACAGCCGACTGACCTGGGGAAAAGGAGGGGGTAGACATACAATGCTTTTCACCAGCAGCCAAAAAGTTAACAGAAGTTACTGATTCATCAGAGTCTAGACCCACAATCACAGCCACTGAGGCACAGGAGTTAATCAACAACCACTATTCACCAACCTGTGCCGAGTACTTGAGGGACCACGAGCGGCTCTTAGAAATTCTCAAAGATCGGAATGGGCTTTAGCTCGGCTTTAGCATCAAGTGCCTGTGTCGGTGGAGGATTCTAACCCCTTAAGTAGGTACACAAATCCCTTCCGAGGGGAGAAATGGATGGTAGAATTTAAAGCGTAAATCCCCAACATTGACGCATGATTTAAGGGAAAGAATGAGTCACAGTAATGTGTTGTGTGAAGTTTAATATCGGACCAGGTGTTGCTAAGACACACTGATATTGGTAGATTACAAACAACACATAACAACATTAGTAGGTCCAATGTTCTCCCAGCACATTCAAACAGGCATGTTTGCCTTGTTTTTGAAAAGGGCAAGGTCACCAGGGCATTTTCTCATTGATAAAGGGCACCCAAAGAGGAAATTGTAAATTCCTATTGGAGCATTTTAAGGGCACCAAGGCAATGACTGGGGGGGGGGGCATGGAGGCAATCGCCTTCATTGCTTCCGTGAAGTATCGGGCCAGGTCATCAACAAAACGTAGTGTTCGCAATCAGTAGAAACTGATTAGATTTATTCTAAAAGCTCACAGGTTATGATTTATTAAAATGTGCCAATCCCCAGGAGAAATACTTCCATCTCAAACACAAGTCAAGAAAACGAAGCTTGAAGACAACCTGAATCATGAATGTATACTTTCTATCGGACTAAGCTGACAAACATGCATGAACATCTATCTCTCAATTATACATCATCGAGCCTGGTATTACACGCAGGCCACGCAGGCCATGACCTCTGTTGCCCCTGGTCTAGGCCTAGGTGCCCCTTCAAAAGTTTCCCGATGACTTAAAGATTTTCCAGTGGAAGTGCCTTTTGCAAAATAAAAATGGCCTTACCCTTTCAAGAATGAAATCCAGGCCTGTCTGTAACATAGCAAAATGCTATGTTGTTATAAGCACTTAGGGTGCACAAAACATGTTCAGCCCAAGCGTTTTGCTTTGAGTAGCCAACACTTTGGAAACGAAATCATTCCCTGCCATGCACAAAATCACGACCAGTATGTTTTATACAGAAAAAAAATTTCAACGCCTTTCACCACTGACTGAGTACTTCTTTATAATATACATCTTAAAAGCATTCCTCTTCAAAGAAGTCTCAATACATGTACTTTGTCAAGAGGTAGGGGTGCAATTTACTTAGTGCTTCCCGCCAATATTTGCAATTTCAATCACTCATGCATCGGGACAATCCCAAGGTGATCCCATCCATCCATTACCAACAAGAAGAAAAAATCCCAACAACGTGGCCTTCATCTTTTTCCCCGAGCATCTCTCCCTGGTGAGGTGACCTCATCTTTGTCAGGGATAGAGTTTGCTCAGCGAGGAAAGACCACAGCAGTGTGCCGAGGAAAACAAAACTCTGGGTCAGCCCCGGAAGATCAGACAAGATATAGGAGCACGGGGGAGAAAAGTACACTTTGGATTGAAATATAGAGCTGTACTTTTTAAAGGGATCACCGCAAACATAAACTTCAATCAAAGAAATGATGGATGTCAATCGTCAATTGTAAAATATTCAAAAATGTTTTGCCATTGAATGATTTGCCATTGATTTTGCATTGCTGGTTTGCAAAACATTTAAATACATTGTTCGTTGATTCAAATGCACTGGTTTGAAACATAGTGGGACACTTTAATGTGAGCTCACATCTTTGCGTGAACATCCTACAATAGTGATGTGCTACTTTATTTCATGTTTAGCACTTTATGCGGAAACGGTTCTCGGGGTGATTGGTACTTGAACTTACTTTACCCTCAAGCAAAGTGTTTTGTTAGTAGCTATGAAATAAGGCCATTATTGCGGTACTGCTGGGTGAGGATTGTATGCAGTTACAGCAGTAAACGATTTTCCCTTTTGTAAAATGATACACAAAATGCATCAGTTGCTGCTCAAAAAATCATGAAAGACTACTCAATATTAACATTCAGTGTGCACAAACCATGTTCAGTTTATGAAATTATTCCCTGAAATGCCCTTTAAATTTTTGTGGGGGGAAAATTTAGTAACTTCAGTATTATTTTGTTTAGCCTCTACACACCACAAGAACACAAACAAACCAGGGTTTGTCAATTCTGAATAAGAGCCAAGCAGTAAAACAAACAAAAAACAATTCATACTTTGGTTGAACCCAGTGACGCCAAAGGATAAAAAAGTCAACACATCAAATCCAGGGACAAGAATTTGACTAATGAAGAACACAAATCAAAATGACTCCACATTATCCGAACTGTGATGGATGATACATGTGCATCTGCCATGCAATTATTTTTTTTCTCCCATGAATGTTAAAACGGTAAATCCAGTCCGAGTTCATCGATGCCAGTATAAATCTCGCCTCTATCAGGAGTGCCAACACTCGGCGCTATGGTGAGATCATGACTGCTGTTATTTTTTCAATGACTAGTGTGGATTAAAATCTACCCGAGTGCCCTGTGGGCCAGGGATTAGTACCTGCAGTAATGTAGCTTAATACATGCATGTGCATGAAGTAATGCTGTTGAACATGTCGCCTAGTAATTGCCTTGAGTAAGTAGGTCAGACGGTGTGTTTATCAGACAAGATGATAAAACAGCGATATTCACACTATGTGTTTGTGTATGCTGACAAATGGTTGATAATGAGAAGAATTGTTATTGAAAAGAACAGTACAAATGTTTCCATTGTTAAAATCTGGACCCAATTTCATAGAGCTGCTTTTAAAGCAAAAAAGAATTTGCTTTTAAAACAACTCTCTGCTAAGCATAAATAAGCAGGATACCAATCAGTACACGTGACATGGTAGTTTGGCCGGTAAACTTATTCTGGTAAGCGTAATTTTGTTGTGGTTAGCATTTTTTTGTGCCAAAGCAGCTGAAATTGGGCCCTGTGACAAAGTAATAGAAAAACAGCTTTCTGTTGTATCGGTTACAAACTCCAAATGCCAAATACAATCATAGGAGAGATTACGTTGGTCAGAAGGGAGATATCTACTGCACGCTGCTTATTAATCTGTACTGATTTGGCTTTTCTTGGAAGTGACCTTCTTTTTTTAAGTAAATTTAAATAAGAAAACAACAACCTTGTAAAACACATTACCACGACACATTGTTTTCTTGAAAGCACCTGGTTGTAATTTCCACACGGTGGAAATTGCAGTTTGATTTTCCGAGAATAATCAATGGTTTCTATTCATGTTATTTGTGGTTGCATTGACAGATAAAACAACCTGTAGTGCCCTTTAAAAAACAAGGTTCAACAACCTAGAAACATAGTTAGATAGTACAATGCGATTTTTTTTAAGGATATTTAAATTTTGGCAGGAGCAATTCGATACCACCTCACCCAGACAGAAAATGAATTAAACCATCGTTTTTTCCAGGAAACTCAAGCAGGTGTATATAGCCTGACCCCAGATGACCTCCAATCTCTCAATGCACACCACACCCATAGACAAAATAAATTGAATACAGGTACAAGCACATAGGCTACACTATACATACAGGTATCTCCCAAATGGAACTAGCTGCAACATTTCAAATATTCCATGGCTTGAAATGTACAACAGACAGCAGGCCTTTGACTAGACAGGTAAACAAACAATATATATAAAAATACCTTGCCTAATGTTTAAATGCTGACTTTGAGTCTGATAAATATCTTACATTTCTGTTGAGTATGAAGGTATTACAAAAAAGAGAATAGAAATTAATCTATTTTTTCTATAGTAAATATATAAAAATATAACAAGTATATTAACAAGTATATTAACGAGTACTTTATAAAAGTACTTAAAAAAGTATTTTGAAAAGTATTTTTTAGTGTTTTAAAAACTATTTTTAACAGTGTTTTAAATAGAATACATGTATACCCTTGACAGGGGCTCCCTGTCAGATGATAGTCCACATATATTATAAGTAATTATTATTCATGGTCTGTGGCAATTATTTCCAGTCCGTCAGAAGTAATATCCCCTCATATTAATTAAAACAAGGTCAAATGGAACTAATTTACACTTGACCAAATCAAGGAGGGGGGAACACTCTCAAAGCTCTTCAGGAAATAATTTTAATTTTTGGAAAATGAAGTTTTCTCTCCTGGTGTAGCAGAGCTTCCTGATCCACTGGCATGACTGATGCACAGCTGTTTTTAAGGTCATTTTTGTTTACCAGCTGTCTCAATCCCATTTAATAAGGTGTTATGTACAAAGGCATGTAACACCTCCTTGTCTCTGTTGTTGTATCGCCTTGATTAAAGGCATGGACACTATTGGTAATTATTAAAAAATAATTATTATCACTATGGATACATGGTTACGCAGAAAGATAAGTTTTCATGCCCCAAACCGAGAAACATTACCGATAACATTTCTCCGATTGTTTAGGGATTATTCTTCCTTCGTGAACATAACGGCTCCGGAAAACGCAACCACCTTTTGTAGAATTTTCAGATGTTTGTTTAATTGTATACATCTACATTTATATAGGATTATAACTGAACGGTTACTATTTTTTCTAATCAAATTCACAGGCTATCTTCATCCAAGGGAAGGTTCATTTTGATAACTAAAAAATTGCAGATATTTGTAATACAATATTTTCAGTTAAAGCAAGCACGATAATTTTTCTGGCATTAGTTACACGGATCTGAAATACATCCAATTGGTTTATAGTATTTTATAGTATTTTTAATATATTTTTACTACATGTCAAATGCACGTACACCAATTGTGACTTCGAGAACAGATTCCCATCAGAAACAATGATAAGGTAATTTTGAAGCTACGGTTTATTACCTTGCGTTATCAGTTTTAGTGTCACATGCTTAACCCCTGCGTTTACATTCAAGCAATGCAAACAGTTATATTATCTACAACTATATTGGCCTTGATCCAAGTTTGAGACAATAAAAGGATAGCCTTTTATCTTTTATCAGCACTTGTTGACCTGCTCCAAGCTATAAAGAATAATGCTTAAAAAAATGTATTGTGTTTTGTGACGACGTGGGAAATTGGTTTTGGGACGACTGAGAAATTGGTGACATTTATTTCCAGGAGACTATTGCAAAAATTCAAGTGACAATAAAGCATGAAAATGTGTGTGTTGAGGGGTGGACTACTTATAAAACAAAATTGAAATCCACAACATTTATTTACCCTATGTTGGTACTCCTAAAAAATTTGCTTAACAGAGTTCAATGAACTGTTTTTCCAACAAAGAGGGCGCTATGTCTCTCTTACAAGGTCAACAATTATCTTGATGACCTCTCTCACTATGCACACCTAAACAACTTAAGGTATAATTTCTATAAATAAAATGGAGGCCAAATAAAACAATTTGGACACATAAATTCCTCTCCCCGAAAAGTTTGTAATTCAATACAGCGAGTAGAAGAAAAGAACGCCGAATTTAGTGAAATCTGAGAATAGAACCAAGATTTGACCATGATTTGACATTGCGTTGCACTTGCAGGAGGAAACTAAAGATCTCCTGAGGGGGCTTCTATTGGGTGGGTCCAGTCTCCCGTCCCCCACCACGAATGCATACATTGAAATGTTTATAGTTCAAGCAACAGAAGACTAGAGAGAGCTAGCTACCGCAGGCTACAGAGCATAGAACCCACTATGCCCCCAGCACTTCATGTCGCCTTCCTGTCGCAGCCCTCCTTCCGCCTATCTGGGCCCAAACAAACTACGGTAGCGGGCTAGCCACGGCTGGTCATGGCACGGTGCAAGATTAGCGACAACGAGATAGAGAAAAAAAAGGTGAAAAAAATAATATAAAAAAAGCACAAGAGACTCTCCAAGCGAGCGATGGATTATCAGGACTGGATTCTTATTCTCAGTATTTAGGTCAAGCTTGCTGCCCGTGCGTGTGATCTACTTTTGTTGTTGATAGTTCAGAGCTTGCTGGGTTTTGCAGTCAGGCACGATAATGACATACAGGATCAAGGTTAGGTTAACCATGTATTCCTAGGCCCATGGAGTATATTGCCTCGGTACCCTTGGACATTCATGCATCATTTTAAACCAATAAGCAAACTGTACGATGAAAATGATTTTTACATCATTGGGGAAAGGATCATGTATTCCTCGACCCATGGAATATATTGCCTAGATAATGATGGACATTGGTGCACATTCACGCATCAATTTTACCCTATAAGCAAACTGTAAAATGAGAATGATTTTTACATCATTGGGGAAGGGGTCGTGTTTTCTAGAGACTGATTGAATATATTGCCTCGATACTGACAAACATTCATGCATCAAATAAACCCATAAGCAAACTGTAAAATGAGAATGATTTTTATATATCATTGGGTAAGGGATCATGTATTCCTACACCCATGGTGTATATTGCCTCGAGTTCTGGTGGACATTGGTGCACATTCATGCATCAATTTTACCCATAAGCAAACTGTAAAATGTGAATAATGTTTACATGATAGGGGAAGGGATCGTGTATTCTAGAGACCAATAGAGTATATTGCCTCGATACTGGTGGACATTCATAAATCAATTTTTTACCCATAAGCAAACTGTAAAATGAGAATGTATTTTTATATCATTGGGGGAAGGGATCATGAATTATGCAATCATAATATCTGACCCGAAAAGGAGACGATTTTATTGAATACAAGGACCAACCTACTTGTAGCCAACATATTAAGCTTGTTGCATACATGAGGTTATTTTAAAACAACTTTTTTGATTTTTCTGATGGCAAAAAAATCTGAAATCTGACTTTAGTATGAAGAATAATGCAAAATTATGTGATATTGAGACATAAAATATTAAAGCAATATTTTACCACAGCAGAGCAGAAAGGTACATCACTTGACCTTATTAATAACATTCCATTTGTCCCAGGACGATGTCCCAGGACGGTATCAGTACTATGCAGTCATTAATTGCAATTTCATACTCATTATGATCAAAAGGTCTTTAAATAAAAATAAAAAAAGTGTATCAATTTGAAAAGAAAAGATCTAAATCAAAGAACAAATGTTTCACTTATGAATTATAAAACAAATACTTTGACGACCACTATTGCTCGATAAACTCCCTTTTACCAGGAGCTCCAATAATGCAAAAGCATTTGATAAAATCCATACAAATTGCACTAATGACCTTAAAGTCCAGAGCAAAACGAAATAAATTTTCCGAAGGTAAAATTCACCCAAAAATAATAAACTAATGAAGCTAATTTAATAGCAGCACTCAACCCATAAGCTTGACCTACAAATAAAAGTAATGAAAAAACACACAGAGAAAAAAACAGTAATGAAATAACGAAGTGTGGACATCATTAAGGGGACAGCCTAATAAAATTAGACTAGTTTCTCTGGGTCACGCATGCCAGCAATCCCAACATGAAACGCAGTGGAGGTGTTTACCATCTGTGGGCAAAAAACCTTGAATAGGCTTTGTTCTGTGTGTACTACCATATCCGTTAACATTTCCAGGTAACAATTAATGTTGTTCTCTCAAAAAATTGTGTTCTCTTGTAAGGCCTACATGTGTATGGCTGAAGAACATGGTAAGGGGTGGATTTCACAAAGAGTTACAGAGAGGACTAGTCTTATCTCGTGATAGGACGAGTACTTAGGACTAGCCATACGTTTTTAATATCTCCTAGGACTAGTCCTAACCTAATGCTTTGTGAAAGCGACCCCTGGATCTCCACAATAATTCATTTCTAACAGATGGAAATTTGCATCGAGGATAGAGAATATTAATTTTGGTTTTTACCCATATATCGATGTGTGTTAGCACTGTATACTCAGTACTTTCCCGAGCTCTGTGAATTCAATTTTAATTTTCAACTTGCTTCCACTGATGTTTTCATGCTAAAAGAAAAAACTATATCAATTTAAATCAAAATTTCTGGGTCAAATCTGCTCCCTAAAAAAAACCAGACACATGGCAGTGAGCATCTATCAAGCTTTGCTTAAAGTTTGAGATCTGCCTCACTATTTTATTAAATATTTAGCAATATTATTAGCAAAATGTGTGTTCCAAGTATCTTCACAATACAGTACTTTTGTGCATAAGATCTTAATCAGCCTGCGGACACTTTGTGCCCATCAACCTTTGACCTAGTTGGCCCTTGTATAGACCTTATGCATTGACGTCATCCAGCGGCCATCTTAGAGGAAAAATGGTGACGAAACAATCGAAACGCACAGATTTGTGTACGCGCGATGCACAGGATTGGCCAATGAACAACCTCCTTTTGACCTCTAGGTGAGGGCGCCCTACTGAAATGACGTCATGTGCATAAGGTCTATTGTAGTGTTGGAATTTAGGCTACATCAGCTACATGGTTCAGTCCATTGTTAAAACGACAAAATGTAGACAGTATGCCTTTATGTGGTACTTGCTATGAGACAATTGAAGACTCTATAAAGTACAAGTATGGGTCAGAGTGAGGGAGAGGGGGGGGGGTAGAGCAAGTTATGTTGTATACCCTAGCCATGGTGGCTCAGCACACACTCCCAATTCTACAGAGGGACGATTCGCAAACTCAGAACTATTGATTCCACTCAGAAACACAACCTTAAAATCAATTTGAAAACACACGCAAAATGCCACCACACAACAAAATTACTCTGCAAATAGAAAGACTGTGACGCTGCACTTTTCAGTTCCCTTCCTTTTAAAGTAATTTCTTCGAAGCTCACGCAAATATGAAACCGATTCCACTTTTTATTTATATCAGGCCACCCTCAAAAGGGCAGACACATTATGAGCAAGTCTTGATGACAAAAACAACACAAAAGCAGTGTTTACATTAATAACACAAAAAACTAAAAACATTTTGATGAGGGGTCAACGCACATTAGTGTGAAACGTTACATAAACAAAGAAAATCTTCTAAAAGTATTTGTTTCAAAAATACTTGTTTGCATATGAAGTTAGTTCTATAACACATATTGAAATGTAATTTGAGTTTGAACACACGTATACAAGTATATTTGCAGACACTAAAGACAATTTTGGGTTAAACTGAAGTGACCTAAAAAACATAACTGTTTCAGGCAAAGCATCACTGCTAAATTTGTTCCATGCTTTATGGTTTTACAGAGGACACAAGAGTCAACTAGAAAAGAACTTAATGTACCATGACATTGTTTAGTTGTCCACCAATTATTAAATCACATATGTGTGTCAATATGAGTGTTAAAAACTTTGTATTAACACCCTGGATCTGACAAATCAAAAATTCTAAGAAGACCCCTGCATTACTCAAACACTATAAAGTGAGGTCAACACATGTTTATACAAACCACAATGCTGGTCATGACAACCACACAATAGCCAAGCACAGAAACATAAGCCTTTTTTCATGGACAGGTATCAACTATCTACCAAGGTTAGTGGAGGGACGGTCTCTAAAAATAACACAGATGCATGAGTAGGCCTTAAACAGTATAGCCTACATGTAGGCCCATATCAAATGTCTTGTATAATAACTTGTATAATATTGAGTACATTACAAATTCTCAAGTGAACTCTACATTCCTCAGTCATGCTTCAGTAAATGCCATCAACAAAATGTAAACAATTGTTTTTGGTTGTTTTGAATGATTTACAAAAGTACAACTGCACAAGAAAGAATAGTAATTCACAAAACACTCTATCTATTATTGATTCTATTTTAAATGGTAAATCCCACTTTTAGGAAAACACATCACGAGCCAAAATTGTGCGTACGTGTAGTAGAACTACTATTAATACAAGCTTCTCAACTGTTCACACTCTAACCTACTTTTGTGAAACAGGGAATTTATCATTTAAAATAAATAGGATAATCCATTGTATTATTCAATGCAGCCAATAAGCTTTGAAATCTCCCCTTAAAGTACAATGAGAACTTCTCAAAGAAGCTTACATCAATCAAGATGATTGTCCCATCTTATTGGCAAATCCTCAGGCCAGCTTTCTTATGTGATTAACCCTTATAATCTACAATGTGTTTTAGATCAAATTCCCATGGCTTTTGAGCTAACTGCAGCTTTAGCTGAAGCACAGAAAATTTATAGGCAGCTGAAGTTTTGTGAATACCACACAAAACTGTACATTTTCAACACAAGATCAATCTAGCACAAATATTACAAACTAAATGTAGGCCATCATCTCAACATTGTCATGTCAGTGCAAAAATACAAAATTTTTGTGAGTATCAAATTTCAATTTCAAATTCAAAAAAATTTCATCTTGCATTTAGTTTTCGTAATAAGATTTTCTGTAAGTGGCAATTTTACGGCAAGTGATATCAGTTCATTTGGTTTTATGTGTACGTGAAATTAAAAATTACTGTACAAAAGGAATCAAGCAACTAATGTTAAAATTTGTATTTCACGACAACTGAAGTTCGAATGGTCATTTATAGATGGGAATGGGAAAACAACTCTTTGGGGTAATTCTAGCACGAAAAATGTAAAATTAATGTCGCTTCCTTTGGATGGGGATTTGATTGCTTAAGGCCTTTTACTACTGGAAAAAAATACTTAGTGTGCCTGGAAGAAGGGCGTAGTATAATAATCTTCCTTAAAAATATTGATGTTAGAAGGTGATCCCTGACACCATGTCCTTTCACATCTCATTTAAGCCAGTTCTCCTGCTTAGACTATTACATAACAGCACCACCTGGGGGTAAAGTAGGGCTTTAAGAGTTCTCACAGCCAATGATGCCAATTGTTCCATTCAAAACCTCATTGATTGACACTTAACTCAGTGTTTGAGATGGCTTTCTTTTCTCAAGGACACAGGTTGGTTTAAAAGAGAAGGTTGACCATTATTTAAAGTTGGCATTATGATTATTTCAAGTGTTTGTCATGTCTTGTGCTTTGAACACATTGCTTCATTCGATACTAAAGGTACACTATCCATACTGCATACAGAGCTACCCTTACTCTATGGAGCTACTAATAAACTTTGATTTAAGTACATGCTAGTACATGCTGGCCACAACCATCCAAAAGAGAACCATATTCCGATCTGCTTAGTTTAAACTTTGCCATCCATTATAAAACAAAACTAGATTAAATCTATTTTGCCTATTAGGCATATCATGGGCATATCCACTGAATGACTACTCTATGTGGTGTCTTATTTTTAAATCCACAATTTTCTTAACCAAGAACCATTTTTATAAGGTGAAATTAAACAAAACTGCAAGTGCGCAATCTATTTATGCACTTACACTGTTGTAAAATTTGAACAAGCCTCCAAATGCAGCTCATTCAGCAAAACATTTTTATTAAACCGTGTATCTAATTTCATGCTGCAACCAAAATGTTAAAAAGGCCATTTTTAGTGCCAAAGGATTATCACTATAACTAAGAACCTGAAGGGTGAAAGGGAGAGAAATAAGTTTCCGTATGTGGCTTTATTGGAGTGGGAAAAAATTAAGCACTCAACGCATCAGCCAGTGGCGCCAAATCCTGATCACAGGCTTGGTGTAAGAAAACTGGAACAGAAGCCAAGTAATCAGAGGCCTAAAATAACATACGAAAACGGAGGAGACAGGAATGGATTGTGAACATGAATGAATGACACGTGTCAGATTTCACCTGCCTGATAGGCAAAAATGCCTTGACACTCCAAAGATTGTCACTCTCGCTTTTAGTCCGTTCCATAATGTGAGGGGAAACTGAAGGGGGGGGGTGGGGGGCTTCGGTTCTCACAGCTGAATCACACGGCCCGATATTTGTTCATTTAGTCGGTCAGGGTGATTATGGAAGTGTGTCAGGATGCCCAACGGTGCATGTTTTCAGAGGATATTTGGTAAAAGTGGATTCCAAAGATCTGTTACACTCCCTCTCCCTCATAGTGCACAACCCACATAATATGTGTGACCTACATCTGCTTAAGTTAACTAAATATGGCCCAGTTTTAGGCAAAGTACAGTATTGATTATATTAGAGGGCTTCTAGATTGTTGCCAACAGATAAAGGGGACTTCTATCTTGCAAGCAGGTACTGGTATGTGAAACGATTATCGAGAGCAGATATGAAATTGCTAATGGCTAAAAAAAACTAATACAATTTCCTTTATTTAACAAAAAGCATTTTACGGTGCCGTTTTTTTATTTAAATATGTATGCCTACCTTTTTAATTTTCATGAGGGATGTTTGAAATTTTAGCCTGTACCTATACCAAACATTCTTGTACGTATACAGGCCAATATTCAAATCAAACAAAGACCCATAGAGCACGAATTCTACTAAAAATTTTCATCAAATGCTTTCCAGAAAATATAAAAAATTAATTTCAATCTTATATCTTAGAAATATTATGAAATCAACTAATAACAAGACTTTCCAATTGGGTAAAAATGAGGCTGCCACATTACAAATATGCACTAGGGCAATACAATACACAGTCACGTACACATTGTACCCGTAGCATCAAAACAAAATGTCCCTAATTTTGATGAATACAGTAATTCAAAACCGTGCATTTGTTCGGTTTGGAATATTGGTTGTTTCCCTACGGAAGCACTGCTCTGTCCTTCATCGGTCACATTGTGGTTGCTCTTATTATTTCCTCCTCACCCTTTTAGCGGGAGCGAGAGCGAGAGAGAGAGCTAGGTCTGACCATCCCTCAAGTCATCCAAAGGTCAATCTATGCTGAGAGTTTGCTATGTATTACCCACTTATCGGATCCACGCTTTATCACCAAGGGTTTTTGGTGGTTTTTTTTTTTAGGATTTGTATTATTATTTAGATTTGGGATGTTCAGCGCATAAACTGCTCATCGTCGAAACTGGAAGTTGGAATTTAATCAGCGTATTTGCCCTCATTGTATGGAAGACGTGGAAACAGAAAATGCATTTTGTATTTTATGTGTGCTTGTTCGATGGATAATGTATTGAGAAAATTAAAACCATGTATGATTCTGCTTGTAGAAGTAATGCAGATTTTAGTATGTTGTCGGAAAGAGACAAATTTATTTTGCTAACTCATCCGTCATGATGTAAACTGCAATTTTTTTATTATTTTTTTTTTTCCATTATTGTAACCCTTCCCCATGGTTTTGGGGTATGTTCCTTTTTGGTATAAAACAAGAAATCAAATAAAATCCATGTTATTGTCCAGACCTTGAACTTCGCTCTTCAAGGGGGGACACAACAATTTGGTAAAGGGGCAATACTAATATGGGGAAAATGTAAATTTGTATTGAAACATTGCAGAGGACATTACAGCAAAAGCACAGGGCACCACGGCAATTGCTGTGGGTGCCGTGGGTTATTTTCAGGCCTGATTATTATTTTTCCCTCTCTGCTCCTTGACCATTATGATTGTGTGCGTGAAGAACATCCACATAATTATTGTGCGAGTCTTTACCTCTGAGAACCCACCTAATGCACTACAGCGGCGGAAATTATTCTGCCATAACAGATGTGTCGCATAGCCTGCGATGTCACTTGGGTTGCCTGACTCACAGTTCACTTTCCTACTGTTCTGCAGGCGATATTTAATTACAAGCCGAAAGAGGTTACTGTTATTTTTTATTCAATTGTTTTGTTTCTTCTGTGGGTTTTTTATTAGGGGGGGGGGGGGGGAAGGGGGTGCTCGTATGTTCCCAAGGTAGGCTTATATCACTGAAGTAAACACATGGCTTAAATGCACCGGACTGTGGTAACTACTCAACATAATTTTTAGCATAAAAACTTAAGTCATTTCTCTCGTAAACATTAAAAGACTTCAATCCCGACGCCTTTTTAGGCATATGAAAGTAGTTTCTCACTCAACATTGAAAGACTTCAATCCCGAAGCCTTTTAGGCATATGAAAGTAGTTTCTCACTCAACATTGAAAGACTTCAATCCCGAAGCCTTTTTAGGCATAAGAAAGCACTCACATTTGTGCAAGAAGGGTATATATTTATTTTTTCGACCAAATTTTCACAGGTTTGTTATTTTATGTTTGGATACGCCAAGTGAGAATACTGTTCTTTGACCAAAAGGTGTCCATTGCCTTTTTAAGGTCCCTACAACAATCCTAGCCGATACAGTAGTACAAATACTGTATACACACCTAAGGGGATCTAATGCTATTTATCATAATTAGCTGTAGAGAGCAAAAGGTGTTGCCTAGTAACACTACACAATTAACATGTTGATTGCCCTCTATACCTCATACCTGACCTATTTGTCTTGCCTCTAATGGACACTTTTACAGCAGTGTACACATAAAAGGTCAATGCAACAGAAAGTCTGATACAAGAGTGGAAATGGTGTTATACACTGTTTTAGTTATCTCAATGTACTAATGCCTTATGTAGGATGTAATGTAATACATTGTGTCTAAGTAATGTAATACATTCTGCCTATGTAATACAAATTGAATGAATATGTTATACATTGTATCAAATGTGTTTCATACAGCCATGCAACTTGTTATTGTTATCTTTAGACTGCATAATCATTGCCTTGGCCAGGCCTAGGTGTTTTTTATAAGGGTTTGTTGTTGTAATTTGCAAATGTGCTTTGCTAGATGCACAACTTGCTTGGAGATTGCATGTGTTTGCTCAAATAGATAATTACTAGGTTGTGTTTGATTTGTTTTTATATTATCTGTACACATCAATCAATGTTTAAAACTGACATGTCTCACTTGATTTAAACACATATAACCTTGTACAGATAAAAGCCCTGGGCCTATGAAATTAAGTTACCTCCCTTAGAAAAGAATTTCTGCACTACACTCTATTCCAAACTAAAAAAACATGTACCACATGTACAATGTACCATATGTACAATGTACATGAGCCTCTGCAGCAGTCAATAACAATGACTATAAACCTTGCACCTAAAGCCTTTACTGATGAAAAGGTTTTTCATCCCTCATCATAGTAGCCCAGCCTTGAAAATACACACTAGACAAGCTGCTTCACAAGCAGGGGCTTTAGTACATGAAAAGATAGACGCTGATGAATAAATAGCCAGCCAACCTGCGCACAATCCCAATAGGTACACATTTGCATACACAGGTACACTGGCCCTGTATCCAAAACTAAAACTACAAGAATAGCAAGGCTGTTTGTTTGTTCTCTGTAGACACTGGTAAATACTGGTACAGAATTTGCCATGCTCTGATGCAGTCACACAATGCCACCATTGTGCTGCCTTGCTTGTTGAAATAGTGTTTGTTTGAGGTGCTATTTTGACAACAGTGATCAGGCTGCATCAGGTTTTCACCTGACTAAGGGATCATCTCAAAAAATTAAATCAAATCAAACCCCTCATTACAGAAGAATAGTTCACAATCTGTATGCCAAGTATCAAGCGGAGGAATGATTCAGGGAATAATTAACACTGATTGATGAATTAAATAAACTAAAACACAAGGGGTAGTTTCCTCAAATCAATCACATGAGCCAACTAGAGTCATAGGTTCCAAGAAAATGTCCCCCAATCGTATAAAAAGCCAAAATTAACCAAAATTTGAGTATCAAACTAGAGTCATACGTGTAGGTTCCAATGAGAGAATTCCCCCAATCGTATAACTGAGAAAATTAACTAAAACCAGTAGGCCCTAAAGTAGTTTCCAAAATTCAATCATGATATCAACTAGATTCATAGGTTCAAAGAATCGAACTCCCGCCATTGTATAACAGAAAGGAAAAAAACACTACCTACAGCAATTGAAACCTAGCTTTTCAGGTTTTGTTTAGATTCCATTGATTGCCCTTGACCTCGCGTTAGAGACCAGCCATTCTTAATATCTCTCTCTCTCTCTTTAGTCTGAGCGACTGTAAATCCATGTCAATTACGCACGATATCACTCACAGCTTGTTTTGATGTAGTATTATTATTACTATAGGTCAAGGTGAATCAACCATTCACTGTACCACACTGTACACTACTACTAATACTAATACTACGTACTGTATAACGGTTACAGTCGTAGTTATCTAAAATAATCCCTCATCCCCTGCATATGGACAGGCCTGGAAATTCAGTGAACCCTGGGCAACCATTAGGGGCTCCCCCCCCCCCCCTTTTTTTTCCTGGTCTTCACTCTCACTTTGTACACATGGAAAGTGAATATGCCTTTTCCATAAATTTCTCATTAATTTAAAATTAAATTAAAATATGGTGGCCTTATCTTAGAAACCATAACGAATCCTTGAAGACATCGTACTTATAATAATATCAAATGGTTTGTAGATGGCTAGTTGCTCATCATAAAACAACCCAAAATAGTTTATGTACTCTCCTTGTTTCAGTTTTTAATTTTCCTTCTAAGGTTTCCAAATATTAACCATCCCCACTTTAAAACTAAACCATGTTTAATTACAGGGTTTTTTTTAAATCCAGTCGCAAGAGCACATGAAGAACATCATAACAGTCGCTAAAAATGATTATTGACTTTATAAACACAAAACAATTAGTTACTTAAACCATGGATTATAATTTATAGAACCTGTCGTCAAAATTTTATGTGTTTGAACTGTCACAGCCATGCACCAAGCAGGTACGCATACAGCTAAAGACATACACATAGCAAGCACAGGGCGGCTGCATGCCCCTGTCCATTCCATGCATAACAAGTTCAAAGTCTAGTTACTTGCACAGTGCAGGTCAGAAAGAGTCAATATATTCATTGAGCAGTGTGTGTGTGTACGTGTAGGGGATCATGCTGACTCAATGTAAACATTGGCCTATTACACAGCTGACTGTATCTTCACAATAGAACAATCATCATCATCATCATTCTACTTGCATACTAATGAAATTAACAAGGTCATAACTCTACTGGTACTGCTGCCATATCTATCTTGTTATGCAGGCTGGCAATGGCATTCAAATCCTCAGCAAGTTCATAAACAAATCACAAAAATTCAGTGCACTTCGTTTAACTTCTTGAATTTCAACACTGTTTATCAAAATCGCTCGTTACAAAACATGTCATTCTTATCGATTTGTATTAACACTGAATTGGTTAAAACAAACTAATATGAGCAGACAAATTCCACACACAACTAAAATTTTAATCTGACAATACAATTTGGGGCTAAAATAATAGTACAAAGTCTGAAATCAAAAATCAGTGCAGTTACTGGTACAATTCCACCAGCAAGATTAACAAATGGTTTGCTTGCCCATAGCATCTATAGGCAACCAAATCTTTAAACAAATTTTAACAATAACCAAAATCCACATGACTGATTTCACATTATGGAACATAAATTTCATGTTGGCTTATTGTTAGGACATGACAAAAGGAAAAAATTGCTTTGGCAAGTTGCCCAGCGAAACTTAGTATTTGTATATTTCTCATCTCCATCTAAATATAGAGCTACAACCTTGAACAGTCAGCTAATAACCAACAGAGAGATACACACAGCAGTGACTGAAGCTACAATCCCGGCCAAAATGCTTGGGCCACCCATTCCTACATCCCCGTCCCCCCGCTCAATGTTGACCGTGTAACGCAGAAGAAGACCGCCAAATGAAATCAACATTGAAAGGGGGCCCAACGAGATATGGCTGGAATTGTAGTACCTGTTCAACTGCATATTGGTGTTTTGTTGTACTGTATCCTCACCTCATTTATTGCATCATGTTCTTTCAGAACTACTCAGCCCACCTCATCCCTTGAGTTTGTCTCGGGCATACATTCACACACAGAGAGAACTAGGACAACTAATGACCTAGATACTCCGCACATGTGGGGGTGATGATCTGGCAGAATACCGCATGCATTTTTGGTGTTATTACTATGGCGCCCAGGAGTTATTAATATTATTGGATAGCTATGTCTGGGGCTGGCAACATATTGCAACATATTGATCACTATTTACAGCTCCCAGGGCAGGTGGGGTGTGTTCGGTAGACAGGGGTTTGTCCGCGATAGCGGTCTCTGTTGCGACACAAGCGCAGAAGAAATTTTGATTCCATCTTCAATTTTAAAATCATCTTTGTTAATGGACATCAAGCCAAGATGTCAAAGCAAATAAATTCTTACTCATATAAATGCCCATACAGAGTACTACTTTCTATCGCAAGCAAACAAGATGGAACTAAGTCAACAGGAGTAAAAATTCTAGAAGAAGAAAAATATGTATTCTGAAGTTCCTCATGAATTTTCCTCTCATGCCCAAAAAATCTCAGTTGTGGAATATTGGCCCTCAAACCTTTGCATCTTTTCCACGGTCATCACCCATGCACATATTCATGACATCTTCAACATCCATGCAACCCAAATACATCTCAGATTTGAACCGCCTGGAGTCACTGGAAATGTGTTTTAATTAAAATGGCCAATAAACCTTGAAACTAATCCCTCCCCAACACAACGGGGGAAGGGGGAGACAGAAAGATGAGAGTTGAACAGCCTCTGAGGGAACATCTTCATAATGCAAAGTTATGCTAACTAACATTATAATCTTAAAGGAACTGGACACCTTTGGTAATTGTTAAAGACCAGTGTTCTCCCTTGGTGTATCCCAACATATGCATCAAATTAAAAAAATCTGTGGAAATTCGGGCTCGATTGATCATCGAAGTTGGATGAGAATAGTGCAAGAAAAAACACCCTAGTGCCTAAAAAAAAAGCTTCAGGTCTGAAGTTTTTTAATATTTGAGTGAGAAATTACCTCTTTCTTAAAAGCTACATTACTTCAGAGGGAGCTGTTTCTCACAATGTTTTATACTATCAACAGCTCTCCATTGCTCATTACCAAGTAAGTTTTTTATGCTAACAATTATTTTGAGTAACTACCAATAGTGTCCAGTGCCCTAAATAATTAAAGGTGTGTCATGTCCAAATCAGGGGCTATGCCTTATGACTTGATTGTCAAATGCACAGGCGTTGAAGCATTGTATATGCTCATAGCCATAGCCCAAGCCACCAGCTGCATCATGTTGGCCTCACCCTCAACATGCTTCAATTCAAATCTGAAAAACTCTCGCTAGACTGACCCATGATGGGGTTTACAAACAGGATTATATCATCAGAAATTCAACCCTGAAATTTACCTCAGGTGATACTTTCCAGTAATAATAGATTGCTGGCACTACTGCCCTTTTTCCATATATCTGGGCATCAGGGATTTCCATCTACACATTAGGGAAACAGTTTTTAAAGCGGGATTGTACTGCGTCTCAAAATCAAAACTAATCAATCCAGTAATATAACAGTAATTGAGAATCAAAAAGGAAACTTGAATGAAACTGTCCAAACAAATAAATATTGTGTTTAAACATCAAGAATCCTTCAGCTAGAGCTATACATGTATTTTTAAAGATAAGCCACTGTAAATTGTGCACTATCATCTTGGTTTGATTTTTACACTAAATTTAGTTATTACTCATGAAATGCGAATACAAAGTAGTTAAACAAAACAACAACAAAAAACGCTTTCTGAAAATGTCTTTATAAAGATTTATAACACCTCAGATTGTACTAGATGTTGAATGGTACAGACAAATATTTTTGGAATAAGTTGATATTTGTATTTTTTAAAAAGAAGCTATCAATCATACTATAACATCAACTAGACATCTACAGACCCAAAAAAAGAAATGATAATTTGGATACAGAGCTGCAATCAGCAAAGTAACCTCAGATAATCTTTCTTGAGTTTCATTGAACTTTCCAGGAACTAGCTCTCTGAGGAATTTCAAGGTACTGACCTATTCAGGATCTTAAAGAAATTCAAATAAACAAATTCAAATGGAAAATATCAGCTTGAAAAGAGAGAATGAAACTTTTATCGGTTTCTAGTGGAATCTCAATTTGTCAGCATCGGCCACCAATGAATTTTGTGATTAATTATTCAAAAATTATACGTTTTCATATCTGTGCGGTGAGTGCTAGTGGTTCAAAGCTCTGAAATTCTTTCACAGCATCAGTCCTCATTAAACAAAAAAGTACACTGAAAGCCTTGGGACAGGGTGTTGGCTTACAGGAAGTTAATTGGCAAGTAGGGACCATCTTCTCAGTCTGTGATGACCTCAGACCAAGAGACAGACTCCGCTGCGCATCTATGAAATTAACATACGATGAAGAAAATTTAATTATCTGACGGCAATTATTTCAATTCAATTAAAATGGAAACACAGATGAGAACAGTTTCAGGGCACGGCAGACATTTCTTGGAAAAATATTTAATTGTCTTGGTCAAAACCAAAAGTGCACACAATGTAGACCGACACTGCTAACCACATGTCATCATTGTATGCATCCGCAATTCGGCTTTTTGGCCGCCATGTTTGCATTTTTAACAAACCAATAAGAATAATGTTTTTGGGGGTGGTTTGAGATTAAAATGAGGGTAAACATTACAGTATTATGCAGTATCCTGTTGATCATCAACTCTTTAGTAAACAACCCAACTGTCCTTTGCTATGTGTGCTATGTACACAGAGTCAACACTAGCTGGTTATCTAAATGTGTGTGTGTGTACATGTACTCCGTGCCTGTTCTGGTTGTCATGTGCAGGGACCGGCTTTGATGCGATGCATTAAGGCTGTATTATACATGCTCTGATACTTGATAGTGTATGACCTTGGAAGTTTATTTCAGTTGGCAGGAGAGCTTAAGAAGTAAATCTCACTATACAATCACCCCCCTAAAATTATTTCCTTATGGCATGTGTTTTGAATGTCAAACATGTAATCAAATTAAGTGTCGAGTAAAAAAAAAAAAAAAAGACATCACTTACAACACGTTTGTGTCTCAGAGAGTCTATCTACTTCTCATGGATGTAGTACACACACAACCATACAGGGGAAATATTTCCACATTGCAGGAAATAATATGTAGTTTAACTAAGTGAATAGAATTAGAGAACGCTACAGTGAAGAAAAACAGCTAGATGTGTCTTCTGAATCACTAACCGCAAATGAACGTCATACAACCAGCATAATTATCATTCATGTCTGTACATTGTGAATTTTATTATGCACAAATGAAGCTGAAAACATTGCCGTGAACTGAAAAGGTTCTAGGTTCAAGGACACTCTACTGGAATCAGTCATAGAAATCAGTCATAAAAATAAAAGATCTTTTTTAAAGGGAATTGCCATTGTTGTTGAATATGATTTTCATTGACTCGTATGTAAAAACCTTTAAGTACATGCACTCAGTAGAGGGTGAAAATAAGTTGAAAAATTATGGCACGAGATACTTATCATGACAAGTATTTTCATATTTATGAATCATCTCAGCCAAATTTCCTCTTTTGTTTGACAACTGTTTGAAATTAATATTCCAATAGATAACATTAATATTCCAATAGATAACATTGAGGGAAGCCAATTTCTATGTAGTCTTTAAAAATGTTATTTAACATTTTCAAACACATCCCATGAGCTCTTCATAAAAAAAAAGTCAGAAAGAAGTGAAAGCGCTACAAATAATTAGGATCCAACCTTCCCAAGAGTAAAAATCTAACCTACGAGACTTCTGCATTCTAATTTGAATAAAACTCAATGTCAGAATGAATCATAATCAGATTAACGTGATCATCGGGTCATAAATAACTAAATTAAAAATGAACATCCCCTCATGGTGAGGGGATTAACCATAAAGCAAGATAACAATTCACTTAGGTCAAATGGGATACCTAAAATAGCATTTTGGGTTTTTATTCCCCTAAGGGTTTCGTACATCATTCCTCTTACTGCTTATAAATAAATCCCTACTCCATTAGTGTGAATGTCACCACCTCACATGTATGCTGATAATGTATATTCCTAATAGAACTGCCCCGAGCTCACAAATTACATGCATTTGTATTCCTTTTTCTAACCCCATTAGTCCTGAGGCAAAAAAACAAACAGCTAAGTGTGTTTCTATGCCAAATGTACATTTTTTATCAATGCATCTTTTCATCTTTTAGCCTTTCGAGAAAGACTCAGGTAGGGTCGAAACGTCAGGCCATTCATTATTTTTTGCTTTTCAATTTCATTCCGATGTGTTTGTCTAGATTGGACCAGCCACACACACCAACATAAATAACTAGGTCAAAGGTCAAAACTACCATATTACAACACACATACACCATCTTCCCATATGGTCACCATAGCAACTGATGGAATGCCCACAGGGCAAAGGTCAATCATACTGATTTTCACACACAGACACACAAAAAAGCCAAGCTCATCCCTGAAGATTCCGTTTATCACACTAGGCTGTCTCCACAAGTTTAAAATCTAATTAATTTGGATTTAGCCAGTAGTTTATTAAAAACAGGTCAAGGGTGCTGATTTCCCTAGTGGGTTAAACATAACATAGCATCATACATCCAACCGAATTGCTGAACAAGATTTAATTGAGATCAGTTAACAGTTGCTTTATAACATGATAACTTTACCGCTACTGCAAGAATCACTGTACTGATCTACTTAAACTGCAATTTTTTTTTTTAAGAAGTACATGTCAGCCTACAATTTTCTTCGTAGTTTGAGGCTACATACGTGCTCTGTAAAATCTCAGTTATTTTTCCTGAATGAAAATGGGTCCTTGAAGTGACTGTTATCATTAGGCATGCTGCCTGGCAAAGCAGGACTCTACTCAATTGACAATGCAAGTCAATCAGGCCAGCTGGTTTGTCTGTTTGCTAGACTCTCTCCTCAGCTAGCATGACTGGACTAAATTTAGTCATGATGTGAATTCCATTATTTCACTCGATCATTCCCCCGCCCCCCCTCCCCTTCACTTAAAAAAAGGGACAGCATTTTCTTTTTAAATGAATATATATTCTAAATTCTTGATATTATGTGTTACATTGCCAAACACCCAGTGCACAATTTGAAGAATAATGCACAAACGAGCATAAAATATGCTAATACTTTAATCAAACAACATTGCCATAAACATAGCTAGAGGGTGAATATGAAAAAGGGTAAGCACTATCAGCTCTTCAGCTAAAGCACAACCATATTGGACATTTGAATGTTTTAAAATCACTACACAGGTATTATTCATAGGGAAACAGGGGCAATCTGTTCATGATAATATATTTGATAAATCAACATTCCAAAAAAGATTCATGAACAAGTTTTGAAAAATAAATTTGCCCCCCCCCCCCGACAAACATGCGGTATCCTTATCCTGTGCGGACGATGTTAACTTGAAGGGGTTGGATGCACAGGGGAAATCATATAAAAAGCAATACTTGCAATTCCTAAGAGCTAGGGTCAAATACGAAGTAGATTAGTTGATGCCATTATGATAAAGACAGTGTGGTTCTGGATTTTGTCTCTCTTTTTAAAGTCTAACAAGAATTCTCTTGATTTGTTTCGTTTTTTAAGCCTTATTTTACCTTATATATTGAACCTGTACCAAATGAGTTAGGACATCATATTTTGAAAATATTATTAGTGACATAGATACCATGCTAACTAAGCTTGGAATACAACTCGCTCCTCAACAAATTTTAAGAATGCGGTTTGGGTTTGTGATTTACAAGTGTAGGCCTGTTTTTTGTTTGAAAATGATTCAGAGATGCAATCGGCTGTGGTAGCATCTTAGTCACCTGAGCCAAGTGGGAAAAGTAGAAAGCGTGAACAGATGGAACAGTCATGTTTATTTATCCTGGGGCTAAATGCCATTAAGCAAAAATTACTAGTGTCTTTATAAATATTACCATCAGACTTGCTTTTTCATAAGGGCAGGACTGTCAGTCCTTCGCCCTAAACAGAAAGTTACTTCACAGATATTTTCTAAACTACTTTATTTTATTTCCCTGCTTTTTCATACAAATACAATGTTGACCAAAATCTTGCAACCAGCATAAATCAAAATAGAGTGTTTCATGGTTCGTAAAAGTGCGATGCCTAGTTTTAAAGGCATTCGCATACATTTTGACAATTGAATTGGCCATAAACTATTCCCTGCATGTATTTTGACTACTAAACATTTATAATGTCTGGAAACAATAATGGGGCACACACACTTTTCATAAATTTCACAATTGTGCACATTGTGCATAAATCATTAAATGCAAATTGGGCCGACTGCATCAGTGCAAACTATGCATGTGAATGCAATTTAAGCTCAACCCATAGCCTACATATAAGGTGTGGGTTAGGAATAGATTTGACTGAAACAATAGAGATTGATAATCAAGCCCCTAATCCTGACCACCTTGAAAATCAAATCTGATTGGGAGCACACTGCAAGTTGAGTATGACATTGATCGTAACTCACAAAGTGGATGAAGCAATTTATCCATCTAAGATCTGTTTGTTTTGTATTTGTCATCAGTATGAAATTGAAAACTGCTATGGGTCAATTACATGTTGTTCTCTTTGGAAAGGTGGCCGCCAGAATTTGCAGAGAGAAATATAAACACCTAGTCCTTGCTGCTGAATTTGACCCCATTTCAACACAACCAACCATGCAAAACATGGGCCACACAGCTTGATGTCAGTGTGTCACCATGGAAAAACGTGTGCTCCAGTATACACCACTACACCCAGGGCCCAGGAAAACAAATTACATGATCTACATGGACATGTAGTCAGTCAACAAGTAAATGATGGAATGGCATTGAAAACACAATGTATTGTTCAGCCAGAAACATGGCAGGCAGAGGTCAACCATGGGATCCCTTGGTCACAATACTTGACAAACACTATCAGCAGCGTGCATGCATTATTAAAGGCTGGGGGTTTTCTTTTCTGTTTCGTTCCTAATAACAAGACCTGATCAAACAGGCAGTCATTCTATAGACGAGAGCACTCGGGCATGAAAGCCCAGTTTATTGTGAGGAGAAAAATGCGCACAATGGTATGATGGAATTGTGCCAGGTAACTGAGAACTCACCTTATTTGAAAGAAAACAAACTTCCACTGGTGAGGGGGAATTAAAAGCCGACACTGAATAAATAAATTTGATACCATGAACCTGTCAAGATTCAGATGGCTTTCAATAAAAATGCACCAAAAAATGTGTCAATTTATTACCTTCAAGGTTAGAGGCTGTCCACAGCTTTCAATATTTTTAGTCATGTGGTTTTAAAAAGAGCATGATTGAGGATGTGTCTAGATAGAGGGTCAGACATCACGTTGGCCTATGATAACTGTAAAATGTGCTAAAAATGTTGATATTTCTACAGTTGAATAAACAGTGGCAACACAAACACAGAAAAATGGAAGGAGCATATAAGTGAATATAAATCAGGCATTCATAATGTTGGTACATGGGGTCTATGTATTAAGAGTATTAGATTCCATAATAAATCACAACAACGGGATGTGAACCTGTCACCTTAACATTTTCTTTCACTGCTGAGCTATCTCTCCTTAAATTGGCAGTCTCCCTATTTTGTCAATTAGCCTAAATCTTTGTCGAGAGGTGCCAGTTAGAAGCGACACTTATCCTTATACTGCCATTATAGCAGTAGTAAAGGCACCAACAAAGGGGATAAAACTTTTTGTTTAAAAAATATCAAGTAAATGGTCTTTTTTTCTCTGTTCGCCGAAAATTAATGATTTAAGAGCACATCGCCACTGACACACACAAAGAAAAATGTTAATAACAATATTTGTTACCCATGTGTGAGCTTTGAAGGGTCATTCAAAGCTTTCAACAATTTTAAAAGTCATACAGACAGTACTATTTTATAAGACCCCACCCCTTCCCCAAAATGTTTATTACGCAACAAACCTACTACCCTGGGTAGACATTCTGTCCACAATATTAATTCTGGTTTTACCCTTGACTAGATGTGTGATAAGCACTAACCTTAATAAGCACCTAATACAATATCGCAAAATGTGTTTTAAAAAAACTTAATTTAAAGACAGCACATCTTCCGAGCAGAAATGAAAATAATTTCAAATGGAAATTATACATAGAACAGACAGTCTATATATACATAAAAATAGAGAGTCTATACATAAAAACATGCTGTGCAGATTGATTCCTAATATATTGCCGTCAAATCAAAACAACCTCCCACACATAGTAATCACGATCTGTTTTTAGGCCAAGGTTTTCAACCACAGGGATTGCATGGTATTCTAGTAGTGGCATACAACAAAACAAAAAATGTGCATAGCCATGGATGTGTTTTTGCTGGGCCTGACTACTGATTATTCTGGGTCAGCTGAGAGAGATGGAATAATAGGGGCTGTAGGGCATGTCACTCAGCTCAGAGGGAGCTCCATGAAGGGAGAGAGCGAGAGAGGATTGCACACCCAGCCGCTGCCATCGTCATCATCCACCACGACCCACTCAGCTGGAGAATTGATGCAGCTGGACTGAGTGCAGTTTCTCGAGGCATGACCTCCAACCATTGTGGGTTTGTGTACACATGACTATGCAAATTAGGCACACATTGCTGCATCATGCAGTGTAGGTATGACGCTAGGCAACCTCTTAACACAAATAAAAAGCTTCTTTGGTGAGGTGCTTAGGATTATAAAAATCTGCATATTATATCAAGTTTATTCAAACAAAACTAACTCATTTTTGCCCCCAAATGTTATCAAAGTCGAGGGAAATACAACGAGAAGAACCCCAAAATCACGTCTACCTTTTTTGAGTGCCATATATTTTGATTTTTGAATAAGCCTAACAACACAAAACCCTCACAAAACAGACATGGGTCAAAATAGCAACATTCAAAACTGGATACTACAGTTGTGTAGTCAGTAAGACCACGGTAAGACTGAATGGGAAATGTGCAAAAATTTATTTATTGGGTCAAGTGAAAGAACACACTGCCTATATAAATGTACAGTACAACCCGACACCATAGGGAAATCTTATACATCTTCCCAGCCTTATGTCCTGGTTGTATGCCCACCCTACATAACAGACACAAATTTCATTAGAGATATACATTCCATCAATATGAAGAGAGAACCTCAGGCAGCGAAAGGGCATTTCCCTTACGCTCTCATTCGCAGAGTGGGCTGCAAGTAAACTACATGAATGTACTTTTTTTATCATAAACTTGCTGTTGTGTGGTTAAGAAATGTTCCTGAACTTTTATCTAAATGGGAATGGATAAAACTTTAGTGAGAACACGATAATTACTTTTATGGATTTTGATGCTAACAACAACAAACAACACATGGTAAATGACACTTTAAACACTTCCGAAAACTCTTTAAATACTGCTGATAAAAATATATCCTTTATCACTGATGTCAAATTGGTTTGAAAAATTATGCCCAAACTTCTCAGATTTTAATGTGCTTGTCTGAATTAAACAAGACTGGATGATATAGGATTTGAAGCATTGCATGATGATGTATCAATATATATTTGGTTTGCGGTAACACCATGTGTGTATACTAAGAACAAACTCTACCTGGCAAGTAGATACACACATGGTGTTACCACAAACCAAATATATATTAAGACTGGATGATTCTTGAAAAAACTTTAGGCCTATATTTTGTTTAATCACAATCACTTCTGGTCTGAAAATAAAATGTACAATAGAGTGTATAAATAAAAAAAACGCTTGTGTATTGACCGGAAACAACACATTGCTGAATATCCACAAATAAAGGCGTGCCGTCCCACATTTTCATAAAGAACTTCAACATCATTACACATTTTCTTTTCTGACTATCAACCATGCCGGTGTACTTTTTCATGCGTGTAACACTAATGGACGTCTCTCAGAGCAATTGATAACATACACGACGACAGTGACCTCGCTAGTGTATAATTAATACTTTGCCTGACTACATTTACAAGCCAACTTAATAATTTATTCATTGTGACAGCAAAGATGGCAATTCACAGTTTTCTAATAGCATTCCATGCTTTAAACTAATCAGAACCACTGCTGCACATGTGAGACTTCTCTAATTAAAAATCTCCACGCATCGCCAGTAAAGCCGTAGAGCACAATCTTGACCGTCTTCAAAGTCTTCTTTAGACGAATGTGTTGACGGAAGTGGATTTATTAAAATAAATGAAAGGAGAAAACGGCAAGTTTGAAACATTGGCTTTATGTTTTCTGTTTTTCACTTTGGAATGTCAGCTCCAAATGAAGATGAAAAAATAAAAACACATTTGCTTTGCGAGCGAAATAGAATGTTGTACTCACAAAAATTACACAATAAATATATAAAAGGTTTGATTTGTTTACTGTGTTTACATCAAATTGTTTTACATGTTTGTCAGCCATCTACCACATAGTGCCGAAGGTAAGCAAGCTCATGTAACATCATTCAACAATTTAAAATTTAGAATACCGGGGTTTAAAAACGTGTTTTTTTAAATAGTCCAAAAGCATACACTTTCCTTTCTGGGATGTATCAACAATGACATGGGTAACCCCAATTCCATACCAATATGTCAAAAACAGCATGATGTTGTGCATTAAAAACAAGCCATGATCCAAAGGGTTGCAGCTGGCAGTACAGCTAGCAGGGCATGCACTTGAAGGCCTGTACAGTCCCCTGACCCAATCTCTTAACTCCCATCTAGACGACCTTTTACACATGGAAATGAGTCATCAAGGAGCCCGACCTCCCAATCCCAATCAGCTCAGCCAGTCATGCCATGTCCTCCCCTGGGCCCCTTATATACCCCCTCCACCATACTGCTCTAAAGTCTAAGGGGATGGCCTCAACAACAACTAAAACCTTCTCAACTCCTTTGCATTGGTAGTATTAACAGTTAATATTAAGACTCACATTCAACCATAGAGCCTATCTCAATGATTCAACACAGCAGGCCTCCAAACAACCCACAACAACCACAGCAATTGCTGCGATGCCCTTTGCAAGGTTCCAATACAAATTTGAATTATCTTCATAGAAGTGTCCATAACCATATGAAATTGCTGTGCCACCTTCAAGAACAAAATTCAATGTCTGAAATAGGTCACAACCGAGTGGCAGGCTTACAGGCACATGTCTGTAGATTAAAACATTTAGAGCCAATTCCCTTTCAATGTCAGCCAGCCATGCAGCCTGAACATTAAGAACATGTGTGATTTCTTCACGTTGCTCTGAGTCATAAGTTTAGACTTCTTTCCAAAAGTTGCGGTAAACCGTCCACAAAACCTGCACAAGGCACTTTGCTGACATCTTGGGTGAAAATGACAAGCTACAGTTGAACAGCTTGACATTTTGAATATTTTGTTACTGTCTCAATTGACATGTATGAAATAAATCATAAAATTAAAGTTCTGCAAAAGCAATTGCCTCATTGCAATGTCAAATAAGTGAAAACCTATTCTTGATCAGAACATTCTAAATTCTGGTCGCCTTCAGACAAAACTGACAATTTTGCACACAACAAACACAAGATGAAAGAAACAGAATTTAACTAAAACTGTGAGCATTGGACTGCTTGGTTTGTATCCTTCAAATTAAAATAAAATTGTTATAATGTTGCTGGTTGGTTGTAAATTTAATTGACAGCAAACATCAAGGAAAATGGAACAGGTCAATGGTCATTAGTTCATCCGTGCAAATATCAGAAAATAGATGGGTGCCGATTCCCTTGCAACATGCCCCCATTCATACCTGCAGCTATGACTCTACTCAGCAAATGTACACGTATTCCCTTCTCCCCCAATCCCCAGTTGATTGCCTCAGACAAAATACAACCAGAATGAAAATCAATAACGGCTACAACATAAGGCCTTGTGGTATTGAATGGTACATTGTGTGGTTTGGTCACTGAGAGGGTGCATGTAAAAAATATTCAAATTAAATCTGCCTGTCCAATAAAGCAACGGTTTCAACGAGGACAAACCGGCAGGGGTTCAAAATTGTTTTCCTCTCTAGAATATTTAAGGAAGGAAGAAAATTTCATGAGATCAGTGCGGATGAATGATTTCTACAACTACCAAGATGTTTCAATGTTAATTGTATTAGGTTACTCCGCTCACATTTTTAAGGAGTTAATTTAGTCAGGGTTATTTATTTCATTTATTCACCGAATGTCACTTTGTTAGCTATACTTCCAGAAATAATTGACGACTTGACTTACCCATGGTAAACAATAAAATTGTTGAATTATAGTTAAACAATGAATCACATTCTTCCACTCTGATTTATTTCTACCACGGTCAACACAACAAATTATTCAGACTCCAATCCTCCACATACTGCTGTCTGATGCACCCCAGTATCATCATAATTCATACAGCGAGGAAAAAAGAAGAACACAAACAAAACAGACTGTAACCATTTTCCTGCCGCTGCATGTGTTTGGAATCTGCCCGATATATTGTTCGGGAGCATCACACATATTAAAATGCAGAGTCGTTCATCTCTGCCAGCCTGGCATGATTAAAACATACAAGGACACAGGAAAATGCATCATCCTGGTAAGCCAAGCCACAGAGTTCACGCATGGGACAAGCTACTCACACTACCTGCTCGATATGATTCGACCCTGCGCCTTGCCTTGCCTTGCCTGCATGCTGCATGTATTATCAAACACAGTAGGCGATACACAACGACAAAATATAATGAACAATGACTTCTGGGTCATAACAAGCTTCAAGGGCCTGCAGATAAATACCTTCCCCTAACAAAAAACAATCTATCATATTCCTTGTATAATATGTAAATTATCAAAACAACCCCCCCCCCCCACCCCCCCCCCAAAAAAAAAAAAAAACACACAAAAAAAAAACACTTATGTAAAACTAAAATATAAATCAAATTTCACATTTAAACCAAAAAATCTCCACATGGGCCCACAGTTATCAGTGTTGACACAAACTTTTTGTTGTTAGGTCTAGACTAGATTAAAGTGACATGGAATGCCAGGCATTTTTCTTCCCATGGGCTATTTTAAGAATCTTGGCCTTCCTGCACTTAACAAAAATCTCCTTGTTGTTATTGAGAACTCTCAACATTTTTCACCCCAAGATCCAGGGCAAGAAAAAAATAGAACATTTTAAGTATTGCCAACGTGGATTCATTCTATCAAATATGTGAACTTGTGTAAGCTGTTCAAAAAAAAGCATTTCTTTCAAACTCACTGTTATATTTCAAAAGCAAAAATCAAATTCGGTTGGTGTTGTTGAGCCTCCTAAATGAAAAAGGCCTTGCCCTCTCAAATATGAAATCCCAGGCCTGGGATTCGAAAGAGGAATTTTCATGCACAATGCATGTAATTGTTATGGAATTCTAAGTGTGAGTAGCTTTTGGAAATCATTAAGAACTATAGTCACTATTTTCCAATTGTTTGCATGCCTGGAGCGCGTGTAAAATTACCACACTGTCAGCCATTTTGAAAATCATGTTACAGTCAATCAATAACAAATTTAGGCCATTGGGCAATATTCATGTATGTGTTGTGTTATTAAACTACATGTATGATGTCCATGCACCAAATGGTCTCGCTGTTTGAAATGCACATTGTATGATGCACAGCCTCACCTGAGGCACATTGTAGTGCAGACAATGACAATTTTAGCTTCCAAAAACAAATACATTCCTGGAACCAAACTAGTATGTTCACCGTACATGCATTGTACTGAATCCTTTGTCATGTTAATGATAATGCTAAAATGGTTTATTTAGTACGTTTCTGATGTTACAAGTAGAATTTACAAGACGTATTACATAAGGTTTGTTGTCATATTGAGACTTGAGTTTATGTATACCCAGTAATGGGCCAATTATAACAATGATGGGACCGGCCAATTACAACAACGAAGGTCTCATCAAAGGAAAATTTATACAAAACAATATGGCTCAGATTAACGCCGGTAACAGAGGGGTCAGCAGATGAGTTTCAATACCAAATATCCTACCATCTGTAAAGGTAATACTACACTTACTAAATACTAAATACTTAATGTCCTTTTTGGACTTTCCAATGCATGAACTTTCAATGTACTATCACAAGTGCAATGAATGGGGGAATGGAATTTAAGCACTTGCATTTATTCAGAGAAAACAAAATTAGCGGACTGTAGGGGTCGAAGCTTTTGTAAGGGGAAACTATTACAGATCCGCCGTGACCTTGACTGCAAGTAAATTACATCATAATGATAGAAATCCTCCTTAGAGGGTACCATCACACTTTCTCCTGATGCCACACTTCGTTAACACAAAATACTATTACATGAATTTCCCTCTCACACAGGAAAAAGCATGGCTCACAGGAAATAACTTTAAATGCGACTCCAGTGCAACAAATTCACAACTCCGCAAAATATTTTGGAAAAACAATATTTCCATAGCACCTCGCAACACAGTGATTCATCACAAACCCACAGCTTGTGTTTAAGCAGAAATAAGTGATGACTTCCAGGCGTTGTTTAGGTACCATCAATAATTAAAAGCTGCAATACTTGCCGGCCAATCAATAATGCATTGTCAGCATACATGCATCCAGGTGCACATGATGTAATGCTATTCACATGCGCGGCCATTTGGGCAACCGTTAAGCATTAGGCCTATACAGGCAGTGTGGCAAGGCAGGTTATGTTGTTGTCCACAAGAACGCACTGAATAATAAACCGCATTGCGCTCAAACTACTTAGTGCATCACCATTTAGCGATCAGCATAAACATGTTTTGCATCAAAATCAATGGCTATATATTATGTGGTCAGTTGTTATGTTAAATTGTTTTCTATTACAAGACTTATGGGTTGAAAAATGTAGCATGAGTTGCCAATACTGGAACTACATTGTTTTTCCATCCTTTGAAACAGGTCCAAACATTACTAATAAAACTATTGTCTCTCAACCATACAACCACTGCATTCGTAATACACTAGACTTTAACTTGTCCTTGTTCTTAACCACGTAATCTGATGGTGTAAAGGTCCAATCAGTTGCTGGTTCAGTTAAGTATACATGTTGTGTGAAGGTTACTATGGCAAAGGGTAACAACATCACAGTTGCTGAAGCTTTGACCTTAGAGACTAAATCAAGGACTTCACCTCTGAAGTTAAAATTTAACGTTTTCAATCTCAAACTTCAACAATTTGAACAGCCGAACGATTGAAATTAAATACAACTGATAAGCTATGAATACCTGTGGCAATTTATTCAATGTACATTTACACAAAATAAATTGCAAATTTAAAAGGTTTTCTATTCTTTGTCTGGGTTTAGTCCTCCTCCCATCAATCAAGTTTCGTGGCAAAACTGACAACTGTTAAAAATAAATTGTAAGTTAAAGCCACTCCTAAGAATTACTGAGTAATAAGCCTTCAGATAAATTCATTTTTCCCCCAAATGGGACTCCATCCAAGGTCACTCCGTTTCAATCCATCATTGATGTTGAACATCTGCAACAGTGTATTTTAAGCTTCAATAATTCAAACGCTATTTTGTGAAATAATATTTTACTTGTAGAGTTTTTCCTGTCTCTAAAATTAAATTTGATTGATTGAATCTCTCCATTTTCTCAAAACAATACTGTGTAGTTATTATGCGACAGTGGGTTTGACAATAACAAGTTCAGACTTGTTACCACCTTCATGCTTTCTTTCTACTTTTTTGAAGCATTGATTTTTGTCTGTTCTCTTTTAGATTAGAAAATTTGAGATAAGGGGTCAACTGGTTCCCAGGCAATCTCCAAGAACACTGTTAAAAACAAATACTCGAGTGCTACCGAAGTGTGCAGTTTATTATATACAAACTGCATTTGGTTGTCTCCAACTTGCCAACAAAAACTGCTTAGTGTGACAATGTTTTAACCGGAAATGTATTGTGATATTTTTATGTTAAACCATTTTCTACATAATAATTCCTGTGTCCCATAGACTTCCGTGACATGAATGACTGCACTTTATATGAACGAATATTTGTTCGTCATCATCAGCATTTATCCATTCACTAGAACTTGCTGTACTTTTTTCCTTGCCAAAAAACCTACCACTGGTTTATTTGTTTACCGTCAACATGTAGACTAGTATGAAGATTGATAGGCAAGTTTCATTTAGCATGACAGCATAACATTTCAGAATGTCATTTGTGCGTGGATCAATGGATTCTATAGAAGTACAAACCTGACCCATCTCTGCCTAAGGGTTGTTGAAATAAAAAGTACACTGACTTTCCTAATATGGATGTTATAAATGATATATGGCATGATTTTTATCTAACAAGTGCACATGTTCATTTTATAGGCCTAATTACAGTTTCAGAAGATGCTTCAAAATAACATGTTACTTGAAAGTGCACATGTATGTACGGTCGGCAAAAAGAAGGTACTGAGATTAAGAACATGGGAAAAAACATCATGTCAGCATTAAAGTCCAATTCTTCTCACCAGTTGTCCTCAATAATTGCAAAAATCCCATTTCTGTCAATCCTACCTACATTTTACATTTACAGTGTATTTCTATTCTATCAAACCGCCAAACATATGACTATTTTGCAAATGACCTTTACAGTGAAAAATGAAGAACTCGCATTGCACAATTGGTTATCAAAAACATGATGAAACAAACATGTTTACATGTACGCTCTTAAAAACAATACAGATGTTTTGGGGGTTTTTTTTTACAAACAAATACTACGTTTGCTTAGTCTCTTACAAAAATAGACAAGACTGAAATCAGTGAAATCTTCCAAGAAAAAAAAAAAATGTTTAAAAAAAAAATCTCTTAAACCAATCGATGACATCAGATGACATCATATGACCTCTACATTTTACGTAACCAGAATAGGGAAAACTAAACTTAACAAAGGACAACCGTTCCTGACGACAACTTTGGTGGCACATGAAGCCTAAAATAAAGAGTCTCTCTGACAAAACTGAGGTTTTTTTTAAACAATAAAATTACATTAGATGTATAAAGTTTTAAAGTGAAAAAAATTGGCTTCATAAAAGTTTAGGATATTTTAACACAAAATAAATAATAATATCACAATTGATTTATGTGAAAAATTATTTAATGATTCAGGCCTAGATTTTTTGTATTTATTTTATGAAACAGTTGTTTGTAACACACAGATTAATTACCGCATTGTTCAGGAAGATGAACCAGAAATACAAACAAACCATACACACTACTAAAAACCCAGGATGGCCAACCCCGCTGCGATAGACTGTAATTGGAGCGCAGTCTCCATTTTTGTCTGTGACCTTCTGTACTGGGAAACCGAAGCTGAAGTATGCCTGGCATGAATGCGCTGTTGGGGTGCCTGCAACCAATTGATGCTTGATCAATAAAGCTGTAGTAATGAAGGGCCTTGCCCAATGCATTGGTAAACACTAGCTGGTCTGCTGGCCTCTCCCTTTTGCCTTTGCATTGGCTACATGGGTGATTAATGAAAAGCCGCCATTTTGTCTGCTGATAATTTATTTTTCTACCACACAAGGCAAAACCCAAGCCGAAGCCACTTCTATTATCATGGCATTACACACCTGAATGCTGGCAAGGTTTTAGTAGTAAATGCGGACAATGGACAGGCAATTTCCTAAGCTTGCATTAGCACTGCTAGTAATTCTTCTGTTTGTTATCTGCAAGTTTGTGTGTATAGGATTTTTAATCTCCATGTCCTTTCATGACTGGCCAAGGACTGGAAAATAGCCTTGCTCCGGCTGTACCATGGCAAGCTTGTGCCTAGCAGGTTTTGCAATATGTAAAGATTTTCAGAGAGCACCAAGTAAACAGACATGAGAGAATGGATGCCAAATCCCATTTGTAGGGCAAACTCAACAATGACGTTTGCACTGTTACATGTTATGTACTGTACAATGCTTTAAACTACAAAAAAAGTAAAATACAATCACTGCAATCTCCGTACACTATATCAAATTTAATTTAACAAACAAAATGAAGACACGCGTGTAAATCAAAATCATATCCTCAAAATTTCATCAAATACTTCAAAAAGGAAAACGGACAGTCCCCTTGCCCTTAGTTACACAATGTTTTCCACGGACAGGGTTGATTTTAGTACAATAAAAAATATCACAGACAACTACTTTTTTGTACACCTGGTGTCCTTAAGTAAATATTAACATAACGAGGTGAGGACAGCTGTTTCCATAAACCACAATGATAATGTTCCTTAATTTTCATCATGTAGGCCAACTTGTCCTATTCAGAAATTTGTGGTATCATTCAGAAAAAAAGGACTGTCAGTTCTAACATGAACCCTCAGTAGGTCGCGGTTTCATGAGTTTTTGATTTTGTTTTGTTTCCTTTTTAAACTATATTGGAGATTTAAAGCAGTAACTAACTGGAAAAACCGCATGAAAATCACTGGTTGACCTATTCATATTAAATGCTTGCCAAATACCATTATGTGGAGCAGTGACACAACCAACTCATGATTGTTCACAATGGTTTATCCCAGTTATTATGGGAAGCTTTCGGTGTGAAAACCAGCTTGGGGCATTGCTTTGGGCAACCAAAAAATTCACAACCAACTGTCCGATAATGGTTGCTCAAAGGCCAACAACCCTCGTTCAACATATTATAATTTAGTCGAGTATTATTTGTTATTATAATCTTGGTAGGGAGAGGACTAGTTTCATCAAATGTAAATTGAGACTGACAAGACCATAACATGCTTGAAGACTCATAAATTACGATGCATTTTTACATGTTACTATGTTCCGCACAAAATAATAATAACTTTAAAGCACTCTTTCTAACACAGTATCAATGAAGGTGCTTAATCCGTCCCTTCCCCAAATCAAAACTGACAATATTTTACTCATAAATGTTCTTTGGCAATTAGTCCCTCCCTCAGTTAGTAGTCAATGTACACCCTTGAAACATTCTACCAGACATGCCTAACACATGCCCTAGAAATAAATCTTACATACTTCTCAAATCCAAGCTTGCATATTTGGCAAATCTTATTACAGTTAAGGTCCCGATATCTGACCCTGCAATAACAGCTTGTAATTTACTTTCAGGGCCATCAGACTACTGGACTCCTGCTTCCAAAATGCTGTCTTTCCATAAAAAGAACAGTGTTTTTATGAACAATAAATATCAGTATAGTTCTTCCATATGACAGTGTGGCTGTTAATCCTACATGTACGTTGTATTAAGAACTTGTTCCTAGTAATTCCTACTTACTATAAAATACTGTACTGAGAAATATTTTCTCCATCCTTAAAAGTATTCAACACAGTGGGAAACACGGTTGTACTGGTTAAGGCAGTGCAGACAACTCCGTGTGACAAAGATATTTTTTCTTCCATTATTATCTCCCAACATTGATGACCGATTGAGCTCAAATTTTCACAGATTTGTTATTTTACGCATAATAGATGTTGAGATACAGCAAGTGAGAAGACTGGTCTTTGACAATTACCAATGCAGTGTCCAGTGTCTTAAAATGTACATCATACACACCAGGGCTCATTTTTTGTTTACACTGGACCATAGGCCCGAGGCCAGTTGTTTTAGTGTCGGGCCAGTAAATTCATGACTGGACAAGTCCGAGGGTCTTGTGTTTTTCAATTGAAAGATAATCCCTCACTCTATGTAAAATTATGTTCAAATGCCGACTTTGAATGCGATAAACAACCTTTCAATTCTATAGTCAATTCCTAATTATATACATTACTATAAAAACAAACATTTTAAATTGTTCTCTTACATGTGGTAGTACATGTTCAAATAATGAATAGTTACATTTATGCAAAGCCGCGTCAGGGCGTTTTTTTTTTAATCAATTTGATTCTGGTCCTTGTATTTAAACTCTGGTCAAATAAACATTTTGAACGACAAGCCCAGCAGTCTTGTGGAACTTCACTCAAATTCAGCAAAACACGTGATTCTACAATCACCAACACACACTGGCACCTCTTTGATGGTTAATTATATTTCTGAACAAATTCAAAGAATTTCACACTGTGGTTTCATGTATAGTTTCAAGACAGTTACATTGCAAGGAATTAACAGCCAGTAAACATTTGATTTATTTAAAAACAATAAACAATTATTAATTTTCAAGAGCTTGCACCTTCAGAGAATGTAGATTTAAGTCTCTTCAACTGCGGTATTTATTAGGAAAAGATCTTTAAACGAGCTTCCTATACTGTGTACAAATTTATAAACAAACTAAATCTTAATTTTAGCATTCGGATTCACTGTTCTGTAAACTGTACAATACATGTACATGTGTACATTCATATCTCGTTTTCCTTTTCTTGTCTCCTGCAAAATTAGAATTCAGCCATGGAATATTCAATAACATTATTTTGTATGGCCTTAAATACATACTGGGGATTTTGTAATGACATAGGCCTAATAATTGTCCCACATACTTGTCTGTCACGTGAATATGTGGCTTCAACCAACTGATTATATTGATCAAGCATTAATTTTCGACCACACGCTGAGCGGGCGCACGCAAGTGAACCGACCGCAAAAATGTGCGCGGAATAAGCCGGCATGTTCGGCGTTTTCGTCCGTTAGAAAAAACATGGACATCTCAGAAAAACACATTAATTCTACAACCCAATGGACACATATAGTATGGCGACTCTCCGTACACAGTTGTCATCATGTCCCGGTCAGAACAAAGAGTGATTTCATGAAGGAAATCTACGGGGTGAAAATGTAGATCGCAGTGTTTTCAGACTTACCGTGCATTCTTCATTAGTCACATCCTTGTTACCACCATTATCCAAAACGGCTCGTATCACACCGGACCGCCAACCCCACTCGGCGATTTTGCCAATTTTCAGCTTCCCTGAAACGTTGACGCAGAGGAATCGCTTGCCAACAAGTTCCTCGCGATATTCTATTCCCATAATGTACTGGTCACCTCACATTTCTGTCCAAAATGGCGAAAAAATGTATACAGTTTTGTACAGACGATCCTGACACGAACGTAGGTTGCCTGCAGGTCCATTCAATTCATGTGTCGTGTGTGTGTTGTGTAGTAGTGCGCATGAATATTAACTCAATGAGATTTGGCCCTTACGAGGTCAAAAGGTGAAGGTGCACCAACTTCTGTTTTGAAAATGCTTTCGTGGTTTTTCCTTTACAGAAAAGTAGTACATTGTAAATTCAATTCGCCCGCTCGCTGATGTCATCATCGTGGCATAATTAACATTTTTTCATTTGACCTCAGGTAGATTGGACGAGTGCTTGCATGTGTGTTGTTTTGTACACAAAATATACAGCAAAATAGTACATGAGAGAAATACGGACACAGATTTTTTTACACGGACAGGTACAAGAAGCAAAAATCATGAGTCCGGGCTTTACGCTTGACGAAGGTTATAATAATGTCTTAATCAGTCCAGTTCAATCAACATTCATTTCCACGGGGAACAAGGAGAATAGTCAACAAGTTAAGTACACTTATTTAAGTCAAAGACAGGCAAGAACGGGTCAAGAAAGTAGTGAATGAACATTAACTAGTATGTGTATTATGTACGGAGCAAACCAATATCTTTAATATGGTCTAATTTAAATCTTTTGTATTTTGAAAACAAAGAGGTAGGCCTTAATGTGTCGTATAACTTTGAATTTAGATTGTAGAGTAAGCCTCTGTTTTGTTATAACTCATCTCCAAAATTTATACTCAACAAAATTCAAGGATGAAATTAGAAACTCCTTGGTTTAAAAAATTGTTAAAATATCGATGCACGGCATGTGCGCAGTCGATAAATTATGAACTTTGGACATCGCAGATGCAAGGCTAGCTCTGGCGGCCTTACACTTTCGTATTATACTATAAACATTATTTGCCTGGTTACCAATTTCAAAAGCAATATTTGTAAATGCTTAGCAAGTTTGTTTTGCTCACATGATTTATTAAGGTTAGCCCAGAGGGAGGCGGACTGCACCACTATGTACTGTAGTAAGAGCATTTAGCCACGCCCACTTGTGTATCATGAAGTCATTTTTCTGTAAATGGAAAACTCAAGAAGTGTTCCGGCGTTGACTTTTTCTGAAAATGACTATATGGCGTTGATATAATAAACTTTAGTCTGAATCCCAAAACCAATAACCTCTCTTTATTAACGAACAGACTATCTATACTAGCTAATTAAAATGAAGACGTGCATAATTATATTACCAATCTTTTTATAATTACGTTATCGAGCGACTGGTGCAGCGAGGGCGGGGGGGGGGGGGCTCGACAAGAACCTGTCGTGTGTTTGTCTGTAAATTGAAAAGGGGGTTATAGAGAGGTGATGTTTAGTTAGTTGTTGTTGTTTGTTATTATTATTAGTATCGAATATTCGGATGTTAGTGATCACAGTGATATTGGTGCTATTTTTGCTGTTGTCTGATGTTAAATGCAGTGGACACTATTGGTAATTGTCAAAGACCAGTCTTCTCACTTGGTGTATCTCAACATTATGGATAAAATAACAAACCTGTGAAAATTTGAGCTCAATTGGTCGTCGAAGTTGCGAGATAATAACGAAAGAAACAGTTATTTTGAGTAATTACCAATAGTGTCCGCTGCCTTTAATGTTTTTATGCTGCCGGTTGTTGACTTTAATGTTTTTGTTCTAATGTGTTTTTTTATTGTTGTTGTTAATTTTGTTGTTGGTTTGAATGTTGTTGTTATTGTTGTTGTTGTTGTTGTTGCTGCTGCTGTTGCTGCTAATGCTGTGGGTTTTGTTTTTGTTTTACTTGGGGTGGTTTTTGGCGCATTTCCTTATTTTGTTGTTTTACAAGACATTGTTATTTGTCAAATCGAATAGCATTTTTATTGATTAGAAAATTTTAATTTATCAAGGTTACCTGTTGGTATTTGTGAGTAAGTTAATTAACAATGTTTGGCTGTTTAATTAAGTTTACTAATACTATTTTTTTTTTTTTTTTTTTTTTGGTTCGAATCCCACCCGAGTAACATGCCTGTGATATTTTTCACACGACTCGGGAAAGTATACAGTGCTAACACACATCGGTGTATGGGTAAAAACCAAAAATTAATATTCTTTATCCCCGATGCAAATTTAACATCTATTATAAGTTTACTAAACTACATTTGAAAAGGTACTCTTTTGTTTCATTTGTTTCGCGGAACTAATTAATCACATATCAATATCATCCCTTACTCACAGCACCTTCGTTATAGATTTTAGTTATTATGAAAACTTGATGGAGTGGGCTCCTATCTTTATTTCTGCGAACAACACTTTTTTTTTCTTGAACTAAAAAGGACCTTTAGACCATGGAACATCTACTTTATTGCCCCATGTTCAGACAATTATTTTAGGACAATCGGCGTCAGGTCCAACTTCACATTATCAAATGAAACATTCTTTAAATTGATAACCCCACAATTTATTTCCTGTCTTTGGCAACTTCTTTAACTATTTCAACAAGCATAATACGCATAATAAATGCATGGCGAAACAAACAGTATTTATTTAATATATGATATGTATTAATTTTAAAATTGTTCCAATTTTGAGGCCTTAAAAAATCTGTAGTGTTAGAATCACCTTCTTCAAGTGCCGTCTTCACACATTAAGGGCTGGCAGCAGGCAATATTAACCTATTTTTGAAAATCGGTCAAAAACACTTATGGTCACGAACTATTTATTTGAAAGGCGAACCCAACAGGCATAATCAATATAGAGATCTGCGAAGTGAACTGTATAAGAAGATCCCTTACGCATCATCACCCTTCCACTTTTTGATGAAAGTACGGAGGCTCAGAAGGGCCGTATAAACAAAAATAATTGTACATCGTTGTGCTTGCCGACCACAGAGACTGCAGGGTGTGGCATGCGACTTGAACTCGTAGGCCTATTCTTGTTTTTGTGATGGGTTTTTGTTTTGTCGAACTATGCTCTTTTCAGTTGGTATGACACCTGCCCTAGATGCAAAGGCTGTGGGTTCCAATCCCACCCGAGCAACATGCCTGTGATTTGTGTTTCACAGAACTTGGGAAAGCCCCGAGTATACAGTGCTAACACACATGTTCGGTGTATATGGATTATCCCTCGTGCATTTTAACATCTATTAAATCCTCTTTTGTGATAATGGACTCGACAGAGCCGTCACCTAAAGCGCGGATGGAAAAGCCCATTATTGACGTGGGCCCAAGTTCATAAAGTCTGTAAGCACAGATACTCGCTAAGCACAGGAAATTATAACTTAGCAGACACAGGTTACCGCCAGTCAAAGTTACATTAAGTTTCGTCGTTTTGACCGAGGCCCAACACATTCTTTGCTAACTCTAAGCAAAAAATTTTGACAAGTGTTTTTTCGGCGCAACAGTCTATGAAATAGGCCAAAGATCCTCTGTTCTGCAGAAGAAGAAAAAACAATTCCACTGAACGTTTACAAACAAATAACGCCGTCTAAGAAAACATAGACAGCAAAACAAACATAATTGACACCGGGATGGTGGGTTTATAAAACACTTGAAGACAAAAGCGTTTGTGTTCTAACAGCCAAACAAAAAGTACTTTACACAAAATTTTGACTTTAATTCATGCTATTCACTTCACAATCATGACGATTGCTCTTAAAGTTCAAAACCAAGAACTTTTTCGGGTCTTATTTTAGTAAAATTATTGTAAACTTATACTGTCGAAAACAAGTATATTTTGCTGCCCGGGATTTTCCCTGTTGCACTCACCACATGTGTGTTTGCCTTAACAGACTTGTTGACGGTAACACTACATTTCCAAGGCCCTTATAATTTATTGAACAATTGATGTGAACACAATTACTAGCAAATTACTAGCAATAAGTAGGATTTTGAAACTTTGCATGGTGGAAATACGATATTGAAAGGTTTGCGGTCATGTAATGACTATCTTTAAATGAGTTGGGGTTGTTCTGAAAAGAACCGTTGGTTTCAACCGTTTCGATCAAGGTGCTCTGACTGCTTAAAGGAACACGTTGCCCTGGATCGGACGAGTTGGTCAATAAAAAGCAATTGTAACCATTTTGTATAAAATGCATATGGTTAGAAAGATGTTTTAAAAGTAGACTACAATGATCCACACAAGTTTGCCTCGAAATTGCGAGGTTTGCCTTTTACTGTGCGAACCAACACGGTCGGCCATTTATGGGAGTCAAAATTTTGACTCCCATAAGTGGCCGACCGTGTTAGTCGACGAGGTAAAAGGAAAACCGTGCAATTTCGAGGCATGTTTGTGTGGATCATTGTATTCTACTTTTTAAACATCTTTTTACCCATGTGCATTTCATAACAAACGGTTACACACGCTTTTCAAAGACCAACTCGACCGATCCAGGGCAACGTGTTCCTTTAATATTTTAGTTGTTGTAAATGAATATCTCTGTCAATCTCTGTCGATCAGTGACGATTAATTGTTTACATTAATTATTCAACTACCTGCATTAAAGATACTCTCTGTAGGCGTTTCAAAGAGTAATATTGAACTTATCATTGCAGCAGACCACGAGCGCCGACGTAAGGTGGCAGCAGACATACCAGGTAATAACGTTGATCTCGGTTATGTGCGCAAGCTCAGAACTACGTGTTATCAATGGAAACTTACCTGGTAAGTCTGCTGCCACCTAGCGTTCCAAAGTATCCCATTAGGTCGGTACGCACTTGCGCATACATCGGCTTTGTTTTCAATTGAGCCCAAAGTGGGCCAAAGAATAAATATTTGTAACAATTCAATGCAGCAAATTGGTCTACTACAAAGTGGCATCGATATCACTTTTTCTTTCAAAAGTAATTATGGTTTTTTGAAATGATAACAATGTGAAAGGATAACAATGTTTATACTGTCCATAAACTACCACCCCCGCACCTTTTTTTATGCAAGTCGTCAGACATGCGGCCTGAAGGCCACTTCAAGGTGTGGGCTACAATTTTTTTTTTTTTCAGAGGCCATTGCCACCTACTCCTATGGGCTGAAACAGGGTTACCCTCTTTACAGTCCATACGGATGTAGGCTTAGGGTATCATCAGTCCGAAGCCTGGCCGGTAGAGCAGAAAGCACCATAACTCCCCAATTTTACGTAGCAAGTGTCACGACCAGGATTCGAACCCACATTCTGCTGATCAAACAGCTTGAGTCCAGTGTTCTGAACCGCCTGGCCATGACACGCCACAACTTGACTCAATCCGGAAGGCTGCAGTTGGTGAAGCTCAGTCTGGTACACCTGCATCAAGCTGTTGACTTCACTCTGGATGGGTAGGTGACCTCCTTCATGAAGTCGGCAAAGGCGTCCTTCTGGCGTTGCAGGGGTGGCTTCTCAGCCTTGGAGAGCTTGTTCGGCAGCTGTCTTTGCAGTTCGGCAAAGTTGCTCATGGTAAACTCAGTGTCATCATTAGTAGCCCTGGACCTGGGCGTCAAGGACGTGGCTTCAATGTGCTGATTATCAGCGATATCAGACTCAGACTCGGACAAGGGAACCCATGCTGCTGCAGACAGAGCTGCCCTGGCTTGGATCCTGGCCTTCATCTGGATAAGAAACAGTATCGTTTAATGTGAACAGATTTGGACAACGGTTGCAATTTCATCAGGAGCATCAAAATGAAGAAACAAAAGAGAGAAAACAAATAATGTACTTACACTGGCAGTGACCTCTTTTTGCCCTGGACGATGAGGTGGGGCCTGAGAAAATCGAAGTGACGCAGGATGCACTGGTCCCTTGCAGTCAGTTCAGTGTTGTTGCCAGAACCTGAGGAGGTCTGCTGCTTCAGCTTACTAAATCTTGACCTCATGTTTGCGTACCACTTCTTCAGCTGACCACTGGTCTTGTCCATCTCCCTGGCCTTCTGCTCCCACAGTGCGTCCTTCAGGGCCTTCATGATGTAGTTGTGGTGCTTCTTGTTGATAAGGCAATCGTGCTCGGGGGCCAGTCAATTATCTCCTGCTCCTGCTCCTCAGTGAAGTCAGCCGTCACCAGCTCCCTCGTGCGCTTCTCCTTGAACTTGGCAGCTCCACTTGGAGGAAACTCATCACTATCAGAGGAGGACTGTGCTGCTGGCTGATGGACCTCGGCCACAATGTCCATCTGGGAAGCAGCTAGTGCAGGCATACTCTGTCTGAAGGTGATGGAGAATCTTCCACAAAAGGAGCTGGCTCTCCATGGGCTTCTTTGGCTGCTGTACCTCAGCCCCGTCCATGGCCGCGGCCAGTGGTGTAGATCTCGTCCTTGGCTCTCTTCTTCAGTGTTGGCATGACGTAATGTTGACCAGGCGACTTCTCAATGCAGACTACTAAGGTCCATCAGCGGCAGCTGCTCGCGTTTTTTAAAGTGCGTTTTGGCGATCGAAAAATTATGACGGCATCCCAAGTGCCTTCCAGCTGAATTATGATAATGTCGAAATAGACTCCGCCGGCAGCAATCGAGATGCATTAAAGGTGCATTCGGGACATTCTGGCAGGACTTGAAGTGGTTTGCTTTTGGATTGTGTTTCGAATGTTTCGAATGCTGTTGGAATGTCACAAGAATATTTAGAATGCAGTCAGAGTGCAGTTAGAATACACTTTAGAATGCTGTTCGATATAATTTTCTCCGATTCGAATGCAGCACGAAAGTTTTGAGCATGAGCAAATCATTCTGGCCATCAACAAGAATGGTCCCGAATAGTTATTTGGAATGCACCCAGATCGAATGAAGTAAGAAGTTCCACAGTGCACTTCCAACATCCAGGAATATTCATGCTATAAAAATAACAATGTTTAGAGTCTTGAATCATGAAATAATTACTGCAGCCATCGTTGTAACAGACCAATCATATTATTGACTTTGCAAGAAGAAGACAAAATCATCAAGAAAATGCGTTGAAGGTTTTTTTATTTATTAATGTTAAAATTGTTTCAATCTTGTACTCTCGAGAAATACAAAGTGTTTGAAGAATAATATTTGATGCTGTGAGTCTGTTGAGAACTTTTTAAGTGGCCGGATGTTATTTGGGATTGGGATACAAACATGACATATCAACATGTTTTTCGGAAAAGATGTTGTGTATGGATTTCTAAAACAACTGACTCTTAATCAAAGCTTATCAGTGACATCGCGAGGGCGATACTCCGGGTTGCATATTGATGTGAACGGTCAAAGATTTGCATGGAAATGTTGTCAAAGTGTTGATGTTTTGAATGAAAACAAGTAAACACAGTTTTAGAGAAGCTCGGCAATATGTCATCCTGAGAAGAATCTGGAGAAGAAAACAGGTGGCACAATGATAAATAATGTGGCTGTTTTGGCCAAAGACATAATATAATACATTTGTCTGTGGTTTTGGCCTTTGAGCAACAGTGCCCTCTCAAGTTTTGCTAGTCCACATTTTTTCCGTCAACATTTTTACGGCGCCAACATATAGCGCCCTCTTGTGTGTAAAATTTTTGAGTTTTTAAATAACTGGATGAAATTCGATTGGAAAATTTAAGTAGAGTGAATCTTTTTAACATTTTGTCATAATTATAACGGGACAAGAAGCACGTGACCAACAGTGACAGGGCTCAGCATACTCGAGTAGAATTAGGGAGCAGAGGTTTTAGCAATTATTTTTTTATTTTTTTATTTAAATTTTTAAAAAGCGCAAAAACACAAATAAACTTTCGCATAATTAATCCAGGGATAATTAGCATAACAAAAAGAACAGCAAAAACAGTTTGTTTGTGGCTTTGTATTTCCTTGCTCTATGTTCAAACCTACCGTGTGATGTGAAACTTTTTGCTTTTTGTATAGACTTCTTGTTACTGATAATATTTTTGCTTTTTGATGATAATAATATGGGAAATAAATGAACGTTGAACCTTGGACACCCAGTCAGTTTTCCCTGGTGATTTATTACTAGATGGTTATCATCTTTTATATGTTAGTTTTTCTGTAATATTTTTGTAAAATCAATCTTTTAAAATTCTGCTTTTCATGTAATATATATATTTTTTTATATAGGCTTTGTGGCTAGTAGTGTTTTTTGTCTGTTTTATGGTAGATTATAATTTTAAAGGAACACGTTGCCTTGGATCGGTCGAGTTGGTCTTTGAAAAGCGTTTGTAACCGTTTTTTTATAAAATGCATATGGGTAGAAAGATGTTGTGAAAGTAGAATACAATGATCCACACAAACATGCCTCGAAATTGCGTGGTTTTCCTTTTACCTTGTCGACTAACACGTCGGCCATTTATGGGGGTCAAAATTTTGACTCCCATAAATGGCCGACCATGTTAGTTCGCACAGTAGAAGGAAAACCACGCAATTTCGAGGCAAACTTGTGTGGATCATTGTATTCTACTTTTAAAACATCTTTCCAACCATATGCATTCTATAAAAAAACGGTTACAAACGCTTTTGTTTTGACCAACTCGTCCGATCCAAGGCAACGTGTTCCTTTAAGTAAATTTGGTAAATTTGTTGTATAAAAGGCCGAAATGAATTTCCCATTGTGGATAATAAAGTGAATTGAAATTGAAATTTGAAATGGAAATCATAAAATAAGGATGATGATTACTTTAGCCTTCGAGAAAGACTCAGCTTCGGTAGGCCTACGTCATCAAGCCATGAATCTTTTTGCGATTATTATAAAAGTATGTTTTCGCTTTCTCATCAGTCAACAGAGGGCGCAGTATAAGCACACCGCAGATTGAAAACAAAATACCACAGTAGCAATGCAGCTGTCGGGTAGTGCGTGAACGTGTACGTGCACTGATGAATGGGAAATGCATTTGTTGTTGCTCGTAGGTTTCACAGTGAATCACACACAAGACACAAAACCGTCCATACCAAACACAGCTGATTGTCTGTCGACTACGTGTTTTGGGTTTGAAAAAGTCACCGTCCATTTGCCGTTCTTCCAGCGAATCCTGATCGGGATATAGATCATCGAGCGAGAGACTTAGTTGCCACCGATCTAGGGGAGAGATCGAAGGGTGTTGGCAGCCATGGTTTCGTACATCATATCGCGTGTGGTTGTGTGAGTTTGCTTTCCATTATTTTGAAATCTGTGAATCTGATTTATGAATGATAACACACAACACAGTGTGTAGGCAGCGTAGTCTTTCCATTCAAAAACAGGAAACCGTTGCACCATCATGAGTGGATCGTGTTCTTTCAGCAGACGTTGTGTTTTAATGATTCTGTGATTTGAATCATACTGTGAATGTTTACATACACAGTTTTGTGAATAACTTTTTAAATCACTCACCACATTCCACAGGAAAGAGTAGAAAGTGTATGTTATGTAATAAAAAAGAGCAACTATTTCACCAGCAGATCAGACACAATATTTATAAATAAACATGGGGCACTGTACTCTCTGAAAATAATTTGTTTTACATCTCTGCAATCGCAGCAGGTGTCAAAATAAAATTAAAAAAGAGTACAGTCATTTGACCAGTTCGGGATCATTGACCAGTTCGGGATCACTTCAACTTTGCAATAACCAAATAATTATATCATTTCTCATTATTACCAATTTCTGTTGATAAATGTGAAGATTAACATCCATTAAACCAACAAACCCAAAATAAGGTGCCAAACATCATCAGCAAATAAATTATGGCCGTTTTCCTGAAGGTTGTCTGCAAAATTTGTCATTTTTTTGTTGAAAAATGTTGGTTGAAAAACACTGTTAAAACTTCTTACCTTTAGAATTGGAGTGCCGGGGCAAAAAATATTTATGTAAAATGATAAGAATGTGTAAAAAACATTCCTGTAATTACTGTGCAGTCATCTTGTTTCTTTGAGGAGGCAAAGTTATCAAAATCTTCTTTGAGGGGGCAACTTACCCTTGACCAGTTCGGGATCACTTAACATCTCATTGCGTCAAATGGTGCCGCACTAACTTACTAAGTCTGGTAAAATCATACTACTGCAGTAGAAAGTTTATTTAGTTGATTTTGAGAAACATTACTTCAACAAATTCTTGTAGATTTTTTATTTTGTGAGAAAATTAAGCTTGGAGGGGTCAATAATGCTTTTTAGGTTCGCTTCACTTTTTCATTTGCCTTTGCTGTTGTTTTGTGGTTTTGTCGCTGGGTTTTTGCGCTGCTATTGAAGACACTTGCATGACATTCACTAAAGAAAGGAAGTCCAAGTCCATGCCAACACACCTCTGATGTGTCGTGTCCTTGAGAGACAGTTTTATTAATGGGAGTATGGGTTTGCAATAAAGGGCACTCTACTGATTCAGAATAGATTCAACTGATCCTGAACTGGTCAAACAGGTGACGATACTTTTCTCAAAGCCTCTTCAAAAGAACTAATCTTTTTTTGTCAGTGAATACTTGGTGAGTTTTATGACATGTTTAGGTAAACTGATAAACTTTTTTGTTTAAGATATCAAAGAGATTGCAACAAAAAACCATGTGAATTCAAGAAGTGATCCAGAACTGGTCAAACGACTGTACAGCGCCCCAGCGTTTACTGGGTCTACGTTCTCCATGAATTGAATGTGGTATTTTTTTTCTATTTTGTTGGATCAATCAATCGAATTCTTAAAATAAAACCAAGCAGTGTGAAAATGATACTATTTTTGTACCATGTTGATATTTAAACATGGAAAAGTGAGAGTTTTGTGCTCGGAATTTAACCGTGTATAATATTAAAAGAATTTTTATTTTATAGCCCACAAAACATGGTTGACTGTTGTTGGCGCATCAACTTTATTGATAAAAGTTTAAGAATTTAACATTGCACAAACTAGATCTCTTAGGACGAACTTATTTGAACCAAACAGGACCATTTTGAAACCTCATTGAGTAAGACAAACTGTTTCAAAAAAGAACAAATTATTACAAACTTGTTGAATGCTAAGTGACTCTTTTTCATTTCCAGCTGTTCTTAATCTTACTGGGTGTCAGTTTTAACCTGAAACTGTTTTGTTATTTAATGACAATTACAGTGTCCAATCAGCAAATGTGACTCATTGACAAGAAACAGGACGTGATAGACATTCTTGTCCATTCTTGTCCGGTATTTATACCTGTTTTTGTTTACAGAGGGGCCTAGTTACTACCTGTGTCATTAGACAATTGGTGGACACACACACTGTCATTATTATACATCGTAGAATTCAGACCTGTCTGATTTGGACTGGTTTTACATTATCCTTGACCCATTCATCAAACAGTAACAACAGATGCTCAACAAATCACACCTGTGATTGTTTCCTACTGATGTGGATGAATTTCACCTTTTGATCAAACAAGCTCATTAGCATTGAATTACTCACTGAAAGGCTGATCAGTATCAGTAATTTTTAGATGGGTATAGAAACCTCATGTGACCATCAACCTTTAAAAAAAAAAAGCCAATATACACTTTCGGTAAACAGTATTGTCCAAGTCCCACACTTCGTGTATCAAAACTTATATATAAAATAACAAACCTGTGAAAATTAAGCTCAATCGGTCATCGGAGTCAGGAGAAAATAACGGGAAAACCCACTCTTGTTTCCGCACGTTTCGCCGTGCTATGACATGTGTTTTAAATAGATCCGTAATTCTCGCTATCGAGAATTGTTATTGTTTAAATGTTTTCTCAAAAAGTAAAGCATTTCATTGAATAATATTTCAAGAGAAGTCTTTCACCATTACCTTCTGTAAACCCTGTAAATGATTTGTAAATCTGTGAACTTTTTTTTTCTTTTTCTGTACCGAAAGTGTATAATGGCTTTAAGTTTAAAATACCAGAGAATGGTCCTCAACTGAATTAAGTCCAACGATGGTCTAATGGTCTAATGTTATTCTTTTAGCAATTTTTTGTAAGTTTCTATTACACTGGATACCGCACCACACCACAGGATGGATTATATGCACAGATTGTTAAAGTTAGCAAAGAAAACAATTTTTGTTGTCTATTTGAAAAAGTGTATTCTGGGATTCTGCCAGGCTCGATTTCACAAAGCACGAAGATTTGTGTTAAGATGAGGTGTCAATATTACATACATGTACCATGCTGGTGACTGCTATATATTCCGACACCCCTATGTTCCGACACTTCTATGTTCCGAAACCCCTATGTTCGGCACCCCTATTGTCGGACACCTCTATGTTCCGACACCCCTGTTCCGACACCCCTGTTCCGAAAACACCTGATCAATGATTTAGGCTACACGCTAGGGTTTAAGGCTAGGGTTAGGAAAATACACTGACCGGTGTCAGAACTTAGGGGTGTCATGCATCTAGGGATGTCGAAAATAGGGTTGTAACCACCATGCTTTACAGCAGTTCAGAACTCGGGAGCACAGATCAGCCTTTTTGGGGGGTGGAGGGCTCTCTGTAATCTATGCTAGCAGCAGGCCAATATTATGTGCTTTTTTCATGACGACAGGCAAATTTCAGCCGTTACGTGAAAAAAAAATACAAAAAAATTACTATATATAATATTTTATTTGTCACAAAATAATCAAGAGAAAACAAAAGCTCCAGACTGCACAAAAAAATGCTTTTGAAACAAGATAAATGCAATTTTTTTTTGAAACATTGATAAGACCTTGTTTCAATTCAGCATGCTCTGGCCAAACATCAAAACATTTGGGTCCAGAATTCTCCCCGCAGTTTAAAAGAAGAAAAAAAACCAAGTGGGAGAAAAAAAAAAAAAAGTGGGAGAAAGTCGGGTGAAATTGAGCTCTTAGCTCAACATGTATGGACCTGTGGTCTCAGCCTTGCATTGTATGTTTATTTGATCATTTGATTTACTGACATTAATATGCCACCCTCAAACTTGGGTCTTTGATTGGATATCAGATACTATGTGTGGCTTGACTGCAATAAGTGTCTTGTTAACCGTCATACAGAATGTACTTAAAGGCAGTGGACACTATTGGTAATTACTAAAAATAATTATAAGCATAAAACCTTACTTGGTAGTGAGTAATGGGGAGAGGTTGATAGTATAAAACATTGTGAGAAACGGCTCCCTCTGAAGTGCCATAGTTTTCGAGAAAGAAGTAATTTTCCACGAATTGGATTTCGAGACCTCAGATTTAGAACTTGAGGTCTCAAAAGCAACCATCTAAACGCACACAACTTCGTGCGACAAGGCTTATTTTTCATTCATTTATTGTCTTGCAACTTCGATTACCGATTGAGCTCAGATTTTCACATGTTAGTTTTTTATGCATGTTGAGATACACCAACTGTGAAGGCTAGTCTTTGACAATTACCAATAGTGTCCACTGCCTTTACAATTTGGGTATTACACAGTCAAACTAAATATGAAACAATTTCTCTGTGATTTTCACCTTTTTCTTAAAAACTTGACAACTAATGAAACTGAAACTTCCACAGGAAAATTACATTATTCATTCGCAGTGAGTAGGGACTCATGTCATGGCCAAACACTTGATCTACAAAAGGTATCAAAACCCTTAAATACACTATCTGGTTGAGTGAGTCCAAACTTTTCCTGTTGAATATAATGTGGTTGGAAGTGTGTGGTGGAAACGAGTGGGCAATTGTGTGTCTGTGTTGTGGTTTTGTAGTCACACTCCAAGCTATCCTTAGTTCAGTGTAGGTCAATGTTATTACATTGTACATTGTTATTAACAATACCATTTTGGGTTTGCCTTCTGTAAAAAAAAAAGGGTAGGGCAGTGCATTGGCATTTTCAGTTCTGTAAAAAGCAAGCTGAATTGTTCAGCGCATTTGAAAAAAATTATAATAGAATTTGTGCTATATATAGGGGTTCTGAATAAATAAATTATTATTATTAATAAAACCAAAAAAGTGCAATGGTTTAGTCCATTAGTGCTAAACAAAAATAGCTATTGTAGGGCCTACTACACACTATGCTTAATCCTTAAAATGTAACTAGAGCCTGAGGTCTGTTTTCGGGGCGTTCAGTTTTAGGGATTGTGAAGGAGACACAACATTTTAGTGAACGTTCTGTGACAAACTATTCTTTCCGTTGGAAGGAAATGATCAAGATGTGTAGTAGATTTTCAGGCCTGTATGATTTGTTTTTGAAAAGGCAAGGGCACCAAGGCACTTTCTCCTTGGTAAAGGGAAATTGAAAGTTTCTACTGGAGCATTGCAAGGGCACCATGGCAATGACCAAAGGGCATGGAGGGGAGGCAGTCGCCTTCCTTGGCTCTGTGAAGTATCAAGCTGATTCTTTATGAATTTTTCGTCAACTGGCACTGTCTAATGCACTTGAAATATCCACTAAACTACAAATGAGTCCATTAATTTTAGCATTGGGCTGGCAGTAAGCTCAGGCTTGTGTTTTGTTTCAAGGCTTCCCCAAGTCACCCCGCGGTGCTCATTCCAGTGAGACCCTGATAAAAACAAATAGAATGATCGCTCACCCTCTCGTGGTGACGTCATGCACCTTGGGCCAGCCCCAAGTGACCCCAAGTGACCCACTCCACAAGCAGGGCACTGGGGGCTGACCCGGGTGAGCCCCTGAAATGACGTCGACCTGGGGAAGCTAATCGAATGCACCTATTGTTTTCATTTTAAATTGAGAGAAAAAGCTCAAAGATGAATGTCTGTGATGTGCTTGGTTTGCGAGTGTATGGTGGAGGTTGTCTCATCAAGGTGGTACAAAATAAACTTTCCTTCTCCAGAAAATATAAATTTGCACTTCAAATAAAACTCAACAGCACCTTGGTGTCAGAAAGTGGACTTTGGAATTTGAACAAGCTGAGGCAACATGTAGCATCCTGTAGTGGTTTGCATTGTTGACTTGTTACAAATGCTGGCTGGAATTATAATAAATAAAAAAAACCTCCATTTCGCTTGTCCACTTTGCTTGTCTTGCCTTAGAAACAAAAAACGTAATTTCTCTAACTGGTCAATGAATAACTTGTGAAAAGTTGCTTTCTCTTGCAGTAACACTTCGAAGTTCAACTCCTAGGCTGTACCCATGATGATGGGGGCGATCTAGCCATCTATTGTAACCGCCAATTCGGACATGTTCATATTTACATTAGATGATAAAGCGCGATGATAATTTTGTCCAGCAGACATTTTTAAAATCAGGGCAACAGCACTGAATAATACAAAGATCTACAAAAATACAAAAGAAAACATTTTACAGAAGCCAATTTCTACTTTACATTGAAAAGGTTAACAGTAGATACAGTAAGCTGCAGGTTGGTTCAAGCTGTGTTTATCTTATTACAGATTTGAATTTAAGGGAATTTTCAACATACATGTAGTTTCAACACAAATATGACAGAATAGGCAACAAAAGCAATTATTGTCTTCATGCCCCTTCTTAGTCTAATCTTGGTGCCGTTTGAAATGTTCCAATGGAAATTTAAATTTCCCCTGCAATTACTGTGAATTTTTGACAGAGGTTTATGATTTAATGTGAAATGGCAAGAAGTCTTAAAATTTGCAACAAATTGCTTTGTCATACCACTTAATCCGAAACCTCAGTTCAACAATCGGTTTGAAGCATTCTCGTACTGTTTTGTTTTGAGGCATACCTGAGAAGATAAAACAAAGATGACCCTGGTGTGATGCATCCATAAACCATGGAGGTAGAGCTACCTCCAGGGCATGTTGTAAAGGTCATGTTGACAAGCTCTCCTTTTGTACAGGGCCATTAGACAGTTGAGGTAATTCAGTGAACTGTCACTCTCCATCAACGGACAAGTCGCATCTTCTCACGCTCATTCTTCTCTACCTTAAAATTTTTCTTATGGTAGTTTGTAGTGTAAAGACAACAGGCCTGATTGCTTCGTTTTTGAAAGGGCAAGGGCACCAAGGCATTTGCTCCTTGGTAAGGGGCACTCTACAGTATGAGAAAATTGTAAAATTTCTACTGTAGAGCATTTCAAGGGTACCAAGGCAAATGACAAGAGGGCATAGGGCCGGGAAATCCCTTTGTTGCCTCTGTGAAGTATCAGGCCTTGGTAAAGGGCACTCTACAGTATGAGAAAATTGTAAAATTTCTACTGTAGAGCATTTCAAGGGTACCAAGGCAAATGACAAGAGGGCATAGGGCCGGGAAATCCCCTTCGTTGCCTCTGTGAAGTATCAGGCCTGAGACACTGTAATCAATGACATCACATGTTTACAAAAGAGCCTGTAAAGTTCGAATATCGAGGAAAATCCTGACAGGCCTGGAATTTCATATTTGGGAGGGCAAGGCCATTTTTGATTTAACTAACCCACTGCACTCTCCAGCTAGTGATTGTACGGTGAACTATCCATGATTAAATCCAGCCCTGCCCACCTTGGCTCTAGTCTTTCGCAGGAACGACTACTCCAGGATGGAAGCTGTAATAACAGATAATAATTTAAACTTGGTCTGATCATGAACATGAACCATGAAACCTGGACAGCCTCTGTGACACTCTGAAGGGACTTGTTACAGTGTTGACTAAAACGTCAGTTGGGGATGCTCGTCTGTTTGAAAGATGTCAGAGCAATGTTGAAGCAATCTTGTGCAGGGAACAGGGATTACACTTAATAGCTGTCAAGGTTTAATACATATGATTTAGTACTAATCAAGAAACCAGATAATATTCAAAATCATCAAGAGTTTCCAGAATAGTTTTAATATAAAACTAGTAGTGGATAATGGCCTTCGCTTTCAATCTAAATCGGACCTTCGTCGGAGGCATTATAAACAAAAACATCCATAAAATCGCAAAAAAGTGAGCAAAGGTGACTCCATCTCTCTATTTGTGTTTCCCCTTCACTGCCTATGTTACACTTACTTATAATGTACATGTAGTTACCTGTTCATGTTTGTTGTGTTGCCTTTGAGAAAGACTCTGCTAGGGTCGAAACGTTAGGCCATTAACTATTTGTTGGCAAACAATAGCTAAATACACATTTCTTCTGTCAATAACTTGCTTCTACCCCCCCCCCCCCAAAAAAAAAAAAGAAAAAAAAAAAGAAAAAAGAAAACAAAGAAAAAAAGAACCCCAATTGATGAACCCTCAACATTTTCCTGTTTTCCATTTAGGCATTCCTTGCCTAAGGTAGCTACATATGCTATTGGCATGGTGGATGAGAACACGTACAATGTAGTAAGTCAGATTGCCCTACATGTATGTTTATAAAACGGAACGAGAAACTCTGAACTGTGGATAATCTCAAATTGGACCAGTGTGTGTAGTTGACTGCAGTTAAGCTCTCTGTCGATGGGTGTTGCCTTCACTTTATCCGGCATCATTGTTTTTAGGTTTCCGCTTCGTAATTGAGTTTAATTAACAGGAAATTGTATTACCTATAACTTGTGTGGCCCAAATTTGTGTTTTTTTATTGTGGTTATAACTTAAGTTGTCTGTGTGGTTCAGTTATTGTTTTTAAGACTTGTTCGAAATGATGTGTTTTACTGAACTGTCTTGGTTCATTTAGTCGCTAGATTTGAATAATGTGTACACTTTTTGTTACAAAGACACCAAAATTTGATGAACAACTCATACCCCCCTATGTAAATATCGAGAAACTCTTTGCCATAATGTTAGCCAAAGGGATGTACCCTGTTTCAAATTGGGCCACCCTGTGTCATCTGTCATTTACATGTGCCACTGAGAATACTGGTCTTTGACAAAAGACCCTTCCCATGAAATATGTAAATTGCACTTAGCGTGTGCGCACTAAGGTTTTGGTTGGCATAATGAGGGAACATCGCGCTGTTTTGTACACGGCTAATAGGTGCGTGACGCAGACGCGATTGCGCGTCTGCTTAGTGCACAACTCTATGGCGTTTGCCAACCAGCAGGGTCTGTACGCATGCGTGAATGTAATTAGCATATTTCATGGGAAGGGTCCATTACCAAAGGTGTCCAGGGGTGGATTTTACAAAGAGTTAGAACTAGTCTTATCAAGAGTTAAGACGAGTTACTCGTCCCAACTTAGGACTAGCCATGCATTTTTTATATCTCCTAGGAGTAGTCCTTACTTAGGAGATATAGTCCTAACTCTTTGTGAAATCGACCCCTGTGCCTTTAAAGCCATTGGACACTTTCTGAACGGAACAAAAATTAAAAGTTCACAGAATTACAAATAGCTTACAGGGTTTACAGAAGGTAATGGTGAAAGACTTCTCTTGAAATATTATTCCATGAAATGCTTTACTTTTTGAGAAATTGTGAAAATATATCAATTCTCGATATCAAGACTAACAGATTTATTTTAAACACATGTCATGACACGGCAAAACGTGCAGAAACAAGGGTGGGTTTTCCCGTTATTTTCTGCCGACTCCGATGACCGATTGAGCTTAAATTTTCACAGGTTTGTTATTTCATTTATAAATTGTGATACACGAAGTGTGGGCCTTTGGACAATACTGTTTACCGAAAGTGTCCAATGGCTTTAAGAGGAAAAAAAAAAAATCTTTTTGAGAACCTGGCTTCTCTAATGATTTACGCATGTTACTGATCTATTACGTACTGTACATCAGCAGTTTGTGAATGTACATTTATCAATTGCAATCTATGTGGGATTCATGATACAAAATAAATAGTCTGTTAATGGTGTTGTCATGAACATCGCCATGGTAACTGCCTCGTACGTCATTCATTGAATGATGGGAATAAGCACACAGAATAAACAATGACTTGAACCAATACTTATGTTACATGTACTAGTTACAGCATGGGTTGAAATTGCCACTAGCCTGGGACTACCAGATATACAGCCGGATTCTCGTTTTTCCAGTTTGATACCCCGGCGGGCTAGTGGAAAAATAATGAAAAAATTAACATCACAAACAATAATGAACTGTGCTGATGGTATTGTGAAATTAAATATTTTATACCGTTACTCAAGACGTATTTTTTTTTTCGAGCTACCTAAATCTCACCAGGGCTAGTAAAAATTCTGCGATACTAGCCCTGCTGACTGCCATGAAATACCCTTAGTTTCGACCCCTGTACACCATATTCAAGAAAAATACAATGATTTGAAAAAAAAAAAGTAGAGATGGATAGTGAAAAGCGCAAGAATAAATTAGCAAACGGATTGCTTGAGACCAAGAGGTAACACCCATGGTGCCCCCAATTGCTTTTGAAGAATGGTTATTAGGGAAAGAACTTCACGATTTACCTTCTGAATTGCATGATGGCTAGAAAATATTTTCATAGTACATTTTTTTTCTTCGGATTTGTTGTTGTTATAAAGACTGATTTCATTCTAATAATTGGAAAAGAAAGAAAGACAAAATGGCTGCCATTTTGTTTGGGTGTCACTTGAAATTAGTGAGCAATCCATTAGCTTTTAGTGATAAAACCTCCAAAACCTGATGATAAAGAATACATGGGAAATGAGTTAAAAATGGCCTCGCCGGTTACAAAAGACACTAACTGAATAAAAAGTGTGACCATGAATTATCGGACAATAAGATGTCGCAAACTGAAAAGGCTTGCCTTCTAAATACATTCATCCCATTGAAGGAACTTAATTTGCATAATAATTTGAGTGTCAAACGGACAAAAGTGTTTGAAATTGCACTTGAGGTGGATTTATATTAAGCCTGACGCACAGCCAGGTCATGAAAAGATGCTTCGTTTTTGAAAGGGCAACTGCACCGAGGCATTTTCTCCTTGGTAAAGGGCACCCTAGGAGGAAATTGTAAATTTCTACTGGAGCATTTCGAGGGCACGGAGGCAATCGCTTTTGTTGCCTCTGTGAAGTATCAGGCCTGCATGAATGTAGAATTGGAGTGTCTGACCCGTTGAGCATTGCGCCGCCAAAGAAGTGAATTCAGTCTCGCTCGAAAGACAAGACGAGAGGTTTAATATTTGCGGAGAAATTGGGGGAGACGATGATGTCGCCATCTCTCTCACTGTTCACATATTGAGCTGAGGGCTCATGTTACTGCAAAGTCTGCTGGGCTATTGTAGTGAAACGTCTTTGATTATTGGAGACAAACATGGCGATTTGGTTCGCAGGAATGTTATCTGCTGTACTTTTCATTTCGTTCTTTTTCTACAAAAATCAGACGGAGTATCAAAGTGTACCTTCCTGAAATATTGTTCAAGGTTTTTATTTTCTTAGATGAAGTTTTTTACCTCTTTTCCAACGTTAAAAATAATGGCCAGGCCTGATACTTCATGGAGACAACAAAGGCGATTGCCTCCATGCAATTGCGTTGGTGCCCTTGAAATGCTCCAGTAGAATTTTACAATTTCCTCATAGGGTGCCCTTTTCCAAGGAGAAAATGCCTTGGTGCCGTTTCAAAAATGAAGCATGTAAGGCATTTTGTTCAATTTCTTCTACGTTTTTTAAACAGAAAATTTAGGGAAACTGTCAATAGGAACTGTAAATTTGAGAAGATTTCACTCGGGACCTTGGATAGTCTATGCTATTGTTTTTTTCACACAAAATGCAATTTCACAACAATGCTAAATTTAATGAAGGGACCCTTGCTACTGAGTGAAAAGGGGTTATTGTATCTTCTGAAAACATGATTGCTTTAGCTTAGGTTGGGACTACCTCGGTACTACAGTGAAAATCACAGACATTTAAAGGCAGTGGACACTATTGGTAACTACTCAAAATAATTATTGGCATAAAACCTTACTTGGTAAAGAGTAATGGGGAGAGGTTGATAGTATTAGACATTGTGAGAAACGGCTCCCTCCGAAGTGACGTAGTTTTGGAGAAAGAAGTAATTTTCCACGAATTTGATTTCGAGACCTCAAGTTTAGAACTTGAGGTCTCGAAATCAAGCATCTGAAAGCACACAACTTCGTGTGACAAGGGTGTTTTTTTTCTTTCATAGTTATCTAGCAACTCGAATGACCGATCGCGCTAAAATTTTGTTATTTTATGCATATGTAGAGATACACCAAGTGAGAACCCTAGTCTTTGACAATTACCAATAGTGTCCACTGGCTTTAAAAGGAAAAAACCTTGACCTCGTTCATGAAATCTTTATGAAAAGGGTTTCCATTTTTGCAGGATGAAAGGTATTTCAAGTGGATGTCTGTTCTGTGTGTAGCCTTTAATCTATTATTGATCACTTGAGATACGCAGATGTCACTTTCGGTTCTGTGTTGTTATGCTGCGACACACATGTGCTGTTGGAATGCCACGGTCACCTCAAAGGCAATCAGTTTCCTCTGAACACTAAAATAAAATAATACGTCGGACCAATCTATGACATCCAGACGCTGTCATGATTGATGAGGAAGTTCACTTGAAATCTGCATTTTTTATTTTTTCACAGACAAGATAGAAGGTTTGTAGTTATCAACAACAACAGAAAAAGCGAAAAAAAAAAGGATTAGTTTCTATCAGTTTGGATTTGTCGAGCCACGTCAACCATGCTTTATTGTATTACACAGAAAAATAAAGTGACAAATGAAAAAAAAAAGAGATTTGTTTTCGGTTAAACGGTAAATAAAGTACTAAAAAGATAGGGCGTAGTGCTTTTGTAAACGGTTAACCGTCCCACAGCATCCCACTTCAACACAGACAAGCAGATACTTGTTCCCAATTCAAATCACATCTAAAAAACCTATCTATTCATACATCTGTTAGTTCTTGGTTTTTTTTGGCGACATGAGTGTCATCATTGACAGAAATGGCGCACTAGAAATATTCAACATTATCATAATTACTATTATTAATCTGAAAGTGAAAGCTCACTGATTTTAAAGATAATTATGGGTTGGACAAATCTCACTGATTTTAAAGATAATTATGGGTTGGACAAATAAAAACTGACTGGAGCTGGATCTGAACCTTTGACCTCCAGATTAACATGCCGGCACTCTATCTACCTACGGCTCTACATCTAATCGAAGGATGAAGCAATTTAAGTGTCTTCCTTAAAAGGACACAAGTGTCAAGACCGGGACTCATACCCAGTATTGATCAGAAACTAAACAGCCTATAATAGCTTTTTAGTTCAGAGTTTGAGTCGAGTGCTCTTTTCCACTCAGCCATGGTATGCCATACATTTAAATGTATTCCTTAAACATTTAAGGCCGAGAGATTATCTTGTGACTGAAGTTCACTGTAAGGTAAATTTGTATTTCCTGTTGTGTTTATTTTCAGATTGATATTTGGGACTCTGTATCCAGCCTATGCTTCCTATAAAGCCGTCAAGACAAGAAACGTCAAAGAATATGTAAGTAAAGAAATAAAGAAAAACAGGACAGTGGGTTTGGGATGGGTCAGAAACGGTACAAAACTTGGGCCCAAGTAGCAGCGTGGAACTCTGATGCTGCTAATGCCTTGGAGATGTTGTAAGGGCCATGTCACGCAAGACACTTCAACAAGCAACCGGTTTCAGGCAGTTTCTTTGATAGTTTTAATTTTTTTTCTTCCACTAACGAGTGAAGTGTACATTTTGAATGCATTGTTGGTGTGCTTGTAAAAACAAATTGCCTGGTGATGCATGGGCCTCGGGCTTGTGTAAAGATTGTATTGTTTATTGACAATTTATTGGTTGGTTTATTACTTTATTGAAAATATTTCAAAGTCATGGCCAGAGGCCAAATGTATTGAGTTACAATGTTTAAAAAACAAAGGTTAAACAAATAAATTAAAAGCACGAAAGCCAAATCAAAAACATATTCCAACCTCTCAAAACAATATCAAATTATTATCATAAGTTGAACACTTGGAAATCAGAAAAGAGAGATCACACAGAAATAACAACAGCAAAAGGATGGAAAGCAAAAGCATGAGAAAGGACAGCCAAAAGTAATTATAATGGTATCGTAAGACTCTATTTAAAATGCGAGGCAGGTAAGGGATGGCACTTTTGCCATAGCTATCAAATTTCTAGTTTAGTGGCATCGTCATCTGAACGGTGATTATCTCATGTTGAGAGATACATAGCCTCCTGGTCTATTGTCCACGTTTTTTGTAACTGATCAAAAACTCATTTTGTATGGATGCCTCTAGTAGTCAGACTGGCAGCATAACGTAAAATATTTCCCTTTCATTACTACTAGTGCAAATGGCTGGTGGATTGCTTGGCTGTATAGACGATGTAACCTGTGACAGCACATGTTTACAAAAGAGCCGTAGAGCCTGGACTTCCTGCAGGCACGATTTGTACATAGCCTAATGGAAAGAAACATAAAATCTTGTATTTTATGGAGATTGCACTGTCTAATTCTTATCAACTTTTGATATGATCATGATGATGATAAAAGGTGGCACATCTCAAAACTTGTCCAGCTTTTAATTTCATAACTCTTGGATTTATGTGGAAATTGTGACACAAAATGTCAACATATGATCTATGCAGTATCTTGCCTGCCAGAACAGCAAAAGAAGGTACAAGGTCACACTTATTGTAAACTAAGGCCACATGGTTTATACAGGGATGTCTCAGACTGATGGTGTAAGGGTCACTGACTCCTTCAGTCACTGTCCTCCAATACTCAGAATACAATCTTGCTTAGAAATTAAATTAGGCTTTACCATGCACAGGTGCATTGTGTTGCCTTTGCGGCACATTTTTATTAGCAAGTTAAATGTCATTACAGGCCTACATGTACATGTACTATACAGTATACAATTTGGATGGGTCAACTAAAGATCATACTTGTGTACATCAAGTAAAACGGTGACTATAGGCCTGTACACATCTATTTTGACAGGTCACCAATCTGGTCACCTACCATGAACTAAATGTCACTGTATGCTACTTAACAATGCAAGTTGAACAAAATTGGGTGGGTCATCCTAAGGTCATACTTGTTTATAGACAGTGGACACTATTGGTAATTGTCAAAGACTAGTCTTCACAGTTGGTGTATCTCAACATATATGCATAAAATAACAAACCTGTGAAAATTTGAGCTCATTCGGTCGTCGAAGTTGCGAGATAATAATGAAAGAAAAAAATAATATCCTTGTCACATGAAGTTGTGTGCTTTCTGAAGCTTGATTTCGAGACCTCAAATTCTAAACTTGAGGTCTCAAAGTTAAATTCGTGGAAAATTACTTCTTTCTCGAAAACTACATTACTTCAACAGGAGCTGTTTCTCACAATGTTTTATACTATCAACCTATCCCCGTTACTCGTAATCAAGAAAGGTTTTATGATGATAATTATTTTGAGTAATTACCAATAATACCACTGCCTTTAACATGTATAACTAAGTGTTTTTATTTAGAAAGGGATATGCTGCACAATTTTCTCTTTTTGGTTTGTTTAACTCACAACTGTTGAACTGAATCATGGTCCTTTCTTGATGTTTGTGTTTGGTTAAAACACTCTAATCTGGAGCATTTTATTTTATGCTTTTTTAAAGTGTGAATTTGTCTGAATATTTAAAGAATTTATTGATCAATAATATTATTTTGAACAAAAACCCTAATTATTTGGGGGAATCGGCCAGCAACTCTCACTTTATAAGCGTGATACTGCCTTTGTGGCTTGTGCATTGGGCAAAACCCTGGGTTGATGGTACCCACAATGTGAGTTTCCTTTATTTTAACCTTGCCTTCAGGATAAGATTAAGAAAGATACAGCGCAGTATTACCTAAACTGACCTTACATTATACCCAGGGTTTTATAATACAATTGTCAGGCTTCCTTCATGGGCAGCAATGTACGCTCTGTCTTCACTTCTCAAACTGGGTATTTTTGGTATCAATGACTCAACGCAGGAAGGCCCATGCAGCTTAAATAGTCTGGGGCACTTCTTGGGACTTTTCATCATGGTGAATTGTTGCCTACCCTCGGACTGTTAAGTGATTGGAAGTTTGCTTGCAGCAGTGCCTTAATGTGACCTCCAGATTAACATGCTGGCACTCTACACATTATTTACCGTTATATGACTGACATACAGATCCTTGTCTGTTGATTGGTGGAACTTACTTCACGTGACATTCACTATTACTCCCATCCGCACCGGCGATCAAAAAGACCTATTCGCCCATAGGGAAAAGCATTTCCCATCTAACAGTTAGGATCATCCTTGTTCCCAATGTTTTTAAACAGTACAGCGCCGCCGCGCCGCGGCTAAAACAAAGGAGCACCTGTGCAAAAGGTTGTGATCCGATTGCTATTAAATTTGTGCATTGTTGCCTCTAAGCGGCGCTATATGATTTTTGGCTGTAATGTTATACTTTTAAAATACATCAAGGATCTATGTCAGTTATATCATAGAGAAAGTGGCTTCGCCTCATGAAATGGAACAGTCCAAATTTTACCTTGCGATAATATTCCTCCCATTCCATTCAGAGCCACTCAACAATATTTGTATACTATCTACTACGTCTGTATATACGTCCAATACGAAAGATGAAGCAATTTTAAGTGTCTTGCTTTTAAAAATGGACACAAGTGTCAAGACCGGACTCAAATCCACACTCATAAATAGCTTAGCTTTTTTTAGTCCAGATTTTGAGTCCAGTGCACTTCTCTACTCAGCGCTGATATGCCATACATTAACATGTATCCCTTCAACTTTTTAGGTCACTTTAGATCACTAACTTTTTTGTATGCATTAGGCCTACTTGGGAGACACCAAAGGAGAATTTTGGTTTTTGACAATTACCGAAGGGGTATATACACAATGGTTGTCTGGTGGTATTGCGCACACACTGAAGCAAGGTCATACTATGCAGATGCTGTGTTCTGCATGTATCTCTGCATGACGTGCCAAGGACTCAAAGAACAATGCAAAACAGAAGGCCATTGCATTCTGAAATATTTTGCAACCTAAAAATGGTGTCAGCGGTCAGGAGGCTTCCATAAACCTGTGCATGTGGACTCACAGGATGGTTTAGTAATGTAACAGATTTTAGTACCTGGGCCCAATTTCATAGAGCTCCTTAAAGGCAGTGGACACTATTGGTAATTACTCAAAATATTTATTAGCATAAAACCTTTCTTGGTGACGGGTAATGGGGAGAGGTTGATGGTATAAACATTGTGAGAAACGGCTCCCTCTGAAGTGCCTTAGTTTTCGAGAAAGAAGTAATTTTCCACAAATTTGATTTCAAGACCTCAGATTTAGAACTTGATTGTTCTTCGATGCTCAACATAATTAATAGATATCTATCAGACTCAAGGCATTGGTTTGTTACTGTTTATTCAATTGAGCAACACAATACCACAAGACTTGTCCAGTCATGAGTTTACTAGCTCTGCACTGAAATATCTAGCCTCGGGCCAATGGTCATGTGAGAATTTTGAGCTATAACAGTGCATGTAGACCTAGCTCCATGCTCTAATGATACATAAATATACCTGATGTACTTTGCACTGTTTGTATCATAGAGCATGGATTCCTCAGGCATAGAGTCTGTATTATGTCTGCCTCATCCCCATCCTCCTACTAACCAGTATCTCTAAAGCATTCTTCAACTGTCTCATGTCAAAGGTCAGACAGTCTTCAACAGCTGTCATCAATAAAGCAAGCTCATCATTTGATGCTAATATCATTACTGGCATAGAGAGCAGCGACCTGGCACTGGGTGATTTGTTTATATTCTGGGGTCATGTATAATACACAGACTGAAGGAAGTGCAGGGAAGGATGATGTAATGTATCTACAAGTATACATAATAAATTTATGGAGTCAAAAAATTGACTCCACCAAATGGGGTGTTGTGGCCGAGTGGATAAGAGCACCGAATTCAAGCTCTGGCGTTATGTTCAGCAGAGTGTGGGTTCGAATCCCGGTCGTGACACTTGTGTCTCTGAGCAAGACACTTAACTATATTTGCTTCTCTCCACCCAGGGGTAATTGGGTACCTGTGAGGGCAGAGATGGTTCTTGTGATTGATTTAGCCGAGTAGCGCATATTAGTGTTGCACAGGCTGCATACTCCCACCAGGGAGTTGAGATGGTTTAAGGAGTGATTTAAGGCCCAGTGACTAGGGGTAATAATGTGAAGCGCTTTGGGACGCCCTCCGGGTGTGAAAAGCACTATATAAAAACGGGTTATTATTGTTATTATTATTATTATTATTATTATGTTATTTCACGACGTTTAAGGAAAACCACGCAATTTCGAGGCATTATTGCGTGGATCATTAAACGCTACTTTTAAAACATCTTTCTAATGTATTTTATCACAAATGGTTTTCAAACGCTTTTCAAAGACCAACTCGCCCAATCCAAGGAAACATGTCTCTTTAATGTATTATAATAATAATATAATAAATAATAAATTTTTTTTAATATAGCGTCTTACATAAAAAAAATCTCAAAACGCTGTATAGTATTTTACATATTATAAACATTATTTATAAGTCCCTTTAAAGAAGCTTCAATGCCCAGTTCTTCTCCATTTCTACATCAAAATCTGTCACTCTCTGAGTTTGGCCATGAGCAGAAGGAAGACAGAAATATGCCTTCCTGGTACTTGTAAGTCAAGAAGAGCTTTTGACTTTGAGTCATTCAAATGACATCTATCCTCGTGCATTAAGTTTTAATAGTATTGTAACCATGGTGACACTAAACACTCAATGTGACTCATGCCTTTTCAATAAACTAGTTTTATAATGGGTATGTTACATATGTTACATCATGAATTACTTTAAAGTTTAACTTGTTAAGGCCCCTAGGCGTAGAGTTAAAACAACCCTCCAATTCTTGCACTGATGTTGAACCAACAATTTTCAAAATGAGAAATTGCAATTTCTTTTAAAAATTGCAGAGATGTGTGTAATTAAATATGTACCCTAGCCAGCTGATGAAGTGAAAAGCAAATCCACAATTCCCAGATAACTCTTGAAATACACTTGACGTAAGCACAAAATTCCCTGCTTTCGCAAGCGTCAATTCTTTGCTTACGGTAAGTAGGGCCATGAAATTGGTCCCAGGTCACATGAACAGTTTGAGACTGGTATCCTGCTCATTTCTGCTTAGCAGACAATTGTTAAGCAATAGTTTCTGCTAAAGCAGCTCTATGACATTGGGCCAGGCCTCAACCACACAGAGGTCATGACCTCCTTTGCCCAATTCTTTGCATACAAAAAGTCCTCCATGAAAAATCTTCATATCTGAAAGAGAGTGGATATTATAACCACATTGAGACATGTATGTACATGTAGATAAAATACTAGGTCTCTTTGGTTTTAACAGTCTGGTTGTTAAACATTGTTTACTGAAGCCAAGAGCTTCAGGTTTGTAAACATTGTTTATTTCAGGAATGATGTTGTCAACAGACACACCCTGATGGAAATTACGTATGTACACTCCGGGGACTTGAGTTTAATGATTAACTTTGGTTTAATGAATTTTCTCTTGAAATGCAAACACATTTCCCCCCTAAAGGTTCAAGAGTGAGTTGGCAATTTGACGCCATGGCTTACCTTTTGCTGACCTCTCCATATGCTCAATGCATTTTTTGACACCTGGAAATGTTTAAAAATGCTCGGTCTCCTAATGTATTCGACATTGTGGGGGGTCACATAGGTTCATATCAATATCACACATCAGTATCAAGGCCCAATTTCATAGAGCTGCTTTAAAACCAAAAAGTATGGCTTAGCACCAAAAAAAAGGAGACTAGAATATGGTTATGAGCCAAGCTACCATGACATGTGTTTAATTTATGACTTGTACCTTATTCAGCAGAAAATTATTTAGAAATATTTTCTGCTTTTCTAAGCAACTGTATTAAATTGCGCTCAGGGTAAAAAACAACATAATTGCTGATCATACATTAAGCTTCAAATTAAACCGTCTACCGATTTCTGTGTTGGGACTGTTTTAGAAGAAAATGCAAAATAAGTATGTCGGAAGCAGTAAGAAAGGTCTCACGTTTTAAAAACATAAGTTATGACTTAATGCTCCTGTGAAAAATCTTGCTACATGTACTATGATCATGTAGGTATTTGTTTTAAAATCACTGACCTTTGGCTAAAGTTTTCAGTGGGTATTTTCAAACCTGGTTTAAAGACTTATCATCTTCTACATCTGTTTTGATGGTTTTTTTAAATAAATAATTACAAGCAGGCATGTATGCTTTGTTTATGAAAGGGCAAGGACACCAAGGCATTTACTTAGGCCTACTCCTAGGTAAAGGGCACCCTATGAGGAGATTGTAAATTTCTACTGTAGAATTTCAAGGGCACCAAGGCAATGACCAGGGGCATTTCAAGGGCACCAAGGCAATGACCAGGGGCATGGAGGCAATCATCTTCAGTGCCTCCATGAAGTATCAGGCCTGAACAAGGATTTCTAAACAATAATTAAAGGATGTTAACTATTTTAGGAATTTAGAAATGTACACATCAGGTTAAGTGAGAAAATCTACACAGCTCAGTTTGTGATTCTGCACAAAAAAGCCAAACCATGCAAAGTGCTCAAAATTTCTCCTTTGAGGACACATTCTTTTACCTGGGCAAACTTATAACGACATCTTGTGTTTTTCTTCTGCAGGTCAAATGGATGATGTACTGGATTGTATTTGCGCTGTTCACTTTTGTGGAAACAGTGGTAGACATTTTTGCATCAATGTAAGTACAATATGAGATCATTAATTAAGAAGTATGTAATTACTTGAGTTTTTAGAACCAACACTACTCAAAAGAGAGATTTTCACATGGTGTTTACTGCAAACCTCAGCTAATTATGAAGCTACACATCTTAAAGCTTTGGGTCTTCATTTCATAAAGCTGTTCTTCTCACTTAGTGTATCTCAACATAGTGTATCTCATGCATAAAATAACAAACCTGTGAAAAATTTTGAGCTCAATTAGTCGTCGAAGTTGCAAGATAATATTAAAAATAGAGGAAAAAACACCTTTGTCACACAAAGTTGTGTGCTTTCAGACGCTTGATTTCGGAACTTCAAGTTCTAGATTCTAATTCTGAGGTCTCAAAATTACTTCTTTCACGAAAACTACGTTACTTCAGAGGGAGCTGTTTCTCACAATGTTTTTACCATCAACAGCTCCCCATTACTTGTTACCAAGTTAGAATTTATGCTAATAATTATTTTTTGAGTAATTACCAATAGTGTCCACTGCCTTTAAGCAGAAAATATTGCATCGTAGCCAATTTATGCGAAGTGAAAAATGGGCAGGTAACCAGTCATAGGTAAACTAACTTTGTGATAGTTTGGCTGGTAACCCATTTCCTGTCAAGAGGTAATTTTCTGCACTGAGCTAAGATAAGAGCTTGTGCAGTAAAAAATGGCGCGAATTGTCAGAAATGCACACGTGCATGTCTGTTCAATTCACCTGTTCAATAGTGCCAGCCCAATTTCGTGCTCTGCTTGCTGTTAAATTCTGCGCTTATGGTCTATGGATTTATGCGCTTCACAGGGCTATGTAAGCACAGAAATCTGTGGTAAACAGCTCCATAAAATTGGGCTAATATCATGATGGGCTTTGTATTGGAAACAATCTGACACACTATTGTATAGGGTCCGATTTCATACTTAGTATGTGGACTTGTCTTCAATTCAACAACCATTGATTGTTTAGAAAGTCCCCTTAAACCTTAAAAAGTGATTTACGCAAAACCACAATTTGTTTTTAGTTAAGACCTTGTTGCACTGACATATTGCTATAAATTACTCTTCGCAATTTACCATACAGTGTGTTATTGGCTTATTATGACAAGAGGAATACTAGGCTTAAAAATTAAAAAAGGAGATTTTTATCATCAGGGAAAGTACTTCATAAAGTATGATCTCCCTGTCCTCGTAAAATCCCTCTAAGTCGAGTGGCGTCACTGATTTTACAAAGTGCGATGTCTTCAAACTTCAACCACGATAAGTTTGTATCTGGGGTTGATTTTTGACTAAGGAAACGGTGACTGGAGCAGCTGTCTAGATCGTTAAAGGGTCACGCTGCCTTGGATCGGGCGAGTTGGTCTATGAAAAGCGTTTGAAACCATTATGAAATGTACATGTATATGGTTAGAAAGATGTTTTAAAAGTAGATTATAAAGATCCACACAAATATGCCTCGAAATTGCGTGGTATCCGTTTACTTTATGAACTAACACAATCTTCCATTTTGTGGAGTCAAATTGGCAGGCCGTGTTACATGTAGTTCGTGACATATAAGGAAAACCATGCAACTTCGAGGCATATTTGTGTGGATCATTATATTCTACTTTTAAAACGTCTTTCTAACCAATGCATTTTATAACAACTGGTTTGAAATGCTTTTCATAGACTAACTCGGCGGATCCAACGTGTCCCTATAACATTTCAGTCTCTCAAAGATGCATTAATCGGACGCAGGAAATGAATGCGTTATAATTATGGATCACTTGGCCCTGTTTTTTCCTCTCCCTTAATAATAATACAATAATATCAAAGTCTTTTATAGCGCACGTATCTACCAAACAAGGTAATCAAGGCGCTGAGTATACAAACTTTCAGAAAGATAGGTAATTGCAGTGATGAATTCTGAGACCCAATTATTTAGCACCTTATAAGGGTTTACAAGGTGCTAAGGCGCATTAAGCAGCCACAACCAAGAACACCGGGGCGAACTCCTTCTCTTTTTGATAAGTGCACTGGGTTCTTTTACATGCGTTACACAACACATGAGACCAACGGCTTTACGTCCCATCCGAAGGACGAAGCAATGGTTAAGTGTCTCGCTCAAGGACACAGTGTCACAGCTTAGCATTTTACTTGGATCATTTGAGGCTTCTGCTGATAAACATATTGTGTGGATTTTTTTCTTCCACTTATAAGAACAGACAGTGAGCACAGCATGTTGTTAAATGAAGACATTAACTTGATCTTTCTGCACGTAGCTACATTGGTCGAGTTGAGCGTGATGGGACAATTATACACATCAAAGATCTATTGTCGTGGAACGCTTTTCAGATGCAAAATATAGTTCATGGCCTGCCGATTTGAACCCTAGCAGAGTGTGTCTTTTTAGCCTTTGAAAGACTCTGCTAGGGTTGAATTGTCAGACCAATTAACTCTTTTTTAAATTTTTACCATTGGTCCTTTTGGTTGGTAAACAGTTTGCAATCTGCTAATTCTATTTTCATGTTTTTTTTAAGTCACATAACAAAATTGAGCTCTTTGAACATTTCTTGACAGAGAAAACAGATTCAGTTCATGGATTGTGTTCTTAATACCAGGAGCACATGCCAGCAAGTTAAGTCAACTTTGCACTTCAACAACCATTTTTCCACTTTCAAATTCATTTACATACAATGTAAAATCTTTGGAAGTCTGCCCGCTTCTGCTTTCCTCATATTTTTTTGCAAAGTGGAAAAGCGAAAGAAAAGATGTGTGAGAGGGAGACAGCTCTGCTGTCGCCCAAAAAATTATCCTCTTCAAAGATATTGCATACCAGGCGTAAAAAATAACCCATGACACCCACAGCAATTGTCGTGGTGCCCTTTGCTTTCGCTGTGGCACCCTTTGCAATGTTCCAATACATTTTCCTCATAGAAGTGCCCCTTACTGTAGGAAAACTGCCCTGCCCCCTTCAAGATTGAAGTTCAAGGCCTGGCATATCGTGGATACATTAAAAAACAAAACATTCCAAGCCTCCTTAAATCATCAGTCATCAAGTTGTCTATTTAGGCAGACAGAAATTTAAATGAAAACTTTTCTTTTCCACATCAATCTACTTCCTAATGTTAGAATCATCCTACTTGAATCTCAACTTGTAATATTATTCACTTTGCATACTTCATATATATATTATGGAGATTGAAAATATTTAATTCCCCGGAAACATACTTGCAGTCCTAAATTAATTATCGTGTATGTCTGCAGTCAGAGCTGGAGCCAGCAAATTAAGGTCACAAACCCCCGTGTCTAAGGTAAATACTGTCTGACATGAATTTACTTGCATTGGAAAGAAGTTACAACTTACTGTACATCTGTTTTACAGGACTTGAACTTGAAGGGGCATAGCAGCTTTGCTCTGTTAAAGGGTATATATGTATTAATTTTGTTTCCTACAAAATATGTATTAATTTTGTTTCCTAGCAAAAAACACAATGTCAACAGATGTACATTAAACTTACACAGTTTGAAGATTATGATAGTAGAAAGCTTCCCTTGAAACTTTACTTACTGAGGTGCTGTAGTTTTTGAGAAATGGGTAAAAGTAATAATTTTCGTCTCAGTTTTAGCATGTAAAAACGTATTAACCAGTTATGCTATGGTTTTGGCATAATATCATAACTGGTTAAGGGGATTTTACATGCTAAAATAATTTTGGTCTCATGAGACCAAAATTACTTTATGACTTGTTTTACTCATTTCTCAAAAACTACACAACCTTAGTTAGTAATATTTGAAGGAAAGCTTTCCACTATCATTATCTTCAAACCCTGTAAGTTTAATGTAAATCTATGGACATTTTGAAAAAGTACCCAAATCCTTTAAGGGTGCTTCTATGAGGAAAATGTAAATTCGTGTTGGAACTTTGCAAAGGGCACCACAGCAAGAGCACAGGGGCACCACGGCACCATGGCAATTGCTGTGGGCGACATAGGTTAATTCAAGGCCTGTCGTGAGTATTTCAAACGTAGTTCGAAGGTTATACTACAGTATATACCATTACGAAGATAGTTTTATGCGCAGAATGGTTCAGCTACATGTAGATCACAACTAAACAGCACCTTTAAAATGACAGAAGTAATTAGAAAGTGATACTTAAGTATGTTTATTCTGCTGTGTATACGGAAGTACTGTAAGAAATACTATGGTGGTTCACTTCTTCTTTCGTCAATGACACATACTTCACATTTCACTTTGCAGATTACTCTGAAAAGAATTTTATTCAAACAAGCTTCGAAGTCCGCTTTAAGTTTACTCTCAGCTTTTAATGTTGTACAATATTATGTATTCTTAGTCGATTCAGAGTTCAATAAAAATAAATTAAAAAAACCACCCAAAACATACAGCATTTTGGGGGGAAATCCTACCCATAGCACTTGTGGATATTTTTGTCTAAAAGGGATCAAGCAATAAGCATATCGTGCCCCTTATTTAGGCCTTTATATATGAATGGAGGGAAAATCAAACCTTAAATTTCATCTTCAAACAGGCAAGGCCTGAAAGAAGGCCTTTGGAAACTTTTGATCAGGCACAGAAATTAATTATAGGCCAGTAAAATCAAACTAAATATTTCTGTTCTCATTGCAAGATGTAAACCAGTGGTCTGCAATTTTCTATGCCGGCGAGCCAATGATAAATTCAGGCTCTCGACCGCAACCCCCCCCCTCCTGAACACCTACTGTGGAGTTTAATAGAATACAGGACAATCTCAACTATTTTAATCAAGCAGTTTTAGGGCATTGTACTAAAAGAAAATACAGTGTTTTTGATGATAAATCAACTGTCGGGCAATTTTTGACAGAATAAAAAAAAAGCGCTACAAGGATTTTTGGCACTTCTGATGGAGTTTGTCGCCTGATGTGTTTTTGGGTTTTAACTGATACATTGAACGATCTTGTATAGCAGAGCGAAATGTTACACAAAATGTATCAATTGCTACTCAAAAATCAGGATTTGCTATACTCAATATCAGCATTCAGTGTGCGCAAAATAAGTTCAGTCTAAATTTCTTGCTATGCAAAATTGCTGGAAGAAATTGTTCCCTGCAATAGTTTGTGGACTTTTGACGTAGAGACATCTTTCTACTTTTAGACTGTCACAATCTTTCAACTGTCACACAAATATTGTGAGAAATTTCTTCTGAGTATCTCCACGTTACGAACAATTCCGGACTTCTAAGTTTCGCTGAAACTGTTATCAGAGGAGGGTTTGGGTTCTGGGCTCTGGGCTGTTATCGGAGATATAAAATCATTCAGAATGTGGTTTTAAATGTCAGGGAGACATTTGTCTAATCAGTTTTTTTTTGGTGTGCTTGAAACTATTTTGTGGTTTGGTGTGGAATCCGTTTGGGATTCTCTGATCAACAACCATAAATAGATGAAATATTTTCTTTTGCTGTTTTGTACATCCAAGTTTACTATATAGCAGGCCCGATACTTCCTGGAGGCAACAAATGTGATTGCCTCTGTGCCCTTGAAATGCTCCAGTAGAAATTTAGTTTACAATTTCCTCATGAGGTGCCCTTTATCAAAGAGAAAATGCCTACGTAACCAATAACATTATTTCAAAAAAGTTCAGATATGCACAAGAAAACTACATAGACATCAAAAATTGTATTTCATTTAAATACCTTTTATGCTTTAAACCTTTATGAGAATTCTGTATCATGGAATATGCTTAGACTGGAGTGAAGTTAATACCCCTCCACCCCCGCCTCCCCCCCCCCAAAAAAAAACCAAAAAACACCTCCCAAAACAACCCCAAATTAACAACTACAACTAAGTTAGTTCATGGATGGACGTGTTCCTGAAATTCAGAAGATCAACCCAGCTGCCAACTCAAGTCTGAATTTTTTCTTGTGGATTACACTGAAGTTTGAAATCATAATAAAAATGTATATTTAAAATGTGCTTCTCCAAGCCAAGTAACCCTCTTAAATTGTCTTGACCTCATTGTACACCTCTGCTCATATATCGGGCCCTAAGCATCCTTAAAGCACCTCAACTCCTGAGGAGTATGCAGCATCGGCAGCCACATGGGCACACAGATGGCTAATCATTTACAGCTTCTGGGTAATGAGAAGCAATTATAGTGAAGAGTCTTGCTCAAGGATACAAAGTGTCATGACCGGGATTAGAACCCACACCCGGATGACTCAGCCATCTGGGGCAAATGTCATAGAGCTGCTTTTAAAGCATAAAAATAGCTAAGCATAAAAAAGTTATGCTTACCAGTAATGCTTACCAGCCAAAGTAGTATGTCATATTATGCAGGCATGTATGTTTCATTTTTGAAAGGGCAAGGGCACCAAGGCATTTTCTCCTTGGTAAATGGCACCTCTATGAGGAGAAATTGTAAATTTCTACTAGAGCATTTCAAGGGCACCAAGGCAATGACCAGGGGGCATGGAGGTAGTCCCCTTCTTTGCCTCCTTAGAAGTATCAGGCCTGCAATATACATGTATGCACATATTTGACTGGTATCCTTATCAGACTGACTAAGCTCTGCTTAGCAGGGAATGTTTTTAAAAGCACTATTTCCTTAAGCAGCTCTATGAAATTGGGTTCCTGACGTTGATTTTCATGTGCTAGACTGCTCAGCCAAGACATGCCACAAAAGCTGGGCTCAATTTTATAAAGCTATTAAGCAGAAAATACTGCTTGACAAATTTCTTTGCCAAGCAAAAACTGAGTGGGGCACCAGTCAAAACAATGTAAACTTAATGTAATTTTGGTTAGTAACCTGTTTCAGTTAAGCGGTACTTTTGTGTGCTTAGCAAGTTTTTGTACTTACAGACTTTTGAAATTGGGCCCTGTCAATTTGATTTGAAAAAAACTAACTCATTGATACTTTTGTTCCAAACATGATTAAGCAAAAGCTGCTGGTAAGCCTTATCTCCAACAAGTCCCCCACATAGCATTCAATATCAAAACAATAACATACAGCAGAGTTGACATTTCAACACCGCACACCAAGGCCCATGAAGGCAGGTTTGCACAAGCCACAAAAGCATAAGTCAAGTATATTTTAAAAACAAACCCCCCCCCCAAATCTTATTGATAACTTTGTTCTGAACATGGTTAAAGCAAAAGCTGGTAAGCCTTATCCTCAACAAGTTCCCCACAATTATCATATCATTCAATATCAAAACAATAACATACAGCAGAGTTGACATTTCAACACCGCACACCAAGGCCCATGAAGGCAGGTTTGCACAAGCCACAAAAGCATAAGTCAAGTATATTTTAAAAACAAACCCCCCCCCCAAATCTTATTGATAACTTTGTTCTGAACATGGTTAAAGCAAAAGTTGGTAAGCCTTATCTTCAACAAGTCCCCCACAATTATCATATCATTCAATATCAAAACAATAACATACAGCAGAGTTGACATTTCAACACCGCACACCAAGGCCCATGAAGGCAGGTTTGGACAAGCCACAAAAGCATAAGTCAAGTATATTAAAAAAAAACCAAAAAACCCAAATCTTATTGATAACTTTGTTCTGAACATGGTTAAAGCAAAAGCTGGAAATCCTTATCTTCAACAAGTCCCCCACAATTATCATATCATTCAATATCAAAACAATAACATACAGCAGAGTTGACGTTTCAACAGTACACACCAAGGCCCATGAAGGCAGGTTTGGACAAGCCACAAAAACACAAGTCAATTCTATTAAACAAAAACCCCCAAAACTCAATGGTTACTTTGTTCTGAACATGGTTAAAGCAAAAGCTGGTAAGCCTTATCTTCAACAAGTTCCCGACAATTATCATATCATTCAATATCAAAACAATAACATACAGCAGAGTTGACCTTTCAACGCCCCACCAAGGCAGCCCTTCAAGATCACTCAGTAACTAACTTGTTCCTCTTTGGTTTTTAAGAAATAGTCTGGATTCCAAGACATACACTGGAGACCGGGGTCCGCTGCCTCTAGAGGAATCAATTGTGTATAAAAGGAGCAACCAATGAGCAACAGCTGTTAAGTACCCCCCCCCTCCCCTCCGGAACATTACTGCTCAGAAATAATGATCTATGACTCATCCTATTTTTTCATCGTTTATCTTATGTCTAGATACAGCATAACAGCACTTAAAGGGTCTGTATACGTTTGGTAATGACTCTGAAAAATAATGTCAATAAAATTTTACGATGTAAAAAGTACAGCAGCTTTGTATGCATTTTGAGAAACATTTCACTTTAAAGTACTGTGATTATTGAAAAAAATATATCACTGTTTTATTCCCGAAATTTTGAATATAAGAAGCGTTACCGGTGACGCTTCTAAGATTATACGTAATCCTGTTAGGGATTATTCTTCCTGCGTGGACATATTCGCTCCCGATTTTCAACGGTATCTCAAAAAACCAGACCAACTTTTGAAATGAAACTCTCATGGGTTAGTTTTATTGTATATATCTACATTGATGTAGGATTGAAACATTCAAAGGGTTCCAAAAACCAAACTGATACAGACCCTTTAAGCACTCATGTTCGTGTTTTTCTTCCGAAGTGTCTGTTTACCGAGCTGGAATTCTTTGCCGGTGATGCAGTGTTTTTCTTGGGGGATTAGACTTTAAGGATCATGCACAGCTATCGTACTGTACTGACCCCCCTCTCAGCCCAATTTTATTCGGCCTCGTAACATAACCTCACCATTCGCTGAATTTCATAATAATTTCCCCAGGTCAGCACCAAATTCCCACACATTTTTGGGAAAATCCTTTTGATAAAAACTTGCCTTGTGCAGTTTACTCTTTCTTAACTCAATACATGTAGGTATTTCAAATGATACTCTTTCTTAAAGGAACACGTTGCCTTGGATCAGTCGAGTTGATCGCAAAGTCAAAGGAAAACCACGATATTTGGAGGCAAATGTGTGTGGATCATTGTATTCTACTTTTAAAACAACTTTTTAAACGCTTTCAAAGACCAACTCGACTGTTCCTAGGCAACATTTTTTGTGCTGGCTGTATACTCCCCCAGGGAGCTGAGATGGTTCAAGGAATGAATTAAGTGACCATGGGTAACGATGTTGGAGCGCGTTGAGAAGCCCTCCAGGTGTGAATATATTAACGTTTAAAAACCTTGTAATTTGACACCTGATGACGTCATCATGACGTCATTGTTCAAGTGCCGTCTTCATGACAACCTTCAAGTATATGCCAAGTTTCAAGATTCAATTCAACTTCAATCTCTAGTTATCCTTTGGAGAAGAGTTAGATGGAGTGTAGAAGAAGAATAAGAAGTAGTAGTAAAAAAAAATTGAACTTGTGTCCTTAAGCAAGACAACTTAACCATTGCTTCGTCCTTCGGATGGGACATAAAGCCGTTGGTCCCATGTGTTGTGTAACGCATGTAAAAGAACCCAGTGCACTTTTCAAAAAGAGAAGGGGTTTGCCGCGGTGTTCCTGGCTGTGGCTGCTGTATGCGCCGTAGCACCTTGTAAACCCTTACAAGGTGCTAAATAATTGGGTCTCAAAATTCATCACTGCAGTTACGTATCTTTCTGAAAGTTTGAATATACTCTGCGCCTTGAGTTCCTTGTTTGGTAGATACGTGCGCTATCTAAGACTTCGATATTATTAACAATAACATGAGTTGTTCAGTTGAATAAATGATTAAAACCACTTAAAGGCAGTGGACACTATTGGTAATTACTCAAAATAATAATCATCATAAAACCTTTCTTGATTACGAGTAATGGGGAGAGGTTGATAGTATAAAACATTGCTAGAAACGGCTCCCTCTGAAGTGAAGTAGTTTTGGAGAAAGAAGTAATTTTCCACGAATTTGATTTCGAGACCTTAAGTTCCGAAATCAAGCATCTGAAAGCACACAACTTCGTGTGACAAGGGTGTTTTTTTCTTTCATAGTTATCTCGCAACTCCGACGACCGATCAAGCTCAAATTTTCACAGGTTTGTTATTTTGTGCATACATGTTGAGATACACCAAGTGAGAAGACTGGTATTTGACAATTACCAATACAGTACACGGTCTTTAAGCCAAGTTGACCACCTAAATGTATGCAGAGGGTAACAATGTCCTGTGACACTAAACAGGAATTAAATAATGACCGTATTATGTTTCTACATGTGTAAGCACACACCTGTACATTCCCTTTAATTTGATAATCACCACACGAGTACATTGCGTGTAAAGCAGAATTACATAGCAAATATGACACATATGTCCACATTTAGATACAGGATACATGATTAATAGCTACACGTACGTGGCAATGTCAATCTGTTGGGCGCATTACATTGTGTGAATCATTCTATCAGTACGTCTCTCAGATTTGATTTGTTTTTACCTCTGAGAAAAATGTAACTGAAATATTTTGACAGGAAAAAAATGTGTGCACACTGAAATTGATATTGAGTAGCAAATGATGATTTTTGAATAGCAACTGACACATTTTGCATAGCATTTTGCTCAGCTATGTCATGTATACAATACAAGGGAAATCTTTCACTGCTTAGAGAAAGGACCAGGACCTTTGTCCATGAAGCAACAAGCTCAAGACTTATTCAAACTCAAGGTCAGATCTATTTTGGTTTGTTTTAATCAACAGTGTGCTAAATGACAAATTCCCCTATAAATGACAATGACAACATGTGTTATAATCCAGTCAGTCATGCAAGGACACATGGTTTACTGTTATGTGTGTACATCACTAATTATTGATTCTAGTTGGATTGTTTTAAGGTCACGGATGTCAGTCAATAATAAAGAAGAAGAAGAGGAATTCTTTGAATGAGTGGAATTTCAGTCATTTTGTTTATTGGTTGGAAATAGATTAAAGGGAATGTACACGTTTACTCAAAACAAATATTAACTTAAAAACTTACTCGTTACCAAGCATTGGAGAGCTGTTGATAGTATAAAACATTGTGGGAAACGACTCCCTCTGAAGTAAGCACCAAAACATGGGGCAGTATACAGGCCATGGCCTACGTGTAATTCAAGCCCTGTACATAGTGTGCAATTAGCCAATTGATTTATAACTTTGTATAAATGTACAGTATTTTTTTCTGTTTTTATTTTTCAGATTACCATTTTACTACGAAGCTAAAATCCTCTTCATATTCTGGCTCATCTCACCGTGGACCAAAGGCTCTACCTACCTCTACAGAAAGTTTGTCCATCCAACGCTGAGTAAACGAGAACAGGTGACTAAGATAATAGGGTTGGACATCAAATTGTTATTCCTAAAGATGAACGTCAGGTTTGAAGAGAAAACTTCGAGCCCCCCGGCCCCCCCTGGGTGTGCTGTTGCACCAGTCAATGTACCTGTGTTGCAAGCCAGCTGTTTATAGTGTAAAAGAAAACCCCTTTTTTTGAGAGCTTTTTTGTTGCTGTTTTGTTGTTGTAAGAGTTTTAAGGAAACAATCGTGCATCTCATCTCAAAATATTCCACCCTAAGGTCAGTAAGGTGCACCTGGGGTGCGCTCCACTCGCGCAAACGTTGCCAACGTTGCAAACGTTGCGCACGGTCGCCATCAATTTTGAGTGGAACGAGTTGTGTGCCGCCACCGTTGGCGAACGTTAGCAATCTTACCCAAACATACTTCTGAGGTGTTGGTGAGTGGTTTTTAAAATGGCGGACAAGTATACAGTACTATTTCTTTGTCACAAACTAACTACATCGTATTTTCGGTGATTCATTATGAAGATTTAAATTAACAGAGTTAATTAGTTGAAGAAATGTAGAAAAGAGGACTACATACAGCAAAAATTGTACGGTGCGCGCCATCTTCATTTCAGGGCGCCGCCATATTAACATCGCGTAGTGCGCACCAATCGTTGTTAACAGTTGCGATACGTTTGCGCGAGTGGAACGCACCCCAGGTACCTGTAAGTGTCGGTGGGTGTGGTTTAGGTGTGGCCCAAGGGAGACATTGCTCCGTCCAAACCCACAAGATGTGGATCAGTAACCGACCTTTATGACACACTTCAGTAGGGATAAAGTCTGAAGGGAACCTGACTAATTAGTCATGTGGAAAGAGGGAAGTGTATGACACAGGTGCCATGGACAAGTACCCTTGCCTTGAGTTATTTTGGGCAGTTTTGCTAATCTTCGACTCTTTTTTTTCGGGGGCTGATAGTGATAGCTCGAGGTAGCAGTTCCTCTTGTGATTGTTTGACAGCGATTGCCAAAAGAGGTCACTCTTTTTTATTATCCAGTTCCTGGAGGGGACAGTGGCTTGTTTAGCGTTGGGGTTATAAATATACTTTGGGTTGTCTTTATATACAAGACGCGATTCAAGGAGGCAACCGTCAATTTCACCAAACTCTTCCTAACTTAGGATTAATCTTAGTACTTAGGACAAATTTGTATATGAATCCATGGACGCTAGGACGCGTTGAACCAATTCTAAGTTAGGACAAGTTATTCGAGTTAAGGATTTATCCTATCATTTTGGGAAATTGGCTGCAGGGTCCATTTTATAGCGGAGGTATAACAAAACAAAGTTTTAGATGCTACATTTTATAAGGATAACAAAAACCAAATAAGTACTAAGAAATCTGGTTCATTTTGATGCATTTCTTTGTTCTTCGGTGTGTAGATTTTTCTTCTAAGCCATGTTTCATGTGATCATTTCATGTGATACTTCTTAGCCATATAATATTTAAACATTGAAACTTGGTATGGGTGGGCAAGACAAAAAATAGAAGAAAAAAAAACCCACCATTTAAGAAATTAAAGTTTGATTATTCTAAACGGTCCTATAGCATTCTTCAGGTTTTGTTATTTTTAGTGGAGCCTTGTTGACTGTACAGGTGTTTTGTTAGCCTCTCGAATCCAGATAATGATTTCGTCCTCAGGATTGGAAAGGATCTGGGCAGATTTAGTTCATGGGATACTTCTGAGTAAGCAGAGCGATCAGTAGAGGATTGACCAGTTTAAAGCTGTCCGTCTGTCGTCTGTCAGTTTAATGAACTAGGTTAAAGCTATGAGTGTCAAAAGTTGTCAGTTTGGTTTAATTGCATCAGCGCTGAAGCAATGGAAATCCATGAAAGCTGCGGACAGTGCATTAGGCAGGAACGAGAAATTTCAAACTCTTTTCTGAATTTGGACCTTTTATGTGTGCCGGGTAAATAAAAATACTGTTTCTGTCTACAGATAGAAAGACATCCTGCTCAGTGAACGTTTTCACTTGTATAACAGAGCAAAATGCGACACAAATTGTTTCAGTTGCTACTAAAAATCACCATTTGCTACTCAATATTAGCATTCAGTGTGGGCAATATTGGTTCAGTCGGAAGTGTTTGCTACTCATAATTTCTGAAAAATCGTTCCCTGCCGCTCTGTAATCTACTTCTCTTGCTGAAATTCACAAACAAAATGAAAGTCTACTTTTGATGTCATGGTTTTTTTATTTTTCATTTTACGCCACAGGAAATCGACGAGTATATATCACAAGCAAGCAACAAAGGGTATGAAGCACTCAAGAAAGTCAGCCGAGATGGGCTTTCAATCGCTGCGAATGTCGTCATGACATCGGCAATAAAGGCAAGTACACTACAACGGATTTAAAGGGAAGGTATACGTTTGGTGATCAATCTTAAAGTTAATGGCAATATATAAGCTATGTATTGGGTAGAAGCCTACAGCAGGTTTTGATAGTGTAAAGCATTTTGAGATAAATTTCACTTGAAAGTAATGTGGTTATGAAAAAAATATCAGTTTATATGCCTCCAACCTTGATTATGGAGAAGTGTCTCAGATTGTGTATTCCCTATTAGAGATAATGCTTCCTTCTGGAAATGTTTGCTCTTGATTTTTGGCGAGATTAAAAAAATAAACGTGACCACCTTTTAAATGAAATATTCACATGTTGGTTTCATTGTTCGTGTATACATGTACATCTTTATGTATGTACATCAAGATGAAAACAATCAAATGATTCCAAACAACAAAGGTAAATTTTGCCTTTAAAGCCATTAGACACTTTCGGTAAACAGTATTGTCCAAGGCCCACACTTTGTGTATCACAACTTATATATAAAATAACAAACCTGTGAAAATTTAGGCACAATTGGTCATCGGAGTCGGGAGAAAATAATGGGAAAACCCACCCTTGTTTCCGCTCGTTTCGCCGTGTCATGACATGTGTTTACTATAAATCCGTAATTCTTGATGTTGAGAATTGATAATTGTTTTAATGTTTTCTCAAAAAGTAAAGCATTTCATGGAATAACATTTCAAGAGAAGTCTTTTACCATTACCTTCTGTAAACCCTGTAAGTTACTTGTAAATCTGTGAACTTTTTTTTTTTTTCTGTTCCGAAAGTGTATAATGGCTTTAAGACTCAAATTTTCCACCGCATATTTATAAATTGAAGGTGAACAAAAATTAATTTACATTTTTTCCAAAGGTCGCAATGCACTTTGAAAACAATTTCTTTGTTTGCGCAATCATACTTCCTGAATGTCAAGAGGTATGGAGTTGTCTCGTCAATACAGACAAGTATTTGTCAGTCCCAAAATAGCATTTAAACTTGACGCACAAGTTTGAAATTGTACTCACTGTTGTATCTCGCTAATAACTTTGCAGGATGTACGCAGAAACATAAAACAATAGAGAGCGATTAAAATTTATTAGGCGCTATTTTATCAAGATCGTAGCGCACATGTAAGCAATCAACATGGAAAAAGTCTTTAGAACTTAACAAAATGCAGATTAATAATAATAATAATAATAATAATAATAATAATAATAATAGTAATAAAACCATTCTTATATAGCGCATATCACCGTGAGGTTCCTATGCGCTGTAAAAGGAAATCAACAATTATTATACAAAGTAAACATATATGTTTTCAATCGGGTTTTGAATTGTTCTGATGTCTCAGCCTGTTTAACAACCTCTGGAAGACTGTTCCACAACTGAACTGAATTAGAAGGGAGATTGTGCCAAATCATTTGCCTAGCTACATGTACACTGAAAAGTGTGGACCGAAGAAATCAAATAGAAGTGTAATGTGACAGTAAAGTGGAAAATATCCAAGAGTAGTGTTGTTCATGCCTTTAAAAACATGAAGAGCAATCTTAAAACGAATCCTTTCTCTAATCAGCACCACGTCAAAAAGTACAGGGCACAGCTGCAATTGCTGTGGGGGCCGTGGGTTAATTGTAGGCCTGTTTGTTTCCGCTACTGCTTGTTGTCCTTGAATAAGATTCGCGTAAGTTATAGATATTCATGTACAGACTACAAATATGTAATTTAAGGTTTTGCATAATTAGCAGTAGTTAATTCTTAGTAGTAGTGGCTTCTTATAAAGTGCATATGCATCATTCAGTGACGCTCCTGGCACTGTAACATACAGTAATCATGCAAAGTATGCGGGACTTCGTTTGACTTATGAGACCTAATCATTATATAATTTATGTATTTCATCGATTTTGTTTAACAGGGCCAGTCAACACTTATGGACCAACTCAAGAACTACAACAAGAACGCACCAAAGAATGCGATTCAAGAGGAGGAAGATTCCAATGTTCCCATGGTGGAGAAGGACGGAGGAGAAGTCTGCAACGATGGTCCAGAGGAAGAAAGGAAAGATAGAGATTACGATATTCCACTCAGAGGTATGAAAATCATCAACAGTTCAGAACTCACTTACACGGGTTCAACTTATCACTCTTAGGGCCTTGTCACATGAGCCAACTTTACTGGCAACTTGGAGACAACCAACTGCAGCACATGCTACGGGGACCACTGTGGTAGAACACAAGTAAATATTTTTTAGAACAATATCTTACGATCCCCGAGAATAATATTTGAACAATTCAAATGTGAGTAGATTATCTTCTTGGAGATAGCCCGGAAGTGGTTGCCTGTAAATTTGTGACATGGACCGTTACCCTGTGTGGGGACATTCACATTCTTCCTTTCTTGTCCAATGCAGTTTTTTGTTGTAATTACATGTACATTTTGCTTGTCTGAAATTCAGTCAATTATAACTAACTGTGTTTCTTTCCTTTTACAAAAACTACTATCCTGACTTCGTCACCTCCAGAGAGGCTGGAATCAGACCCAGACGTGTCACCAGGTTTAGTGGACAGCCTACAAAGCCTTGACAACAGACTGCGCGAGGAACACGACAACATCAAGGAGTACGCCGCCCAAATCAGTCAGCAAGACGAAGGCGATTACGTAGAGGAGGAAAGACCGAGACAACAGCGGGGGAAAAAGAAACCGGACCCGAGCCCTCGCCGGGTGATGCCGAGGTACCACGAGAGGACTCAGTCCAGAGAAGAGTTCGACAACGATGAGAACGACATGTACATGGACGGGGAGGACAGCTATACCTTCCGACGTTCCCCGTCGCTACGTTCCTTGAGACAACCGCCTACTTACATGTCCGGTATGGAGGGTTCAATGTCTCGTTCTCACTACGCGTCGGCGGATAACTTGAGCCGAAGACCGATGAGGAGGAAACCCGAGGTAAGGGATGTGATTAAAGCCCGGTTCATATTTCCTGCCAAAGCAAATGCGATACAAATTTTGACGTCACAGGTCTGTTTTCACAGCGAATGTTTCACTGGAGTTGAGCACAAGTCAAATGTCGTTGCAAATCTTGTACGTAATTTTGGGGATTCTGAGTGCACCAACCCTTTTATTTCACTTGTATTAGGGATATGTACAATGTAATACAAATTGTAGTACCGTATTGACACAATCTTTCAATCCTTTTAGCTTGAACTATAATAATTAGTCGCGACTAGTGTCGTAGTCCAGGCCTAATTATTTTCATCGACAGCCAGGAGCAAGTTCGAGTGCGCACATTTAGTCCACCAGTGGTCGACCACAGACTAGCAACGCACATGCGCAGTGCGTACTCACCCGAACGACTCGTTTGGTAGTCTAGTCAACCTTCCACCTTTTTCGCTAAAGTGTCACTGGTTCCCCTCTGCGCTTAACACATGTTAGAATGGAACATGCTGTTGGGACCAGTGAAGAAACCATGGGCTCGAGGCTTGTTCCAAATTGTCCACCACAGTAGTCAACCAATGGTCGACCAGCCTGGGTTTGAGTCAAACTGGTCAACCTTTAGTTAAACCATTGTGCACACTCGAACTTGCTCCAGTGTGTTGAATGTTCGTTTCCATATTTTCCATTTCAGACCACACATACCACACAACCCAGTACAGAGAGAACTCAACAGCGCTACCCGACCAGGACATCAGCCATCAAAATGACAAGGTACTAAAAACTAAACAACAGTCAGTGCTTTATTACCCCACCGTCTAAAATCTATCAGCCAATATCTCGAGCTATGGACAAGAAATACTGGAGTTTTTAGTGCTTTAAAATCTCAACTATCAGCCAATATCTCAAGCTACATGTATGGACAAGAATTACTTGGGAATAAGTGTTATATGTATCTTGACTGAAGGGCCAATCTAACTGTAGCGTTTATGAAATTGATAATGATCACAAGGCAAAGAGAACGCCTTCTATTGGTTGAGTTGCTCCGCGCAGTATACGCGCATGCTTATTCAACCAATCCAGGGTGTGCATTGTTAATGTGATCGTTATCGTTGTTTCGTTTATTGCTGCAGTTTGACTGGCCGTTAAATGTACATATAATATGAGCAAAGACACTTTTGCAAACTGAAACTACATGCCTTCTAGTTTTAAGACCCCTTGCATAACGTGAAACGCTGCACAGATGCTGAGCTTATGCGCACGTTTTTACGCACACAGAACAGCTATCATCCAATCATTTGCCTCCTTTGACCTCAGGGAGGGCGCTTTTTTAACCCCAGTGAGCGTGTGACGTCACATGCAAGGTGTCTATTGACTAAGAGATGTCTAAGGTAACACAAGTGAAAAATATATTTAAACAGTGTTGCTCTACAGTCCAAATTATCTACTCATTGTCAGATTTTTTGCCCCAAACATTAAAAAACAGATTTTTTTGAGTGAATGGTATTTCAAAGAGTATCACCCGCTCTAACGAAAAAAGTTTAACTTTTACTTTTAATGGTCAGGAACCATGACAAAACTTTAAAACGTTTCTTATAAAACACATAAGAATTGGTCATGTGATATATTGTCGGGATCCCGACAAAAACTAACTTTGAGCACTTTATTTCACTACTACTAATAATTGGCGGACTTATTCGAGCAATGGCTCAAATGAAAGCTTGTAACTTTCTCGACCCCCATGAAAATACCTATTGAATTTTAAATCAAAATTTTTGGTCAAAACGGCAAAAAAATCTGACATAGCATCTTTAAAAGGAGGAACCAAGAATGCTGATATGTTGAACTCCTTGCTGGTTTCAAGGAGATGTCAATTCTTATTTCATCATGTACCCACTGCGGAGAAGTAATCTCAGTGGTAGTGCATAGTTGATTTTTTTGGGTACAAATATTTTTTAAATAATGGTTTATATTGATAACGTGCACATTCAGGTTTATTCGTGAGTGCTGAATGTTGATATCGGAGGTATGTCCAAAAATGTGTGTGTAGAAACCTAAAGATAAAGTTTCTGAGGATAGCTTTATAAGCCTCTTTGAATTAATTCCCCTGGCCATCTTCTGGTACAATGTATACATTTTAAGGAAGCAACTTTCCAATGTGAATACTTCAAAGAAAATTTGACTGTCTTATAAAAAAAAGGAACATGATAATGTTCATTTACATTTTAGTAGTCAGATTTATCACTGACATTTACAGAATGCTTTATGAAACAAAAACAACACTTGATTACCATCAATGAGTTTAAGATAAAAGACACATGTTATGAATATTAGTAGGATGCACTTCGTTAACTCAATGCAGTGAATAAATGTCCTCCGAAGAAACTTGTTGTTAAAGGAACATGTTGCCTTGGATCGGACGAGTTGGTCTATAAAAAGCGTTTGAAACCGTTTGTTATGAAATGCATATGGTTAGAAAGATGTTTTAAAAGTAGAATATAATTATCAACACAAGTATCACTCAAAATTTCACGGTTTTCATTGTACGTCGCGAACTAACACGGTCGGGCATTTATGGGAGTCAAAAATTTGACTCCCATAAATGGCCGACAGTGTTAGTCGACGAAGTAAAAAGAAAACCACACAATTTCGAGGCATATTTGTGTAGATCATTGTATTTTACTTTTACAACATCTTTCTAACCATACAGATTTTATAACAAACGGTTGCAGAACGCTTTTCAAGGACCAACTCGACCGATCCAAGGCAACGTGTTCCTTTAAAGGTTTTTCTTACAATTGTATGCGTTAATAACTCTACTTTTTTTGTACATGGTAAATGTGGCTATTTTATTATTATAAGCAGGTTATTTGGTCATGTAAAGTATAATGACTGAAGCCTTTTCCTTTTGGCCTTAGAAAAGGTTAATTTTCAAACCATATTTATAGAGCACGTGGAGAAATTAAATGATCTAAAACTATATGATTTGATATTTATAAACTTAAAGAGTTCACTGTTTATAATGATAATCAATGATTTTTGAAGCATGTTGATTCAAATATAATTATTCTGAGTCACATTGGTATGATTTTAAGTTTTATTTTAGAATTGGACTTCTGGAGAAAAGAAGATGTACAGTTTTGTTATTTTTTTATTTCTCCAATTTAATATTATCATTCAATTAAGTTTTTTTTTTTTTACATTTTGGATTAAATCACAGAAGATGTGTGAACAGAATGTTGTTTTTATTTAACCTTTTTAGAGTCACTTGTTATACATACGTACATGTATATATTATACAAAGCCTTTATAACAAACATGAATATTATGGATATTTTCCTTAAGTAGGTGATGTAAAAACTCAAGTTCAGCCCTTTGATTGGAGTGTGTCAAGAAGTATGTGACTTTTTGTATTCTTAAAAATGTCACAACATAAAGAGTCTTTCGAATTATGTTACCCATAATATTGAAAACACGTTTAATCAAATGTTACAACGAACACCACATGTAAATGTACAGGGCCCAATTTCATGGCTCTGCTTACCTTAAGCACAGAATCGGCGCCTACGAAAGCAGGGAATTCTTTGCTTACGGCAAGCGTATTTCACGGGTCAGCGGTGAATTTTTGCTTCTGCGCATGCTTACTCCACGCTACTTGGCATTCTACGCTTAAAAGGCTAGCGCAGAAATTCGGCGCTTGCACGTAAGCGGGGAATCGTGATCGTAAGCGTAGAATTCGGCAGTAAGCAGAGCCTTGAAATTGGGCCCAGTTGGTTCTCATTTCAAGCTTACAGAGAGTTTTATTCTTAAGTCCTGAATCTCATTTCTGCTTTGTGTTTCTTTGTTTTGCTGTCCTCTTATAACAGCGTTCCTGTTATATGGAGGTTATTTGGCCAGTCCTTTGTTATATAAAGATGATTAATGATTTGTACAGCTTGTTTAAATGATCTCCAAATGTTATTTTCTGTGAAGTCCACACTTAAAACAAGAGAGGGGGAAGGGAAGATTGACCCAAGGATCCCAGCACACAAGGAAGCTCCAATATAATTTATGCTTAGTTATTATTTTTCAATTGTTAGCTCAAGATATATTTAAAGACACTGGGCTAGTTTGGTAATTGTCAAAGACCAGTATTCTCACTTGCAAGAGAATAATGGAAGAAAAAAACGCCTTTGACGCACAAGTTGTGAGCTTTCAGTTGCCTTCAATATCGAGACACCAGCTGAGGTCAGGAATTCAATTCAAATATTTTAGTGAAAAATAACTACTTTCTTAAAAACTACGTTCCTTCAACAGCTCTCCATTGCTCAATACCAAGTACAATACAATTTTTATGCTAACATTATTTCGAGTAATTACCAATAGGGTCCACTGCCTTTATTGACAGGTTACAACGAGTGAGTCTTCTGCTGATGCTGTTTTCTTTTGGTACATTAGAAACGTCCACCTGATATTGTTCCTATGGATCGTAAATCTATTTTTGAATTTCTTGTTTTGTTCTTCCTCTGCCTGACCACAAACGGGAAAAAGAAGTAAAACCAATCGTCCACAACCAGCCCTGAAAAGGGCTGTTTTTTTTGTATACATTAGAAACGTCCACCTGATATTGTTCCTATTGATCGTTAATTTATTTTTGAATTTCTTGTTTTTTCTTCCTCTGCCTGACCACAAACAGCAATAAGAAGAAGAAAAAAAGATCGTCCACAACCAACCCTGAAAAGGGTAATACTGGTACTATTTGAAGCCAAGGTATCTGTTGATTTTTTGTAGACCATAATTTGCGCATTGGGGAAGGTTTACTAGCAATGGGAGGCTCTAATAGGCTAGGGGTGTTTTTTTGCGGTTGTAACCAATAACTTTTTGCTGCCACCTATAGTCTCTGCAAGTTTCATAGAAACGCTTGGTGATGGGAACAGACATTGGTGATTTCTCATTGCTTTCTGAAGCACACTCTCATATCATACTGCAGCTATCTTGCTTTTGCTGTCATTCCTATCATCATTGCCAAACTGAGGCTTGGAAGAAACAAAACAGTCTGGCCCCTTAACTAGTGACTTTGGCTGCAATGCCAAAACCTCAAATTCTTCAAAGTTTTTGTCTCAGCCAACAGCAATAGCCAAAGTTGCCTAATTTGGACACCACTTAACTCTTTCAATGCCTGCTTTTTTTGCGTTTTTTTTATTTATTACCTAAAATACCCAGCTTTTTAAAAGTTTTTGGAAATTCTGAATTGAAAACATGAACAAGTCTTTCTCGCCAAACAAAATGTGTCTTGCTGTTTTTTGTTGCCTCGGTAATCCCAAAGTATTTCTTGAGTGATAATGCCCTCTCATGATAACATGTTTGTTATGGGTATGTACGATTGATGACACTTTTTGAGTACATGTTTGATAATTTTTATAGTACATAAAATAGATCGTACATGTACGGCCTTGGTACTGAAAGAGTTTAGTAATCTACCATTGATATTTCATGGGAAGTAGTATACAAATATTGACTGCTTCGAGTGCTATAGTTAAAACTATGACTCCTGAGGTGATCCCTGGAGCGATGAACGGTCCGGGGATCACTGAGGGAGTCTGAGTTTTAACCATAGCACGAGTAAAAGCAGTCAATATTTCTTTTATAACACCCCAACAGACAATTTATCATCCTCGCACACGTAACAGTTCGTACAGATGCACAACTGATTGGATTCGAGGTGGGTAAAAAGACGTCTGGGTACTGCACGCTGTGTGATAGTCATCGGACTATCACACGGCAAACGATGCACTATCACACGGCCACCGTTTCTAGTAAAACTAAGACGTATCATGTGATGCGCTCTAAACCAATGAAAAGGCAGAATATTTGTAAGGGGTGTTATAAATAAAGATAGCAAAGGATGACACAGGCTCGAGTGTGTATGGGTTCGTTGGGTTCATTAACACTGCAATGCACTACAAACTAAATGTATCTATTGAGCCCTTGCACCAACCTCACACACGGCTATTGTCTGCAGCGCTCACCAAGTATGTAAACAATATGTCGCCTAAAATGAGCACTGCACTGTATAACACGTAGGTACATGCCAACATTCTTGTGCGAAGATGTATCAAAATGAACTGACGTAATGATGCGAATCGATGGTGAACGCGCAAGCTGATTGCCTAATTTTCTTGATACGGTTACATGTACGCTTTAAAAGTAAACAAATTCAGGGGACTTTTTTCCACTGAACTTTTCTTTCAAGAAACGCAGGGCCCAATTTCATGAAAACGAAATATTACTTATGAAAATTATTTGCTGAATGGAAACTGGCAGGTTACCTGTGTGTGAAATCTACCTAGATACAACACACTTGATCATAGCACAGTTAGGTTATCCCCCGCCACACCCTGGCTCAATAGCCTTCAATGAAAAACGTCCAAGTGACTTCGGAAAAGTTTCCGTATGGCGCCACCACTTTTTCATCTGATGTGAAATAGTATAGTATTTAATTTACCTCAATAAGATATCCCTTTTTGTAAAAATGAGTGAAAAAGTGGTGGCGTGATACGGAAAGTTACCCGTGACTTCCTTTAGCCACTTACCTTCAGCCACTAGGTTCTTCTTTTCAGCCACTGGGTTCCTTCCTCCACCCACTGGGTTCAACTCTCTAGATTCTCCTCAGGCCACTAGGTTCCTTCCTAAAGCAACTAGGTTCCCCTCTTCAGCCATTGGGTTCCTTCCTCCACCCACTGGGTTCAACTCTCTAGATTCTCCTCAGGCCACTAGGTTCCTTCCTAAAGCAACTAGGTTCCCCTCTCCAGCCACTGGGTGCCTTCCTCCATGCTTAAGCACAGCACACAGCAGAATGTCTGCACATGGTCATTTGAACTTGCCTCCACATGGGTCAACAAACTGGACTGATGCACACCATGTCAAGGGGTGTGATTGATGTGAGGGGCAGGGTGTATCCAAATAAATAGGAAGGGCAGAAGGAAGACTGAAGGGCAAATTTGACTATAATGCATTATGCACCATGACAAATACAATTTTGTTACACAGAAGCCAGATAGGTATTTGCAAAACTTTTTTTTCAAGTTTCACTGTAGTAAGATTCACCCTCCTGTGGTAATTGCACTGACCAAAATGGTAGTATGCATGGAAGTGTACATGTAAATGTATGTGTTGTGCACTTGTACACCAATGCTTCCCATGTGCTTCCATTTTCTAAAAGGGGGGAAAATTTGATTTCCATCATTGGGGTTATTAGCCCAATGTGGCTAAGGGGTAGCCTATATGCTTCAATGAATCATAAACTTCATAATAATAATGTACATTTTTTTACATTTTTTTGTCTAGACCTTTTTTTCATAGACCTTTTCGCAAATACCCATTGCACAAGCGCTAACTGTTAACTGAGGTGCATGCTGGGCTAGCTATTGATCGAAGTTGTTCGCTAGCTAGACCAGCATGCACCTCATTCCAGGCCTAGCACGCGCCTGGGTATATGTGATGAGATCTATGGTGACGCAGCTGCAGTCCTTGCTGCTTACATGGAAATGGCCTTCTTGCTTCTTGGACTCCGTTGACTAGGCCTTTTTTCCTGGCGCAAATTTATCTTAACTTTATCTTAAAGGCAGTGGACACTATTGGTAATTACTCAAAATTATTATTAGCATAAAACCTTTCTTGGTGACGAGTAATGGGGAGAGGTTGATTGTATAAAACATTGTGAGAAACGGCTCCCTCTGAAGTGCCATAGTTTTCGAGAAAGAAGTAATTTTCCACGAATTTGATTTCGAGACCTCAGATTTAGAACTTGAGGTCTAGAAATCAACCATCTAAACGCACACAACTTCATGTGGAAAGGGTATTTTTTTCATTGATTATTATCTCGCAACTTTGATGACCGATTGAGCTCAGATTTCCACAGGTTTGTTATTTTATGCATATGTTGAGATACACCAACTGTGAAGGCTAGTCTTTGACAATTACCAATAGTGTCCACTGCCTTTAAACGCATAACATTGGTGGCATTCCTTGAAGTGGGCGTATATACTTGGTGACAGGGTATGATTACTAACACCTAGCAGGTAGTGGTAACTATTAAGGAAGGGGGTGCCATGAATGCTTGCATCCTCTCATCCATCAAAGCATACCTCATGCTGTATCAATCATGAGTTCTTCCGGCTAAATTTCAAAGGAGAGGACTTAATGATTGAGGAGATTGGTATTAACCTTCAGAAAGTGTGTGTCCCCCCCCCTTGATAATTAAGATGACATTCCCCCAACCCCCCACCTTGATAATTCAGATAGCATTCACAAAACAATGAAGATAAAACCATAAAGATGGCCCAGATTGCAGAGTAGGGCTTTAAAGCCAGTGGACACTATTGGTAATTACTCAAAATAATTATTACCATAAAACCTTACTTGGAAACGAGCAATGGAGAGCTGTTGATAGTATAAAACATTGTGAGAAAGAGCTTCCTCTGAAGTAATGTATTATTATTATTATTATTTTCAAGAAAGAAGTAGTTTTTCACCAAGATATTTGAATTTGATTTCGAGACCTCAGAATTGGATTTTGAGGTCCTGAAATCAAGCATCTGAAAGCACACAACTTGTGCAACAAAGGCGTTTTTTCTTCGACGACCAATTGAGCTAAATTTTTCACAGGTTTGTTATCTTATGCATATGTTGAGATACACCAAGTGAGAAGACTGGTCTTTGAAAATTACCAATAGTGTCCAGTGTCTTTAATACATAATAAATGTATGTAAGCAGGCTTCGCTTTCGCAAGCTTTTGCACTCGCGCTTTCCAATTTCATGCTTTCACCTCACAGTTCAGGTTTTTGACCCTTACAAAACAAGGTTGTTATGATAGAAACAATGCCTAAAATCTCAAACTACAAATTCTTGTTTCATTCTTTAAGGTTGCAAAGTCAAATTGGAACTTTGCGTGAAAACAATAGGAGACTTTGGAACGCTAAGTGGCAGCAGATGTAAAAGGTAAAGTGTCACTGTTTTTGAACTTCTGAGCATGCGCACGTTATCCAGAGCATGGATTTACCTGGTAAGTCTGCTGCCATCTAGTGTCCCAATAGTTGCCCATTCGTGTATTTTGGACATCGAGGCACATTGTGTAAAACTTTTGATACAACCTTGTTTTAAATGTGGATAACAAATTGTATTCATTTTGAAAAATCATTTAAACAACGTTGACTTCTATAGATGGATTGCAATACGCGTCATCGACCGCCATCTTTGATGTATTAACAAGGGAAAAGTGCATGCACACAGCGCGTACACGCGAGCACTTCTCGCTTGTTAATACATCAAACATGGCAGTCCATGTATTGCAATCTATTATGAAATATGTGTACTTTATGATGTGGACATTTTTGGGTTGTTTCAGGCGGACACGGAAAGAAACATTGGACAAGACAAACATCTTCAACAACTGTATGTTATGAAAAAGACTTAACTTTGAAAATTAGATTGCATCTAATTTCCTAGCAGCAGTCTTCCTAGACCCATAAATTGGTCCAATCCACTCCGTATCCTTGAGTGGATTGGACAAATTAATGGAACTACACTCTTCCATATATCAAATCATAAAACGTAGAAATGTTATGTTTTGTTGTGTAGCTATTTTTAGTTTTAAAGACGATCTTGTTCTGGACCTAACTCGTTGCAGAAAAAAACACCACTATAAGATCCCTTGCATTGGCCACTGCTGAGGTCAAACAATGGAAATGTGCATGAATTAACGCGCAGCGCACAAATTTCAGCCAATGATAGGTCTTCTTTGACCTCAGTGAGAGCGCTGTTCAGGCTTTTTTGGCGTCAAATGCAAGGGATCTATTCTTGAGTTGTCTTTCTCTTTGACGACTACATGCATCTCCCAATTTTCTACCTCCAATCTGTCTGGCAGTGTCAGACTTAGTCACAGATCATCACATTTTTTCATCTTTAACAATTTCATAATTATGTGGCAAGATTTTATTTGTTAGTAATTCATTGACTTATTGCTTATTAAGGGTGCTTTTGATTAGCTTCCCCGGGTCGACCCCGGTTTGCCCCAGGTGCCATTTGACGTCATTCCAGGGGCTCACCCGGGTCAGCCCCAAGTGTCCTGCTTGTGGAACGGGTCACTTGGGGCTGGCCCCAGGTGCATGATGTCACCATGAGAGAGCGAGTGTGATCATTCAATTAGCTCTTTGTCAGGGGCTCACCCGGATGAGCACCGCGGGGTCGACACGGGGAAGCTAATCGAACGCACCCTCAATTGCAACAGAAACATATATGATGTCACATTGCAATGTCAGATAAAAGTAAAGTAAAGGGGTTTAAGTTTTTGTTTTGTTTTTTTCATTGAAAAAAGTCAATATATGTAATTAAATGTTTTTGATGTCTTGTTTGACGGACATGGTAAACTAACATTGCAAATGTGCAAATAGTAGTTTTTGTAAGTAACGTTTATTATATTTTTGTTTTAACGCTACACATGTATGTGATCCGCGAAAGGTCATCCAAATTATTCTGCTTTATCCTCGATGCAAATGAGTATTGATGTTTTATGTTAAAAGGCACTGGACACCTTTGGTAATTGTCAAAGACCTGTATTCTCACTTGGAACATCATTGCGTAAAATAACAAACCTGTGAAAATTTGGACTCAATTGGTCATCGAAGTTGCAAGAGAATAATGATAGAAAAAAACGCCCTTGCTGCACAAATGTGTGTGCTTTCAGATGCATAAAAAAGGCTTCAGGCCTAAAGACTTTTATAAGATTCAAATGTTTTAGTGAGAAATTACCTCTTTCTCAAAAGAACAACATAAATAAAATAAAAAAACATTAATTCAACAGCTCTCAATTGCTAGTTACCAAGTAAGTTTTTATGCTAACATTTATTTTGAGTAATAACCAATAGTGTCCGGTGCTTTTAAATCTGTTAGTTTTAAAATCACAATGTTATAAGTACACTTATGTTGATTGAAGAAATGGCTCAGGATTAGCACATTTTGTTAAGTAGATTCAGGTAAAAATATCTTTGTTAATTACCCCTGTATTTTGATGTTTCCTGTGTATGTGAAAAATTGTCTTTCTTGTAGGGATTAGTGCATTATTTTGTTGTAAGTTTTTTAGTTTGTTCACCTTTTTTTTCCATACTTAACTTTATTTTTTGTTTAGATTTAATTTATGTGTAGACAGATGCAAAGACATCCTTAATGTTTTTTTCCCCCTTTTTTTAAAAATCTCTTTGAAGCCATAAGACATTTGGATATATTGTCGACACATTACAATTTGCTGTATTTTTGACCAAGCACACAATGAAACCAAATTTACCTGATGCAAAACAATGATCTGAAATAATTATTTTTTATGTATTCTGGTCATTGAAAGAAGAAAACAAAACACAGGCTATTCAAATAAGATAAAACTGTATTTGTGATGCAAAGAAATACCCTGTTTTACTGAAGAAAACAAAATTTGCATTGTTGGTAAATCTGTTGATATACACATTTATAATCAAACGTACACTCTTGCATTGTTTGCCATATCTCAAATTGTCCATTATCTTCACACATGATTTTCCAAATGATGATTGTATCAACAACAAAAAAAGACTTATTTGACACGACGACATTATATAGAAATGTTCTTCCATAAATTCCCACTTATACCTCATAACTTGTGTACATAGTTTCTATCTTTGTGAATGTAATATTTGAACATACAGCAGAGGAACATAAGATATGTCAGCCATTTTTTTTTCTGTCCAGTAGATATTATGTAAATTGCCTCATGTATATTGGCTTTTTTGTAAAATCGTTAAAAATTAATGAATGCTTGAAGAAGCTCTGGAAAAGAGCCCGAGTGACGCCCCACGCTTCTTGTACGCCTCGTTCAAGGCTGTTGCAACAATTCCTGGAAATTTGTTGGGCTGCTTAAACCAGCAAAGTGTGTAAAGTAAACACAAAAACTTGCTTAGCACAGACAAATATCGCTTAGCAGAAACTGGTTGATGAACGTCCATACAAATTTACATTTTTGTGACTGGTGCCCCACCCATTTTGTTGATTAGCAAACATAATAATGCTAAGCAGTATTTACTGCTGAACAAGCTTTATGAGATTAGGCACCAGGGGCCGATTTCACTAAGCAATGAAATTTATTGCAAGATAAATCTTAACTCTTTGTGAAATCAGCCCCTGGCATGATACTCTGATCATGTTAGAGCAATGTATTTTTTTAACCCAAGAAAAGGGTATGCTAGACAGATGTATTTACACTGGACTATTCAAGAGTGCGTTCGTGTTAAAGAGCTTTGGACAAGGCCATCTTCATGACTGAATGAATGTAAAAGTGCATTAAGGATGTAACAGGATTGCATGTTTTTCAGTCTGGTTTAAAACCGTTCAGCTTTCCCGTCATTTAGAGCATTTTAGATTATAAGTACTCAACTATAACTGGTGTAAAATTGGCTTCAGTTAAGCACTTTTCTTATATGAATAATTTCTTTGATAATTGGTACACTTTGCAACATGAACATGCCAAGTGTGTGTATTTCTAAATTCAGGGGACTTTCTTAGTCTGATGTTGAGCTTACTAGATCTTCAGTAAAAAGTCACTTGTTTTAAAAGCACTTGGTTTTGAGCATTCTGTGTACATTTGGCATACAAAATACGGCTCAAGCTTGTGCCAAGTAATCATCTAATCAGCCTTATAAATTTCACAGCTCACATAACTAGGAGCCGTCAAATATTTTCTATATATGTATCGCATACATGCCTTGTCGAGTAAATGTCTACAAAAAGCCATTATTTTTGAAAAACATGTAAATAGATCTGTGCAAATTTGTGCAAGTTAAATATTTATCTTTTTTTGAAAAAGTTTACAATTTTTTCTTTTGTCACAGTGATTTTGGATACAAAGCATTCTGCAATGTTATTGGGTTACAGTAGAGCCAGATATTGAGAGAGTTGCAAAAACTTGCAATTGGAAGCCATTTTGAGTACAAAAACGCATGGGCGATTATAGGGTGCCAGACTAGTCTGTCCTTTTGGTTGTTCTGCATTTGGACTGAAACTCACTGGCGTCCGGCAGCCATGTCACCAAAGAGCAAGAGCAGGTTCGAGTGTGCACCATGGTTAACTAAAGGTCAACTATTTTGGCTCGCACCTAGGGCTGGTCCACCATTGGTTGACAACCGTGGTCGACCAGGTCCACCATTGGTTGACAACTGTGGTCAACCAGGTCCACCATTGGTTGACAACTGTGGTCGACCGTTTGGAACCAGCCTCAAGACCATGGTTTCTTCCGTGGTCCCCGATAGCCTGTTCCATGCTAACATGTGTGAAGTGCAGAAGGGAACCAGTGACACTATAGCGAAAAGGCGGAAGGCAATGGAAGTGTTGAAAACCATGGAAACGATGGTTGACTAGACTTCCAAATGAGTCGCTCTAGTGAGTAGCTCTGCGCATGTACAATCTACGTTGCTGGTCAATGGTCAACCACAGGTTAACTAAAATGTGTGCACTCGAACTTGCTCTTTGTCCTAGCTCTCTCAACACACAGCTCTGGGTCACCGTAAATACACTCCGAGTTTGTGTCAATTTACACATACACTGTACACTGTAAATGTACTTAATTTGTTGATTAATTAATGGAAGTAACTCTGCGATTATGTAAGAATGACAGTAGAACTGTGTACAGCGTCCCAATGGATGTGCCTTGTGTGAAACTGATTGGCTTAATAAAAAATGAGCAATCTGAATTTTTGGAAGAAAATAAGATGACCAGGATTTGTGGTGTTTTATTTGTTGTGAATTTTGTTTATTTGTTATGTGTTGATTGATTCTAGGCAAAGATTTATAATAATGTCCTTGATTGCCCATTGATTAAAACAAATAAAACAATTATGAGAAATTGCCTGACATCACAAGGCCGGACAAGACAGATTTGGGCTGTCGACCCAAACCAACTGTCACCTGATTAACTGATAAAAAGGATCACAAATATTGAAAATGTCCACATTACATTTTCTGATGATGTTGCTGAGCACATTGCTAAGATGGGGAAACAAAAAACTTTAACTCTGGTCTCAAAATCAAGACCTAAAGAAATTGACACATTTTATAATGTTATGTTCTTCAGCCTTAGTATGTGTAACAAGACATGCATATTAAAGGAACACGTTGCTTTGGATTGGACGAGTTGGTCTATAAAAAGCGTCTTGTAACCGTTTTTTATAAAATGCATATGGTTGGAAAGATGTTGTAAAAGTACAATACAATGATCCACACAAATTTGCCTCGAAATTGTGCGGTTTTCCTTTTACTGTGCGAACTAACACGGTCGGCTCCCATAAAAGTTTGACTCCCATAAATGGCCGACCGTGTTAGTCGACGAGGTAAAAGGAAAACCGTGCAATTTCGAGGCATGTTTGTGTGGATCATTGTATTCTACTTTTACAACATCTTTCTACCCATATGCATTTTTATAACAAACGCTTTTCAAAGACCAACTCGACCGATCCAAGGCAACGTGTTCCTTTAATTGAAACCCCAACTGTGCACAATCCTCATTTGAAAGTTGTCCAATCATGGAGGATTGGGGGCTTGCCTAGTCTTGGTTCCATGGATTATTTCTCAGCCTCGCTACCGTGGGCAGCACGGAGTATTGCCTGCTAGTTTGGGGCAAGTCTATTCTCGCTACCATGGGCAGCGCGCCGTATCGCATCCGAAAGCTAACAAGAGTGTTTTTCTTTCATTATTCTCTTGCAACTTCGACGACCAATTGAGTCCCACTTTTCACAGATTTGATATTTTATGCATATGTTGAGATACACAAAGTGAAAATATTGGACTTTGACAATTACCTAAGGCGTCCAGTGCCTTTAAAATACGTTATTTCAAGCGCTGTCAAGATTGACAAAACAGATGGGTTTTACGTAATGATTTTAACGTGTCCAATGAAGACCTTGCGCAAGTCGATTCTTGGTTCGATTTCCAGTTACTACAGACAGTCATCAACAGAAATGAATTCAGGAAGAAAAGCTCGTCCTCTTTCGGTTTATCACGTTACGCTGCATTACTTTGCATTACTTTTCGTTACATTGCAGTTGCTTTGCCTTGTCAAGGCCGAGCGGTTAAGGGCACCGGATTCAAGCTCTGGTGTTCGATCAACAGAGTGTGGGTTCGAATCCTGGTTGTGACACTTGCTACGTAAAATTGGGGAGGTAGAGCTTTCTGCTCTACCAGCCAGGCTTCGAATTGAGGACACCCAAGCCTACATCCATATGGACTGTAAAGGGGGTAACCCTGTTTCAGCCCCAGGAGTAGGTGGCAACGGCCTCTGGAATAAAATAAGTGTAGCCCACACCTACAGGCCTTGTGTGTCTGGCAACTTGCATAAAAAAAAAAAAAATGAGATAGAGGCGTCTTGGATCAAGATGAGGGCTTGCCAGGCATACCAATCTTTTCTGCAGTCCAAACCTGTTGGTGTGAAGTGAAGGGATAGAGGAAGATTTGGTGAACCTGGGTAATAAATGTAAGAGACTCGAAGCTCGCACAATAATACTTCTTTAGAATGCAATTGTAATAAATACAATTGAAATTTATTCCCCATGTTAAATCAATCTACATACAGCTAGACAATAATGTTTTTAGTTGAAGCAAAGATTACACCAACTCTTCACAAAGCATAGTAATAATAATGAAGAAGTTGGACACAGAATAACAACAATTTGTAAGAGGTAACGGGTCGCTGTGGGAGTACTTCATTCTTGAAGGGACACGGTAGCTTTCCTCCGATAAGGGACACTTCTATGAGGAAAATGTTAATGAGGTTAAGAACACATGCACACCAGCAAAAAAAAAAAACATTGCTAAAATGTTAAAGGCAGTGGACACTATTGGTAGTTACTCAAAATAATTATCAGCATAAAACCTCACTTGGTAATGAGTAATGGGGAGAGGTTGATGGTATAAAACATTGTGAGAAACGGCTCCCTCTGAAGTAGCGTAGTTTTCGAGAAAGAAGTAATTTTCCACGAATTTGATTTTGAGACCTCAAGTTTAGAATTTGAGGTCTAGAAATCAACCATATGAAAGCACACAACTTTGTGTGATCATGGAGGAAGGAATAGAAGGAGCTCGAACGACCCGCAAAACCGCAGGGTAACAAAAGAATACCTTGACAATGCCCCCGTCTAACCAGTGGAAAAAGATAGGAGACCTCCAGCTGGACGGCCAATTAACGAGCAGGATTAGATTTCTTTGTACAGAACGTGTGGTACCGCCGCTCTGCACCGTTGCCTTTGTGTAAAGTTGAATCATTGGAGACAAGAATTGTGAATACACATGTTTTCATTTACCATTTGTGGTGTTTCACTGAAACATCATGGCATATTTTTTCATTTTTTTGACTTTCCGGTCACTAGCGGTGGTTCAAAATTTGGGTATTAGCACACGAGGGTGGTTGGTATTCAATTGTGTTTTTCGATTTGGTGAGCACAAGTGTACACAATTTTTATCAGGTCTCAAAAAAGTTGTTTTTCTGTAGTATATCCATACGACATACGACACCATGGTTGAGTGAAGAACCAAGTGCGCACGCACAAACTCACATACGCCAGTTCGCCCATTGTCTGTATAAGGTATGTCGGTGATTACGAGGTGTTATTAAACGACCGCGGTACCGCAGGTTCGACTTTTGATGTCCCTTCGTTCGAGCTCCTTCTATTCCTTCCTCCATGGTGTGATTAAGGTTGTTTTTTATTTCATTCATATCTCGCAACTGCGACAACCAATTGAGCTCAAATTTTCACAGGTTTGTTATTTTATGCATATGTTTAGATACACCAAGTGAGAAGACTAGTCTTTGACAATTACCAATAGTGTCCACTGTCTTTAAATGTCCGGAGGTTAAACTTGAGTTTCCCTGCTTCCAAGAATGAAAATTAGTTAGATATGGTAAGCGGAAAGACAGGCATGATCAATTACATTTGTCCAAACAGGACGGTCTGTACACTTTCATAAAGTCTACAAAACAAAACCACCTATAAAGTTAATATTTGAGTGTACATAAAGTTAATACAGAATAAAACGAATTGCTGGGATTACTTTGTAAGCACTAAATATAGAAGAATGTTAGCCCAGTGAGTCGGTGAGATATATCCAGTGAAGATATTTCAATATTTTCAATGTAGACACCCCCCTTTCCAAATTTTAGTAATAGTTTGCAGCAATTGAAATAATCATGAGCATTAAAGGCATTGGATACCATTGTCAAAGATCGGTAATCTCACTTGATGTATCCCAACATAATGCATAAAATAACAAATCTGTGACATTTTGGACTCAATTGGTAATTGAGGTTGCAAGAGAAAACACCCTTGTTGCACAAATTTGTGTCCTTTCAGGTGCATAATAAAAAGCTTCAGTGAGAAGGCTTCAGTGATTTAAGTGAGAAATTACCTCTTTCTCAAAAACTACGTTACTTCAGAGGGAGCTATTTCTCACAATGTTTGACACTATCAGCAGCTCTCCATTGCTCATTACCAAGTAAGTTTTTATGATAACAACCATTTGAGTAATTACCAATAGTGTCCGGTGCCTTCGATGAAAGTTCCAAGAGGATGTTGAAACAAGATGTCAAATAATTCAAATACTCTTCAACTACTCTTCAACAAAAACACTAATACTTTGGCTTTATAGCTTCATCATGATTTGAGTTCCAATCCCGTTCATGAAAATTGTGTCCTTGAGTAAAATAATAAACTAGAATTACTTCTATAATTAGTTTTTACCCTTACACCGATGTGTCTCAAGCTCTGTATACTGGGTACTTTCCCCGAGTTATGTGAAGAAAAAACCCCATAGACAAACCACTTGGGTGGGATTCAAACCCACAACCTTTGTATTTCTAGAGCAGATAGCTTCAGACATCTGCTCTAGTAATGCACAAGTTGATGGTTCGAAGACAACTGCTCTAGCAATGCAAAGGTCGTGGGTTCGAATCCCACCCAAGTGATTAGCCTGTAGATTTTGTTTTCACAGAACTCTGGAAAGTATTGAGTATACAACAGTGCTTCATACACATCGGTGTAACGGTAAAATTATAGCCTTTATCCCCAATGCAAAATAAACATACAATTACTTCTCCTCACACAGGGGTAAATGGGTACCTGCGAGGGCAGAGATGGTTCTTGTGATTGATTTAACTTGGTACGGGTGCTACATACTTTGCAGCACAGGCTGTACACTCCTAAAGGGAGCTGAAATGGTTTAAGGAACTAAATAAAATGCCCTAGTGACCAGGGGTAATACATGTTGAGACATGGGCATCAACCTCACGATGGCTTTGACTTGAGCGTTACACAAGAAGTCACTATTAAGCTTAGTCACTATTATTACTGTTATCATTATTATAAACTGAGGTGTCAATATATACCACTATGATTAAGTTATTTATCTTATATAGGTGTGGCAGGGGACTCTGTCCCCCACACATGGCGAACTGTGTACAAACATCTTCTGGTGGCGCTTCCTTTTGAATCATTCTTTTCCAGCCTAGGCCTGGGTGACTAGTGAAATTTACTACCTGACTAATTGCGCCTCAAATCGTTGCGACTTCAACACTAGTCATGAATAATTTTTAATAAGATGCATTGCGGCATAGTATTTGCCGTAGACGCAATATTAAAGAAAAGTTTAAGCTAAAACACAACCCTCCTCTGCCTTTCACAAGGACTTTCTTTGTAATTACCACTCCGCAAAAACTTGATTATGTGGTTGCGTTTCCACAATACTGTCGTAGATGCTCCACTCATTCATCACACGATTTACTTGTGGGCGCCGCCATGACAGCTACGAGCTCAAGCTAAACAGTCGACTCAGCAAATCGACCACTTACGCTTGCTGTGCGCAGGTATGAAATGACGTAATACCGCCGTATTTGGTAATCTGGAGCTTTTAGCACGCCGGACAACTGAGGCCGCGACACTGGCAAAGACATTAAATTAGTTTTGCAAGTTGTTAAAACAAGAGCATTCTCGGTAGTTTCACGGTTTTAAGCGCCGGATTTATGGGTTGGCCATAAGTGCATGATTTTGCTCCCTTATAGAAAAACAAACAACAGCTTTTTTTGTTCTCTTGTAAAATTGTCTTTTAATCTTAAAGGAGTCACTTCTGTCTTGGAAAGTGCACAAGCATCGACGACAACATCCAATTATGAGCATGAAATATACCATTATTATAGATTAGTTCTACAGATTAGTTAATTATCTTTGCATTTGTGCGTTTTGCAGCGGACGACCCAAGAACAGGCAGAAAACACTTGTAATGTATAGCGAAGGCGACTCCCAGGACATGTCACTGTACCATGCGCAGTGTATGCACCCACCGTGCAACCCTTTGTTTCCCCATACAAAGAGGGACATGTGGTACTGGAATTCAATCTCAAAATCTCCCTTTTTTCCATGATTATTGGATAATTCCCCGATTTCAGACCTTTGTCCTTTTGTTCTTAGAAGAAGATTACAAGATATCGAGAGGCTGCACGCCTTGAACTTCACTCTAGAAGGGGCACAGCAATTTCCCTATGGTAAGGGGCACTTTTATGAGGAAACTGTACATTCGTATTGGAACTTTGCAGAGGGCACCACAGCAAAGGCACAGGACTCCATGGTACATGTAATAGACCGATTCTTTAAGCTCCGCCCCATTGCCTATTGACCAATCACAACGCAACGAAGGTCCGACACAAAGGTCCGACATGCGTGCGCGTATGCTTGGTGCGCGTGGCAGAGTTGTGCAGAAAGGCATTGGAGAGCCGCACATGTTCTTGCTCACACGTGAGTCGTGGGCGGAGCCTACTGGATTGGGCTATTGTTGTGGGTGGCCTGGGGTTATTTTGAGGCCTGGGCTTCCATCATTGTTTATCAAATTGTATTCAGGACCATTGGGAGGCAAGTTTGAGTGAACTATTCCAGCCATGGTGCCAATTATCGGTACACAACATCATAAAACTGTTCAGCAGAAAATTATGCTTGGCAAATACCTTTGCTTAGCAGGAAATGAGTAGGGGGGACCAGTCACAACAATGGTAAATGTACAGTGTTTCGGCTGGTAACCTATTTTCTTCTAAGCAAGAGTTTTCTGGGCCTAGCAAGTTGTTGTGCTTACTGGCTTTTATGAAATTGGGCCCAGGTGCATGGGTGAGGTTTTTGCGAATCACAAGAAAATAAATCTCAAATTTTCTTGGAAGAGAACAATAAATCCTGGTGCTTTCTATGAAAACATTTGTTGGCTTAACACTGTTCAGATAAGGTTTCTTTGTGACAAAGGTATTCTCGAGAAAGAAAAAAAACCCCAAATCTGTCAACTAAACCCTGAATGTTAGAAATGAGACAATATGTACGGTAAATGAATGAAATAAGTATTTTTGTTAGGAGGATACATCGGTCCTTTCAACCATTACTACACAGTTTGAAATGAACCTAACTAGCCCCCCCAAAAAACACTGATAAAAATCAATGCAGCAGCGTTAAATAATAATAAGAAGTAACGAATACAAAGATAATGCTGACCTGAACATGTAAACATTTCAATTGAGTCTTCACAAAGCGGCGACTACGACACAGACAGATAGAGAGAGAGAGAGAGAGCCCACGAGAACGGCTTTGCATTTCAGTCCTTTAGCCTTGTATTAAAGTTTTGTTGTCTAGATGGCCCTCCCCAGGATGATGGTGTCCTCGGGAAAGTCTAGATCCTGGACTTCTGTAAAGCCCAACTTCCTGTAGAATTCCACCTGACTCTTGCTCTCTTTGACTACCTCTACAAATGCACCTTGGGAACCTGACCGTTCAGGAGAAGAAAAGAAAATTACTAAAACTGAATTTTTGTATTATTGCAAAAAGAAAGGATACACACTTCAGAGTGATTCTTTGAGTTACACTAGCCATGTTTGCTGCGCAGAGATTGCAATGTGCTTGAAAACAACAATCTCCCTTAAAGCCATTATACACTTTTGGTAGACAGTATTGTCCAAGGCCCACACTTCGTGTATCACAACTAATATTTAAAATAAACAAACCTGTGAAAACTTAGGCTCAATTGGTCATCGGAGTCAGGAGAACGGGAAAACCCACCCTTGTTTCCGTATGCTTCGCCGTGTCATGACATGAGTTTAAAATAAATCCGTAGTTCTCGATATCGAAAATTGATATTGTTTTAATTTTTTATCAAAAAGTAAAGCATTTCATTGAATAATATTTCAAGAAAAGTCTTTCAAAATTACCTTTTGTAAACCTTGTAAGTTATTTGTAAATCTGTGAACCTTTATTTGTTTTTCTGTACCGAAAGTGTCAAATGGCTTTGAAGGAAGTGGATACTATTGGTAATTGCTCAAAATAACTGTTAGCATAAAAACTTACTTGGCAATGAGCAATGTAGATAGTATAATACATTGATAGTATAATACATTGTGAGAAACTGAGGATCCCTCTGAAGTAAAGTTGTTTTTGAGAAAGAGATAATGTCTCACTGAAAGGTTTAAAAACTTCAGGCCTGAAGCCTTTTTAACCATCTGTAAAAGATTTCAGATCTAAAGCCTTTTTTAGGCATCTGAAACTTCAGGCCTAAAGCCTTTTTTATGCATCTGAAATTTCAGGCCTGAAGCCTTTTTTAGGCATCTGAAAACAAGTTTATGTGCAAGAAAGGTGTTTTTTCTTTCACAATATTCTCTTGTAACTTCAATGTCCAGTTGAGTCCAAATTTTCACAGGCTTGTTATTTTATGCATATGTTGGGATACACCAAGTGAGAAAACTGGTTTTTGAAAATTACCAAGGGAGTCCAGTCGTCGACTTCACCAAACTCTTCCTAACTTAGGATTAATCTTAGGACTAAGGACAAGTTAAGTTCCGTAGCCATAGATGTTAGGTCGCATTGAACCCATCCTAAGAGATAGGATTAAACCTTGCATTTGGAGAAATCGACCCCTGAGCCTTTATATCTAGATAAGAGTATTTGACTTACCACTCGTCTTCAAAGCTGACAAGACACATGCCAGAATGTTCTTGACCACACCAGTATCCTCCACACATGGGAGTACATCCATACGCAGATGAGAAGGATATTGGCTGAAGAGAGCATCAACTAGTGGACTTCGATCTTCATGGAAAGTAAGAATTGTCTTCTGCACACCAGGAAAAAAAAAGAGGAAAGATCAATCAATTTTGGATACTATCAACAAAATGACAGGAAGAAACTATAAATAAATATTAAACTTGCGGGTACAACCATGTGTCAATCTCTAGTGTGGGAGTGTTGGCTCTGAGAAGAGCCGGTGTGGTCCCGACATTTCGACCAGTATACTCTGCTCGACAAAATGACAGCTAAAAGTTCAGCACTATGATCTATGAACATTGTACAGAGCAATCCATCAGGGTATCCTGAGCTGGGCCCAATTTCATGGCTCTGCTTACCACCGAATCCTGCGCTTATGAAGTTTGGCCGAATATCTGCATAAGGTTGCTATACAAAAGGAAGGATTGGAGTAACCTTTGCTAATTTCCATCCACCATGAAAACAAAGGCAAGCGGTTTAGCCAGAACAATAGCACTAGATAAAAAAACTTTGCAACGGGCACCGTGGCAAAAGCACAGGGTACCGTGGCAACTTTTGTGGGTGCTGTGGGTTTTATCAAGGCCTGCACTAAATAAAAAGAAATAAGCTGATCAGCTCAACAGTTGCATATAACCACGGATTGTGTGAACAAACCTCGGCTGTCGTGGCGTTCTTTGATTTGGCCGGCTTGGGATATTTATTCTTCATTTCTTCCTTCCACGCTATCTCCACTTGTTTGTAGAATGTCTTAGCGTTCCAAGCTGCGAGGGCGTAACCTACGATGTCCTCCCCATCGCACAGGACAAAACAGTACTCATTGCTGAACGTCAGGAAGTGACCAACAAGTCTGTAGAATGAACAGGGTGAAAAGGGGAGGGGGGGGGGAGGTGAAGAAGTCTGAGTTCATTGTGTAAAATTGGTGGATCTACCTGGGAAGTTGTTCTTCTTCTTCCTTGATACATGTAAGTACAGACCGCCAATGGCGTACTATGTACTGTGTGCAGTATGTGCTGTGTGCTTGCATGGTGCAGGACAAAATGTACAGTGCAGTTGTGAGCTACAAACAGCGGGGTAGCTAAGTTCAAGCATGCGACCCTGTTTTGGTCAAATGGCGTATCTCAAAATTAGACCATTTTGAGATAGTTGGGTTTTAAGTTTTTGATTGACTGCCTTTTACATTTTACATAAGTAGATAATAAATTGTTATGTGTTTATTTTTTTGAAAGCCATGATTAATTATATTGCCCAAAGGGTGTAAGTCAGAAATACACAACACTTCACTTTATTTCCAGTTAAAAAAACCAAAAAATGTAGTGCAAGATAAAAGTTGCCTCGTGTGACATGGCCCTAAGACTTATGGAAAAAGTTAAATAAAGCATACTTGTCACCGATGAGTTGTGGATGTTTGCTGTAGAACTCTCCCCCGTCATCTCGATCATTACATGTAAGCTGGCAAACTCGATACACTGCATCCTAAACAAAAACCCAATCAAAAATTTCAAATAATGTTTACATATCAATTCTGGTTTCGAAGGCAAGGATTCTTAGACAAGCAAAAAGATCGGGTGAGTTGGTCTAAGAAAAGCGTTTGTAACTAAGGGAACAAATAGGTGCTAGTCCGGTATTAAACACTCTGTTTAAAACCGGTTGCAGTCTTGATGTGATAATTACCAGAGCCGGAGGCGACAGTAATTTTCAGCATCCAGACTGCAACCGGTTTTAAACAGAGTGTTTAATACCGGACTAGCACATTGTTGTTCCCATTCATAAATACCTTTTCGGTCAAAAAACATCAAAACTTTTTGGTCCATTAGTAAAAAAAACCACAAAAATTATAATTGTTCAATGATTTCTTTCAACAAAACAACCCTCCAGCTATGAAATGGTAAGGCCCTCTAGTGAAAACTCCTTATAAGGAGATTGACATGCGCGACGCGCGCATCGCGTGGCGTGATGTGGCCAAGGTGTTCAAGCCGTTGCTCTCAACCAGTAGGAATGAATAAACTGTCTTAGAAGCACAGGTGCAAGCTCGCGAGTCATGCCCTTGTTTAAACACTTTTAACTGGTGTTATATCAGTCGTTCAGAATGGATAAACTGTCTAAGTTGTTTATGAATATTTCTTATAAAATGTATATGGTAAGAAAGATGTTTTAAACAATTTCAGAAAAATAATTTTGTTCTCAGTGAGATGAAAATTACATGTAGTTTAGCTTAAGCATGTACAACAGATTTACGGGACTCTCCAAAAGAAATTGCTCTGTGATTATCACTTATCGTCCGAAAAACGTGAGGACTAATGAAGCTAAATCTTTTACAGTTAAGTTATACTACATATATATTCATGTCCGTGATGTGGGATTCTATAATTGATCTATAAATGGTACCAAACCATTTAATCGGTCAAATGGACTTACTTGATCAACCGGTAGGAGTGGTCTAATAGTGTAGACTTTACTGCTGACATGGAATGGTTTCTTGGCAAACAAGTCTGCAGCTCCGTTTAACGGCAGCATTCTCTGTTTAACGGAAAGTACATCATTATTATTGTTATTTCTCGGAAGAGTAAATTAATTCCAATCCTCTATTCTTCCATAAACACACCGTCGGCGTCCCCAGTCCAACTAACCAGGGCCAATTTTCATAAAGCCTGAAGGCACAAAATCTTGCTTAGCAAGAACAGGTTACCAGCCAACATACCATACAGGTTATATTTTTGTGACTGGTGCCCTTCTCATTTTTTTGCTATGCAAAAAAGAATTATGTTAAGCAGCAGTTTCTATTAAACAGCTTTATGAAATTGAGCCCATTAAACATTTCCTCAAAGTTGGTGTGCACCTTTTAAGAAAAATACTGTTGTTTTGTCAGGAATCTTGTATTTTATGTAAATATTGGGTTTGTCTTCTTATTGAGGCACTTAAAATACATGTACATGCCAGTAAAAGTGACAGTATTTGCAGATGAATAGAATTGGCTCTTGCAAATTGCAATTATGCTTCATGTGCTCATTTAGTTTATTTATTATAACAACCTTTTGTTATTTTCTTGCAACTTTGATGACCAACTTAGTCCAAATTTTCACAGATTTTAAGCATTTGTTGGTGTACATGTACATGTACACCAAGTTAAAACACTGGTCTTTGATAAATTTCGAAGAATAGTTGTGATTTTTCACAATTGAATTTTGTGACGATAACGTCTGGTGAATTTGATCATCAAAGTGCTTTGGTGTATGGGTAAAATATAAAAGTTAGCATTGTGTACTTGGTGTTATTTTAGGAGCCTATAGGGGAAAACCACAAATTTTCTAGACCAAAGAACTATGTTCGAAAGACGCCATGATGTAGAACTTGAAACTTTGCATGGTGGGCATTTAATTAGGTGAGGTCTGCAGTAGCACCATGTGTAAATCTCTTTTGAGTTGTGTCGGTTCTTAAAAGAATTGGCAGTTAACAACTCAGGAAATTAACTACTATGTAAAGAGCATTACAAGGGCACCAAGACAATTACCAGGGGGCATGGAGGCAATCGCCTTCGTTGCCTTCGTGAAGTATCAGCCCCGCTATTGCAAATGTTATGAAGGGCCCCCCAACATTGATTCTTCATACCTGAAACTCAGCCGTCAACCCTCCACGAAAGACCCACGGTTCAAGATCACCACTCATAAACGCCTCCTTGTAATTTCTGGAACCACCTGAATAGTCATCGACACAACAAGGAGAACAACATTAGCAAATCTGAAAATAGACTAATTGTATTAACTGTAAAACACTAAACACAAATGTTTGGAGAGCATCAGTATATAAGTTATCACACAAGCGCGAGTGGAATAACGTATTTATCTTCAAGCAAACTTGGCGTGTGACCATAGAACACACAAGACGCAGGTAGTGATATTAGCCGTGCAATATAGGTTTTTATCACCACTCCACTCTGCAAATCTGAGTGGAGGATTAGTGTGTACTTAAAGATAAATTGTATTGCTGGTGGTTTGTTATTGGTGTTGTTAATTTGCTTTGAACACCCTCCAAAACAACTTGTACAAAGAATTTTTTTTTTTTTTAAATTGTAAATATTCATAAAGTTTTGTTACAGCATCGTTGAGCAGTGCTCACTTTTAAAATTACTGAGAAATCACAAAGTGTATTTTGATATTTGCAATATATGTGAACACATTGGTTGTCAACATTTTAAACTGGAACACTAGTGAACAATTATTGGTTCTTCAGGCCTGACACTTCACTGAGGTAACGGAAAGGTGCCCTTCATAGCAAGGAAAAACTGCCTGGCAGTTACAATAGCCAATAAGTCATTGGTGAAAAGCACTATCGTTCCAAAAACTAATTCAAGAGGCTGTTTTTGTTTGTGTCATCGCAAGGTCGGCCCGAGGGGGGCTAAACTCTTCTGATTTGTACACAGGGAGCATGGTAATCAGAACATTTGTGAAAATAAAATTAAAAACCGATTCCTTCTCAATACTGATGTGGTATTCATTATACCTACACAGACAAATTTAGTTGCATATTCCATGAATAAAACATTCAACTGAAAAAAGGAAACCACTGCTAAAACAAATCACTAAAATTCTACCGACTCCTAACATGCTGTTTTACCAATTAGGTCAAGTCAGGGTTCCCTGAACCTCTGTCATATCACAAGGAGGCAATAATATCAGTTACCAGACTAATTTAGAGTCTAAACACTACTTGGTAAGTATACTGGATCTCAACTCTGAAACAAAAGATGTAAGCGCCGAAAGTTTCATGAGAGCAAATCGGCTTTCATTGAGGTTTCTACTAAAAAGGGCAGGATCCACTGGCTACAAAGATAGGGCTCGAAATTAACACTACTCCTAGCTCGAGGCCAGTGATTTTAGCGACGGACCAGTAAACTTAGAACCATACAAGTCCGCGGTCCTGTTTTTTTTTAATAATAAACATCTCACAAATAATAAACATCTCACTGCATTTTTCATTTAAAGACTAAGTGATAAATACAAAAACAAAAAATTCTGTTGAGAATTAGTTGTCAGTGCTTGTTCAAAAAAAGCTCAAAAGTGAAACTATGTCTTTTTCTCATTTCGATTATGGTCTTGCAACATACTCTCTGGTCCGGTAAAAGTTTTAAGCGACAAATTTCCCTCCCTCAAATCCGAGCCCTAAAAACAGGTCATCTCAAAAGCTCGCTATTGGAGTAATGGCTGGAGGTACAGGCAAGGTTGGTCTTGGAGTATCTGTAGTGCTACACTGTGGCGAATGGAATCGGGTGATTTGCAATAGCTTGCAGCAAGGCTAGGCACTGACAAGAATATTTGAGGTTCATTAATCACTGATCGATGGATGAGTTTTTAAACTTTTTTTCTAGTAATAATCATTTTGTGTTCTTGAGTTTCAAACATGGAATTTGCCAGATGCTTTACAACATCTGTTACCAGTGCCACTTTGAAAACAAACAATCACACACAAACAAATCAAGAAAATTACATTCTCTTTAAAGATTTGTTAAGCACTCAGAAGAAATGACTCCGCAAATATTCTTGTCTTTGCACATACATGTAGCTTCTGTCAGATTTGCAAGAGCAATTGCTTGGACATATCATCATAAAACATTCTTGGCTTTCTTGACTTTCTCTGGAGGTAAAATCATTCAAGTCGGCCGGGTGTACTTTTGTTTTTTACTAATCTGAAAAATCAAGGAAGAATGAGTTGTTTCTTGATCCTTTAAGAGGTTTATCAATGTATCCGTCAAAGTTGCTGCTGAGTGAACAGCAACACCCCTTCAGAGTACATTTGACTGTTGAAGACGATAGGTGCTGTAAAAACCTCTTAAACGAACAGGTGATGTGACTTGACGTCCACACATTGTTTGACACGATTTGTCTTTTTGATCAAATCCAATGATTCAGCTGTGAGGATTTTATCACAGCGGAATGCCCCAACCCACAATGAATACTGTATGTTTTACACACACAAAAAAGTCCAGGTTTTATAATCTCAGCAAAATTGCCCAATTTTGAAGGAACATTGCGAGTGTGAACTCAGCATATGCCCTTCAAATCTGAGTAATTATGTGAGATCTGAGTGGTTTTTGTTTGGTAACGATCAAATGGTTGGTGATTTTTTTGCAGTTTCCACCAACATTCTGGATATCAAAAGTGACTGAGAAGCACAAGATTGCATACGTTTTTCGGTCAAACTTTTCTTATGGGCATCAAGCTCAACAACCTACTGAAACAACTCATTATACTCTTTATTTAGTGCCATATTTGGTCAAGTGTGGTCACAAAATTATAAGAGAAAGTTATACAAAGGAGGTTAAGTTCTATTGCAGCGGATGGTCCTTTGTCCCTGCAGGAAAGAAATGTCAAAGATTAAAACTTTGGGGGGTTTGCCACAGTCAGATTATGTCACCAAGGAGCAAAATGATGGGCACGACCAGAGGACAACTCAAACTTCACAGGTCTTTAAATTTTAAAATCATTTAGTTGAAAATCAGATCTAGGATCTTTCAATTCAATTCAATTCAATTCAATTCAATTAATATGATGTCCATTAAAAATATAACAATGGAAAATTTATATATGTCAAAACTTATAAATCGCTCACTATGTAAAACTGTCGCAACGCTTGCAACTTTTAACTTTAATTTTGGAGCTGTTAATTGATTCAGCATTTTTAATTTTAGCCTTCAAGGAAGACTCTGCTAGGTTCAAAACTTAAGGTCATTAACTTTATTTGTTTATTTTTTATTTTGACAGCGCTCTTTAAGTTTGCATGTTTTGCCTTCTGGACCACCACAGTCATTTTCTCCACAATCCACATTGTAATGATCTTCATAACCTGACTGTGTTTTATATATACACGAGGGCAACGACGAAGCTGCCCTTCACACTTGATCCCATTTCCACAGTGTAGCCAAACTCCGCCCGTTTTTCAATCCTCCACAGTCAAACTTTTGAGACGACTCCGATCGAGAAAAAAAAATCATGCACTCGTAAACAAAAACAACAACAACATCATCAGGAAGTTTTGAGAGCCATTTGGAAGGGACATGGTTTTGAGGGTGAAGGAAGACAGGAACAAAGCCTGGTTCATACTTCCTGCGATTGCGAATGCGATACAAATTGTGACGTCACAGGGCTGTTTTCACAGTGAATGTTTCGCAGGAGTCGACCACAAGTCAACTGCTTGTGAAGCCAAAATGCGTATCGCATGCGCATTTGCAGGATTGAACCGGACTTTAGTCCCTTTTTTGGCTTTTTGTAAAGGAACTCTCTGCTTCTGGATAAACAAAAATGAGTTTTAAAATAATCAACAAAAAGTACAACAACGAATCGGATGGTATTAGTTCAACTTGCGTGTCTGCTTGTTGTAGCCACCAAACGCCGAAACGAGTTTCCAGTTCCAATTAAATAATAGGGTCAATAGTTAAATTTGCATACTGTAGAATATGAAAGTCACTCAACACAATTTCTATGGAAAAAACCATGTCAGAAACGTGATCAGAAAAATGTTCCATTCATGCCAGTGAAAGACAAATTTTGTTCTCAAAATTTAGAAGACCGTTCTTGCATCTTAAACCGAAGATTGAACACTTGTTGGCGGCTTTCATATTTTACAGTACACAGCATGGTCTTCAAATGGCAAAACGTGGAAACAGGATTAAGTTGTGAACTTTTACTGGCAAAAAATATTCCAGATTCACAGTGTTTACAACTGAATACCGTTTATTCAAAGAAACTCTCTCAAACAGTTTTAGTCAGGTGTTGCCATTTGAAGGCCAGTTATTTGCTACAAAGATATATCTGTGATCGTACATGATGCCTGGACATCCAGTAGAGAACAGCCAAAGCGAGAAACTTTCCCATATCCTAAAAGCAAAAGAACAAAATCGGAAACAAGACTTGTTAATGAGTTTTTTTCATTCCAACAGGAAATGTAGAGAGAAAATCCAGGAGGCAGCAATCTGGGAGTGCCGTCACGCAAAGCTTTCTACTGCCGCAGCGTGAAAGGCAATTAAAAATAGCAGTTGACGTACTCTGGAAACTTGGTTGCAGTGAATTTAGTACGTGCAGAGACACACATTTCCATATAAATGGATTGCACTAAGCGTCATCGACCGCCATATTTGATGAAATGTGCATTTGGCAAGGTTATCATTGGCTGAGAGTTGTGCACAGCGCGTACACTTTTTCCATTGTTTATCATAGAGCATGGCAGGCGATGATGCTTAATACAATCCATCTATATACCAATTGTGATGCCATCAAGCAAAATTAGTTGTTTGTCTACCTAGATAAAAATAAACATTTGAAAAGACCATAATCTTTGTTTAAATTTGGTTAAAACCCCATTTTGATGCCACCTTTGGTTCAAAAGTTGTTTAAAGGATTTGGTAACACGAAACACAATGTCCACAGATTTACATAAAACTTACACCGTTTGAAGATAATGATAGAAGAAAGCTTACATTAAAAAATTACTTGCTGAGGCACTGTACTTTTTGAGAAATGAGTAAACCAATGTCACGAAAATAAGTTTTACATGCTAACAAAATTGTTGTCTCACTGAGACAAAAAATATTTTCATGACTTGTTTTTACTAATTTCTCAGAAATTACAGCACCTCCGCAAGTAATATTTTAAGGGAAGCTTTCTACCATTATAATAATCATAATAATAATAACCTGTTTTTATATAGCACTTTTCACACCTGGAAGGCGTCTCAAAGCGCTTCACATTATTACCCCTGGTCACTGGGCCTTAATTCACTCCTTAAACCATCTCAGCTCCCTGGTGGGGAGTACACAGCCTGTGCAACATTAATATGAGCTACTCGGCTCAATCAATCACAAGAACCCTCTCTGCCCTCACAGGTACATATTCACCCGTGGGTGAAGAGAAGCAATTATAGTTAAGTGTCTTGCTCAAGGACACAAGTGTCACGACCGGGATTCAAACTCACACTCTGCTGAACAGAAGCACCAGAGCTTGAGTTCGGTGCTCTTATACGCTCGGCCACGACACCCTATTATCTTCAAAATGTGTGAGTTTGATGTAAATCTGTGGATATTCTGTTTTATGTCCTACAAAAAGTACCCGAAATCCCAAGAGATGAGAAAGAATGGACCTGAGAAAAAAGTGGAGTTGTTTACTGAACATACACCTGAGCATTTGTTATCAATGCTAATTTCATCCTTTTTTATGTTATTTATCAGGAAGGAAGTTGCCAATACTAAAGAAGAAGTACTTTACTATTTAATTTTAGTTTTGAGTGTGAAGATTTCACCCCTATTGGCCTGTTTTGGCTTGTTTCTCCGTAATATTTTGTGCCACAAACGTCTCGTTGAGCTTGATCGCATCACAATTTGTGGTAACTTCAAAAACAAAACTAAACCCGCCTCAAATACTTGTCCGTGGCAATGCAGGAGTAATTTGTAGAGTAAATAGGGCATCATTATAAACTTTGTCCGAATGGGTAAACACACTTAAAGCCATTGGACACTTTCGGTAAACAGTATTGTCTAAAGGCCCACACTTCGTGTATCACAACTAATATAAAATAACAAACCTGTGAAAATTTAGGCTCAATCCGTCATCTGAGTCGGCGGAAAATAACGGGAAAACCCACCCTTGTTTCCGCACATTTCGCCATGTCATGACATGTGTTTTTAAAAATAAATCCGTAATTCTCGATATCGAGAATTTATAGTTGTTTTAATTTTTTCTCAAAAAGTAAAGCATTTCATGGAATAATATTTCAAGAGGGAAGTCTTTCACCATTACCTTCTGTAAACCCTGTAAGTTATTTGTAAATCTGTGAACTTTTTTTTTTTTTTCTGTTCCGAAAGTGTATAATGGTTTTAAGCCGTGTTCCCATTGGACTTTTTGGGTTTAAGTATCCAATAAGAATGCATAGTAAACTGACCTCCCTGTCAACTTATCGCGACCGTGATGTCAATCTAACAGACCAAAAGAGGTCGCGGAAGACTTACATGGGCCGCTAAAAGTCCAATTAGAAACCTAAAAACCCTTACTTATTCTCCTACCCCAGATGTATAAATGGGAATCCGAGGGGGGCTTAGATGATTTGGGATCACGCTTTTAAGTGCTAATACAGACACGATAGGCCAAAGTCCATATAATGCACGTATTTTTTACCGAGATACATTCCTGGTCATTGCTTTTAGAGACTAGGGCTCAGTGTCACAAAGCACTAAGACTCATCTTAGGTTGAGTTGTCAATAGACGGGGCAAGTCTCGCGCATATTCAAGCCTTATGGGCCCACTTTGGTCCCACATACATGTAGGGACCATGCTTTTGCACTTTAATGGTGCCCAATATTTGAATACGCACAAGACTTACCCGGTTCAACTGGTAATTCAAACCCTCTTTATGGTAAGATATGTCTACTAAATTTTCTCGAACGAACTCCTGCTAGTTCTGAGTGCAGTCTGTAGACCTTTTTCCTTACTTGATTTTATCAATTTCGGTTATTACCCATACACTGATGTGTGTTAGCACTGTATACTCAGTACTTTCCCGAGTCCTGTTAAAAAATATCACAGGCATATTACTCGAGTGGGATTCGAACCCACGACCCTTGCAATTTTAGAGCAGTGTCTTACCAACTAGACTATCGAGCTTGCCGGTAGCTAGAGGCAGTTCGAGTCCTATGTTTTGGAAGCGGGTACTTGATTTTGATTTACTAAGAAAAAAAAATGGAAAAAAAAGAAAAAAGAAAAAAAAAGGAAAAAAAAAAAGTGCCGCAGCAGCTTTGATCACTTACCAAGCCACTTAACGAATGACGCTAGCATGGAGATCACCCCCTCCATGTCCCATACGTAGGGGTAAAACTCATACAGCAGCGAGCGGTTGGGGATGTTGAGTAGCCGCAACGTCATATGATGAACCTGACGACTGAAATCTATGAAGCGTGCAGCGCGGTCTGCCCACTCCATCGCCTGATGATTGTGAGAGAAAGAAAGGGGATGAATATGGAAGCACAGGCCTGATACTGTGTTAATGTTGTTACGTTACAGCCATCGACTCCGCTCCTCATCAGACTTGACCAGGCTACCAACAAGTCTGAGAGAAGCTGCGTCGTTGGCTGTGTTTAATGCCTCCTCAAGACATTTTTGTTTCCAGAACCATCCTAATTTGCTCCTCTTTTTGTTTATCTATTGGCCTGTCGTTGGTCCGTTTTTGTTTTTGTTCCTGTGTTGCCCTCCCTTTGTCAGAGCGCCTAACACCTAAGAAATGCTTTGTATTATTATGTAACAAGATTTTTTCGTGGCGGAGCGGTCAAGATCACCGGACCCAAGCGCAGGGACTGATTTCACAAGGCAATCAAATCCATCGCAAGACAAGTTGTCAGTTTTACCATAGTGATTTGTATTGTGACATCACACTTTACTTAGTAACTACGATTGAATTGCAGTTAAGATAAATTTTAGCTCTTTGTGAAGTCTGCCCCTGGTCTTGTTCACAACAGAGGGTGGGTCCGAATCCCGGTCATGACACTTGTGCCTTTGAGCAAGACACTTAACCATAATTGCCTTGGAAACGTTGGGATGGTTGTGCATTCTGCTCTACCAGCCAGACTCTTAGTGGACGATACCCATACCTACATCCTTACGGACTGTGAAAGGGGTTACCCTTTTTCAGCCCCCAGCAGTAGGTGTGAACGTGCCCCTGGTGACAGTTGATTTGAGTAGATAGCCCAAATCAGTTTAGGTATAGCCCTCACCTTGGCGAGGCCGTTCAGTCTTGTAATTGAAGGCTTTTTCTCATTAAGAAATTGTTAATTTGTTCTTGGAAATTCTCAAGGGCACCAGGGCAATGACCAGGGCAACTAGAAAGGCAATTGCCCCCATCTGGAAACATTCAATTGTTCACCTTCAATGCACATATAGTTGGTGTATTGTTTGTACAATTCAAAGTAACTAACGTTTAATTATGGTGAAATGTGTCATCTATTTATATCATTTTGGCAAGTAACAACAACAGCACCAGCTTCAATCACACAACCAACCAAACCAGTAACATTTATAAACACCAATGATACTGTTCCCACCAACTTAAACTGCAGCAACAGGCCTAGAATTTTACGGAGGCCATGTCCGCCGTTGCCCTGGTCTTGGCTTTGGTGCCCCTTCAAAAACTTCCCATAGATTTTAAGATTTTCCAATAGAAGTGTCCTTCTTCAAAATGAAAATGGCCTCGTCCTCTCAAACATGAAATTTCAGGCCTGCAGCAACCTGCAAAATTCTAAGACATAAATAATCAAAGGTTTTGAGTGAAAGCGCTTACCGTATCAGATGGATTGGACTTCTTCTTAGCCTCGCAGACGTGATGAGCATTGATCTTAAGCCAGTGTATCTCCTCAAGCATTTCCACTGCTTTGCGTCCGTGCTCGTACGGCAGATAAAAGAGTTCGACCAGCAACAGCACGTCGTCCACGGTAATCTTCTCGTGGGTGGCTTTCTTCTTCTCTTTGGCACTGTTCCATTCTTCGTCGGACTTATCAGCGACGTCCGAGTCCGGCTCGACCGACTCAATGTTCACATCCTCGGGTTGGCTGTCGATGTCGGCCCCGTCACTCTGCATCTCGGTGTCAGTGTCTGCCATTTCAGACCCTGCCTCGGTTACTTCCTCCGTGGCGGGGATTTTGTTTAAGTTTTCCCCGGACCCTTTCTCTACCATGTCATCTATCTGCATGGCTACCTCGCTGACTTTACATACGGTTGACGTCGTCGTCGTTGGGATGTTAGAGCTCATTTTTGTGGGTACGATACTTGGTGGGAGGGTAGCTGACCCTACAGCCCCTGCAAGTCCCGGGGTAGTCTCCTTTGATGATTTGAAATCACCGTTGCACTCCATGGGTTCTACGAATGCATTAGAGACTAAAGAATTGACAGGGTTGGAAAGCGGCGTGTAGTTCTCAGCGGCCTCACTCAGGGAGGCAAGTTTATCGAATGCATTCTTGTTTTTCATGAGTTCCTCAGCGATCAGCCCCTCATCCGGTGCTGGGACTTGCGGCCCCGTCGATGAGGTCGGAGTTGTGATACTCATACACGTGTTGATGCTCGGTATCGGCGGAGCGGCGGGCGGTATGACGACCAGCGGTTGGGGTATTGCCACATTGTTGGAACTTTGTCTGTGAGTTTGGATGACTTCCATCCATTCGGTAACGGCCGCTCTGAGAGCCGAGTCGGGATTGTACAGACCATGGTTTGGGTAATTATTTCTGGACAGTGGGATTTCAGTTTCACCTTCTGTTTCCAATTTGATTTCCGCAGAAACTGTAGGATTACTGGATGGACTTCCTGCATCAAACAAAAACAAAGCACAAATTATCAAACGAAAAATGAACAAAGATATTGACTACTAGAGAGACCGCCAACATATGGCTGGATAGCTCAGTTGGTGGGGCCTCAATGAGCAAGGAGTCTGCATCAAAACTCATTTACTGGGAACTAAAACATGCACGCAGGAAACGTGGTAGACCAAAATTTACCTACTAACACCCGGTTCAGACAGGCGCTCCAGAGTCGTGCCGACCAAATAGATTAGAGCGACTCAAGGTTGACCTAATTAAATTTTGGTTTTTATATAGGCAAACTTAACATAACTTTTCCATTAGGTTCGGCTCATGACAAGATTGACGCCTGAAACCAAGAAACTCCGAATCGTTCCGACCGACTGCAGCAGTCGATCTTTCGACTTCTAGCGCGTCCAGTCACTCCTTACGGTTTCAGATGTCAAACTTTTCATGAACTTAATTCAGAACTTGGTTTGGTGCGACTCTGGAGCACCTGTCTGAAACGGGTATTAGGGCCTTGTCACACTAGGCAACTTTGCAGGCAACTTGGAGGCAACCAACTACAGTGTACGCTACACGACTACTTTGGTAGCACATGAGTCAATTTTAAAACATTGTCTTCCGATTCACAACAGAAAAATGTTAACAATCAAATGGGAATGCCTTTTCTTCGTGGAAATTGCCTGGAACTGGTTGCCTGTAAATTGCCTCGTGTGACATGACCCTTAGATGTTTTAAAGAAAGACACCGGACTGGAGACAGCAGAGCTATGGACAGCAATGCAGGACAAAACCCAATGGAGAGCCATCAAAGTTTGGGGATAACACCCGAAATAAACTAAACTAAACTATAACTTTTTTTCTTCAAGTCAACTGACCTGTAACTTCATCCTTGCTTTCCTCATTGCTATCTCCATGTGTGCAGTTTGACCACTGGGCTAGCGTGTGTAAGGCAATGTAGTTGGCTTCGTATTCACAGTTAGGATTGGTCAAAATACCACTTACGTAGGAATGTAGCTCAGACGACCTGCCTTTGTACGGACCTATACAACAGCAAATTTGTAAAGCAGAAACTGTCAACACATTATTTACACATTGTTTAAAGGCAGTGGACACTACTGGTAATTACTCAAAATAATTATTAGCATAAAACCTTACTTGGTAACACAAATGCAGAGCTCATGATGGTTTACAACATTGTGAGAAACGGCTCCCTCTGAAGTGGAGTAGTTTTCGAGAAAAAAAAGTAATTTTCCACGAATTTGATTTCAAGACCTCACGTTTAGAATTTGAGGTCTCGAAATCAAGCATCTGAACGCACACAACTCCGTGTGACAAGGGTGTTTTTTCTTTCATAATTATCTCTCAACTCTGATGACCGATTGAGCTCAAATTTTCACAGGTTTGTTATTTTATGCATATGTTGAGATACACTAAGTGATAAGACTGGTCTTTGACAACTACCAATAGTGTCCAGGATCTTTAACCCTTTAGAGACCATTCATTTCTGAAACATCACAAAATGCCGAGACAACGTTAGAATTGTTCATTCATTTATAAGGGCTTTTTTTTCAGTAAAAATTTCATGAACGAAAATTAAACAAAACACAGTTGAAGAAAAGTACACCAGAAAAAATAAGCAAAATAGAAATCAAAGCCTTACAGACAAAAACGTGCATGAACACCATTAAACTGTAAAAACAATGTAACTTAATAGGTAAAATAAAGCATTTGAAAGATATCAAAGTAAAGGTCACGTCCGAATATTAAACTTTCCACGTATAATTCCCAATTTCCAAACACAAAACAAATTTTTCTGTTTCCTGTAAATTCTGCCGACGTTTTTACTGACAACATTTGATTACAGAAATGAACAATATTAGCAATGTTTGGGCGTTTTGTGACGATGTATTTAGGTGAAATGCAAGAGTGCACAGATGTGACTTACCACAGAATATTCTGTTTTGGTCGTAGTCATTGGCGTGGATGTTATCCCATATGACCGGTTTCCTCTTGATGACCTCGGATAATTCCTTGATGGATTCTATGGTGATTATCTTAGCAACTACCTTGGGACCTGTATTGCGTAGTACAAAAGAAGATTATATTTTTATAAATCCCATCAATTGAGTTTACTCTTTGAAAAATAAATAAAAAAGTTATTGTCCCTCAAGACGCTCTACTAGGCAGTCATGTACTCAGCAGCGGTAAGAAATCTGCTCCAGCAGTGCAAACCTTGTAGGTTCAAATCCCACCCATTTTATAAAACACATTGGGTTAGGATTAAAGGGGTTAAGTTTTGATTCAAAAAATTAGATGTGTACACCGAACAATTAGTGTTTGTAAATATACAATCACTACATGTAAAGTTTTTCTTTATAAATCTTTTTCGAAAGAACAATATACCTGAAGATACTCGTGTAGTGGTTAAGAAATGTCAGTTTTAGATGTGGTAGGCAAACATTATAGAGGGAAACCCCAAACAATCACGTAGGGTCTCAACAATCAATCCACACAATTCAAGCCTTCGTCCCTAGATTTTAACTGGGGTGCACTAAAAGTTCACACTCTAAAATGTTTACCTTAGTTTGTATTTGTGAATTATTCATGTTTGGAGCATTATCAAGGGTTCCAACAGCCGATGTGGATGCTTTTTGTATTGTCATTTATGAGCTACCAACTATTAGTGCAACTTTTTAAATTACAAACAATATTAGCTCCCCATTTAACTGTGTACATCTGTTTTCATAAATATAAAAGTCATAAAAAAAACAACTAATAAGTTTATGACTTATATATATTTATGAAAACAGATTAAACAGTTAAATGGGGAGCTCATATAGTTGCAGCTCATAAATGACAATAAAAAAACGTCCACACCGGCTGTTTGAACCCTCAATAATGCTCCAAACATGAATAATTCACAAATTCAAACTAAGGTGAAAATTTTAATAATATTATTTTCGCAATCATCAATCTGAAAAGTGCAAATCAGTACTTGCAGTAAATGGAATAATTATGTCAAACAGCAGTGCAAGATAAAATTTGAATTAACTCCAGTTTGTAGAACGGAGACCTAATTATAATTTTTGTTCATTTTTGTCATCATGACATCATTAGATGTCAGGTCACACGAATTCAATGCTTATAGGTAACCAAAGATTATCTCCTGCACCATGTGTCATCAAGTCGTAATGTTTGCTCTTTCTTGTAGCTCTTTGGTCGGACACTTCCCCTGCATGTGCAAAAGTTGCTGTTTCAGTAAAAACAATATGGACAAGAGCTAAGCTATTTCTTTATTCCTTACGCTTTCTGACATCTTGTTCAAAGATCATTTCGACAAGCGTAATTACACCGACCGAATTCAAAACTTAAGGAGTCTCGAAACGGCCTGAATTGTGCACCACTGCATGAAAACGGCTTTGATCTGTACCCATCATTCTCATCATACAGCTTTTGGAATCCGCTCGGAAATGCGCCCAACGTTTCCCATACTTTTAAAACAGCTTTTTGGAATCAGTTTTCTGATATGCATCCACTTTGTTATTCAGTGTGTTGAAAATCGCTGGAAATCTGCACCGGCCGTTTCATATAATGCTTGAGCAGCACTCAATGATGACATGTCCCCATACAGCTTGTCAGTATTATTACAATGGTCGCTTAATTAGAAACGCAACATGTTTTTGTTCTTTATTCGTCTTTGTCGAAAGAACCATAAACCCGAAGATACTTTTGTGAAAAAGGAGTAAATAAATATCAGTTTAAGATGTGGTGCGCAACCCTGGTAGAGGGAAACCCAAAACAATCAGTAATACGTAGGGTCTGAACAACCAATCCACACGATGCAAGGCTTCGTCCCTAGATTTTAACTGAAGGTCACATGCTTAAATTTGCACTTTAGTTTGTACTGGTGAATTATTCATGTTTGGAACGTTATTAATTAATCCAGGGTTCCAACAGGCGGTGTTGATGTTTTGTTATTGTCATTTATTAGCAAGCAACTATAAGTGCAACTTTTGACATTAAATTTTTTTTGTTTAGCTGCTCCATTAAAAGGAACAAGTTGCCTTGGATCGGTCGAGTTGGTCTTTGAAAAGCGTTTGTAACCGTTTGTTATTAAATGCATATGATTAAAAAGATATTTTAAAAGTAGAATATAATGGTCCACACAAGTATCACTCGAAATTGCGTGGTTTTCTTTTTACCTCGTCGACTAACACGGTAGGCCAATATCCGTCTACATTACTTATAAATAATGAAATTGTGTATACTAGGATAATTTATATATACATGTAGTGAAAGATTTCATACGATTATATATAAATAATTGTGTTGTGGAAAACTGATTATTTGTAAACAAAGATTAAATAATGGTTAAATAATGAATTATATATTAAATAATGAATTATTTGTAAATAATTGCGTTAAATAATAAGTTTACACTTGGCACCTCATAAGGGAACGTGTTCCTTTAATTGTTAGTTGTTTGAGCAACAGCCCTTTTGATGCTTTACCATAAGACACATCGAGAAACAAAATTCTTTGCATTTTGACGAGCTATTAACAACACTTGTTTCATCGACTCAAACACTGACCCCACGATATTTGAACACCTTGTGTTTGTTTCTACAAACACTTAATTCTAGTTATTATTATTTGATTTCTTTGTTACCTGTCCACATGATCATGATGTCTGGAAGTAGCTTGGAGCCCAGCGTCTTCAGGTAATCAGATTTCAAGACACATGGGTCTGCCCTGGTAGCACAATACTCTGCAAAGGAGGATATGCAATGCTCATTATTGACCCAATTCACCTGACGTCATCATCATAAAAATCTTGAATGGGCCATACTGGTGGGCAATTTCACTGTTCGTTTTCATATAAAACTCCATGCCCTGCGTTATCCAGTGAAGTGTGCATTTTAGGCGACGCAGCGTTAATACACGTAAACCTAACTGCCCACCAACATGGTGAGCATGGCATCAGGCGCCGCGTTTGACTCCCGTGCAAGGGTCAATACTATACTCTCAGCGTTTGATACACATGGTAAATGTAGCTTCACTCAATTGTTGTATTAATTTTTTAAGTAAGGTGACAAAAGTTTTCTCCCTCATTTATCAGCTTAATTGGAGTCACAAGAAAATTGTATAATAAAACCCTTGTGTTTTGTGTGCAAGTCTGTGGACATTTATATTTTCAATTTTACCAATGTTGTGTGCACTTTTTAAAGAAACAAACACCCCTATAGTATTACCAGTAGGACAGAAGAAGAACTTTGGTTGTCCGAGATGTTGAAACACTTCGTTAGTGACAGAGACTTGAGCATGAGCGAAGGTTTGGAACACCTCTTTATCGGCAGAGCACATATCCGTATCGATGTCATCAAAGAGAAGCGAGAATGCCTCACAGCCGAATTGCTTCACCTAACAAGGAGAAAAGACACCCTAAATTAATCTTTAAAGGCAGTGGACACTATTGGTAATTACTCAAAATAATTATTAGCATAAAACCTTTCTTGGTGATGGGGGAGAGGTTGATGGTATAAAACATTGTGAGAAATGGCTCCCTCTGAAGTGCCATAGTTTTCGAGAAAGAAGTAATTTTCCACGAATTTGATTTCGAGACCTCAGATTTAGAACTTGAGGTCTCGAAATCAACCATCTAAACGCACACAACTTCATGTGACTAGGGTGTTTTTTCTTTCATTATTATCTCGCAAGTTCAATGACCGATTGAGCTCAAATTTTCCACAGCTTTGTTATTTTATGCATATGTTGAGATACACCTTTGACAATTACCAATAGTGTCCACTGCCTTTAACTAAGGCAATAGGCGTACATGAATATGGGCAATTTCATGGTTAAAGGAACACGTTGCCTTGGATCAGATAAGTTGGTCAATAAAAAGCGTTCGTAACCGTTTGATATAAACTGTGTATGGTTAGAAAGATGTTGTAAAAGTAGAATACAATGATCTACACAAACATGCCTCGAAATTGCATGGTTTTCCTTTTACCTCGTCGACTAACACGGTCGGCCATTTATGGGAGTCAAATTTTTGACTCCCAAAAATGGCCAACTGTGTTATTTCGCAAAGTAAAAGGAAAACCATGCAATTTCGAGGCAAATTTGTGTGGATCATTATATTCTACTTTTGAATTAACTATCTAACCATGCGTTTCATAACAAACGGTTGCAAATGCTTTTTAACGACCAACTCGTCCAATCCAAGGCAACGTGTTCCTTTAATCACACTACATTTTTTGATGTACCTTTGAGATTCCTTGAGCTGTATCAACCTTACTAAAAGGTCTGATAACTATTATCCCCAATTATCAACAATTGAGAAGTCTAATGCATCTTAAAGGCAGCGGACACCAGCGGACACTATTGGTATTTAATCAAAATAATTGTAAGCATAAAAACTTACTTGGTAACAAGCAATGGAGAGCTGTTGATAGTATAAAACATTTTGAGAAACGGCTCCCTCTAAAGTAACGTAGTTTTCGAGAAACAAGTAATTTTCCACAAATTTGTTTTTGAGACCTCAAAATTAGGTCCCGAAATCAAACATCTGAAAGCACACAACTTCGTGTGACAAGGGTGTTTTTTATTCCATTATTATCTCGCAACTTCGACGGCCAATTGAGTTCAAATTTTCACAGGTTTGTTTTTTTGTGCATATGTTGAGATACACCAAGAGAGAAGACTGGTCTATTGACAATTACCAAAAGTCAGTGTCCAGTGTCTTTAAAGGAACATTACAGAATTGGTAAGAAAACATCTTTTCTAAGATCACAGATTTTCATAAAACTTACACGGTCTAATGAAGATATTTCTGTATGAAATGTCATATTTAATGAGAAATAAATGTATAATGGTGGATGACATAAAGTGCTTAAACTGACAGCAACTGTTTTGTTAGCAAAAACCAATTCTGCAATGTTCCTTTTTTAGAATCTTTCATGATGTTATTTTTACCTGCTCCAACTTCCTTTTCATGCAAGTGACCTCTTTGGCATTAGAGAAGGTGATGTCGAGACCAGGTGACAGGGCATACACAAACTCCACATTGTTCTCCTTAGCTGCTCGGATAAGGCCTGTTAAATGCTCTGTGGGCAGCAAAAAATTAAAGAAACTAAGTCTGAGTATAGACCCATTGCATATGACGTCACACTCTCAAAAAGGAGACAGATCATTGGACAATAGCTGTTCTCTGTGCGTAAAAACGTGCGTGTGACCTCAGCGTACATGTAGCATTTCGCGTTATGCAAGGGGGAGCTATTGATTTCTTACACAAAACAGAATGCGCCTCGGAACAAGTGCGCGTAATTTGGGGTGTCAACTGTCTTTTGTGACACCCAGGATAGGCACATGTGAGTACGTTGCGCGTATTGCAGAGGGTCTATACAGTGCTAACACACATCGGTGTTTGGGTGAAAAACCCAAATTAATAGAAACTGGGAATTCAAATGATGTGTTATGGGTTCCTATATAATAGTGCTCATATCCGTCACTTGGTTACTACGTAGGCCTGGGCGTATAATTTGAATATCCAGTTAATGGCGAATAGGTTTTCCTATCCGTAACCGCGAATGCCTTTTTTTTCTTAACCGGATATCCGCAAGGGCGCGAATACCTATTTATAAACCAGATAGTCGTGTAATTACAACCAACTGATAGGAATGTTTTGTCTGAATCCTTATGAAACTTCTATTAAGACAGCATAAAACAGCATAAATCAAGTATTTAACTATGCTCACCTCCATGAAGAGTAAAAACAATGACATTTAGGACGTAATTGGTTCAAAGATTACGAAAGTTTTCCTTCACGTAGAGTCAATCACAATCAAAAGAAACAGCAAAACTATCTTTAAATTGGATCCGGTTATTTTTATGAATGAACCGAGTGACACTGTCTAAAACTAATATCAATCCGCCCATAAGATCTCATTCATTTTTTTTTAAAAGCACCCTCTAGCGGCGGGAAAAAATATTCAAATATCCGGTTAATTTCGGATAGTTGGCCAGCGGTTAACCGAATACCAAATTTCACTATTCGCCCAGCACTACTATTGGTGACGCTCAAAGCGCTTTGTATTTTCCTGCAAGGTATCGGTGGAGCTACAGTTTTGAAGCATGAGACCCCAGGCCTGATACTTCATGGAGCCAACAAAGGCTTTTGACTCCATGCCCCCTGGTCATTGCCTTGGTGCCCTTGAAATTCTCCAGTAGAAATTTACAATTTCCTCATAGGGTGCCCCATAACCAAGAAATTAAAGGGAGCCACTGCGGTAAAAGCTTCTGTTGCCCTAGTCTTGGCATTGGTGCCACTTTAAAAAGTTCCCATAGACGTTCAAAATTTCCAATAGAAATGCCCTTTGCCAAATGAAAATGGCCTTGTCCTCCCAAAGGTGAAATTCCAGACATGTTGAAGTGACCTTTGTGTTCAAATTTACAATTTCCATAATGCACAGTTCAATCTGAGATAACATGAAAGAGACATGACCGTGGGTGGACTCTTATCACGTTGTCAACTCAGTTACAAAGCCTTTACTTTTGTACCTGCTTTAATCTTTTCAATTTATCATTTATCATTCGTCATATTTCAAAGGGCGAGATTATAAGTATTATTCTGCATTATTATTATTTGTTGTTTGACAAAAATATATATTGGGAGTGCTACATGTATTGAGTAAACAGACAAACACTTTTAAGTGCCACACTTATATGTACACTAGCATTGCTATTATGTTGCAAAATCAAAATTTGCAATATCCTTGTAACTGAAACAAAATCAACCAGGGCCTGTTTTGCCCTGAGTAAGTGTCAGTGCTGAGTTGATTGAAATTATTTATTATTATATCTCAGAAAGGCTAATTATCGTGATCTGGTCGGGGTGGGATATCCTAGGTTGGGAAGCTGTAATCTCTCTCCAGGCTGGTTTTGACGATGATAGTGCCCTCGACTTGATCTTTTTGAGACCAGGGTGATTGGCATGGTCTGGGTTAAAAGGTCGCAGGGTTGTGAAGGGCCTAGACCCCTTGCAATACGCACAGCGTACTCCATTAGCCTATCCTGGGTGCCATTTTGGGTGTCAAAATCGTATACAAACATGCACAAAAGAGAGTTGAACACCCAAAATAACGCGCATTGTTCGGAGGCGCATTCTGTATTGTGTAAGAAACCAATAGATCCCCCTTGCATGACGTGAAACGCTACAGGTACGCTGAGGGTCCAATGATCTGCCTCCTTTTTGAGAGCGTGACGTCATATGCAATGATCTATTAACTAAGTTCCAAATGATCAAAGAAACATGTCATTGAAGTTTGATGGGTCTGGGTAATCATTTTCATAGATCTCAAAGATGGTTGCAATGTATTTGGTTTGCTGTAACACCATGTGTGTATCTACTTGCCAGATAGAGTTTGTTCTTAGAGAACTGTCTTGCTTAATTCTACTACTGCGGAGTAGATTGTTTGGGTGTTCGGGAGACTTCTCAGTTCTGAGAAGAACTGTCCGGCTTATTAACTATTACCTGGGCGGATGGTATAGAATTAGGCTGGGACTACTACTTTAGCTTATAGGAACGTAATTAACCTGCGACTAGCTTGCTCTAGTAATCGTCAGGAGTCTCCTCAAATCCTATGTGGTTGCAGTGATTTCGCAAACAATGCAATATCTTCACTGTTCTTTATCCCCAATGCATTTCAATAATAATGCCAGTATACATGTAGACTAATAGCACAACGCGCAGCGAGCATATACGCGCGTCTCCTGTCTGCCATTTTGGGGGTCAAAATGTGCACAGAAGAATGGTAAAACGTGTTTACACACCAATGCATGTTCTGACCCCCAAAATGGCAGACAGGAGAAGCGCGTGCAAGTGTGCTGCACATTGTGCAATCAATGGGTCTATAACATTTCTTGTTAGTTCTCACCAGCTTCTTCCACCGAGTACATTTCCCTCCAGTACATACGGTGTTTACAGTCATCTTTGGGGGCGTACATGTAAGTGTTTAACTTCAGACGTCTCATAAGGGAGAAGAGATTCTTGCGCTGGGCAGTTGTCCATGGCCGCCCGTAAAACCCTGCAAAACGACAAATATAACATTACTTCGCGAAACTTCTGGCACCGAGTGGAAATAAACAAATCTGTACCTTGAGTATATGAACAAGATGGCACATTGCATACCCTAGAACTATGATTGAGGTTCGTTCTGCTATCATCTCCCTGCAGTTGAACGAGAAGATAGCGGAACGAACCCCATAGTCATAGTTCTAGGAGTAGCACAATGCACATTTTCATACATATTTACATTTGTGATAATCAAAAACTTCAATCCTTCTGACTGCTTAAAAAGACCTTAAAAATCAGCTGACACTCGTGATCATCATTATCATTCTCTGTATCCATCATGTGGGATGCAGAGCCACCCAACCAACGCGATTTGATGCTGATTGCCACAGCAGCTGCCGTGCCAAGACTTCAAAGTCTGCTTCCAGCTGACACACCCAGGTGTGACAAGGTCGGCCTCTTGGTCTCTCTTCCAGGCCAGGCTAGGGCGGGATCCGACGCTCAACTTGAGGGCAACACGGGCAGGCGTATCGTCTGGGAGCTGTCTGCCATGGCCAAAGAGCGAGTGGCGTCTCCGTGAGTTGGTCATTCGGATGTCCACAATGCAAGTGGTGTCCGAGATGGTTGCATTAGTGATGTTCCGGTCGTTAATACATGTAGTGCACCGTTGGCACCCGAGCCATAGAGTAGGACGGGGAGGACACCAATTTGTGAATATCCTCAGCTTGTTTCTGAGCTACAGCCATGACAGCCATTTGTTCTACCACCAGAAGAAGTCAAAGAATGTCGGGGAAGGAGAAGCTGGAAGAATGGATGTCACAGCCGAGATACCTGAACTTCTGTGTGATTTCGACACTGTTATTAATGTTAGTGTTACTGTGTGTAAAAAAGTCTAAATAAACAGACAAAACATGACACATAGGCCCCTAGTACATACAAAATTGAGTCGACCATGTTGACACACATGGTTGATTGTTGACAAAAAAGTGGTCAACAAATTCGTCCACTTAGTCTTAAATCAGAAAAACAAATAATTTAACTAACACAGTTCAATATGAATATTATTTTTTATACATTTAAAAAATCATGTTTCTAAAGCATGATCCTTTTTTTCATTTTCAAACTCACCTTCGACGACCCCGCAACAAAAAGAAGTCGGTGGCATTGTGCTTCGAATTTCAACCACTCAAAACACAGAAATCCTTCCTCACTCCATCATTGAAAAGGAGGGACCGTCTGAATAAAATTACCGAATATCTATATTTAATATTGTACAAAAATACAAATTTACAAAGAATTCACGTGTAAAATCCGTGAAGAAAACTGCTTTTTCATCAACACAAATAAGTCAGCCGTTCATTGACTGTGATGTTTTTGTATTGCAAGTAATTTCTGATGAGAGGGGGGGCGCCGGATCGAGCCAGAATATCTTTCAATGTCATCGTACAGACTTCCTATTACTTTTCTGACTGATGCTCGTTACTTTACGAAATGTTTGATTGGTCAACACTGAACAAATCTAGAGATATAGCCAATCAACGGTCTTCTTCTTTAACAAAGGTAGGCTCGCACTTCTACCACCTCTTTTGTACACACATCACACGCTGAAGTGTGCCCAGTGCCAAAATGTGTTCTTGAACACATTCAAATATTTCGACAACGACCGTCAGAAACAGTCAACGTCAATCGTTGAGTGGCATAGTCAAGGCGCACGCGGCACACGACCCAGATATCACGCACGAAAAAAGAACCAGCGCGAGCGGCGGAGCCGCGAAGCGCCTTTAGCAACTCGTTTTGGGGCCTTATGTTTTTCTTTACTTTTTGCCACAGATTTTGGTGGGAGAAATGCAATGCATAATGCATGAGCTTGATGAGTTGTTGGCCAATAAGAAGACGCAATACTATAGATATACCCACACACACATAAATGGTGCACTAAAAAGGCATGTGCGAGAGCAACCCACACAGAAGGTGCATATATGAATAACTAATTAGATAAACGAGTTGCTAAAGGCGCTAAGCGGCTTAGCCGCTGGCGCTGGTCTGCTTTTGTGTGTGATATATGGGAGTGCCGCCGCCGCGTGCGCCTTTAAAGAGCAAGTCTGGAGACCGACTAGACTAGCCAGAAACCATAGAGCACAGGGAGATTGACTATGAGCAAGTTCGGGGCTCAATTTCATGGCTCTGCTTACCACCGAATTCTGCGGTTACGATCACCATTCGGCGCTTGAACATTCGGCGCCGAATTTCTGCGCTATCCTTGTATGCATAGAATGCATAGAATGCTGTGAAATACAGTTAGCTAGCACGGAATTACGTGCTTCCGTAAGCGCCGATTCTGTTCTTACGTTAGAGCCATGAAATTGGGCCCGTGCCGGGTGGCGACAAGACTTGACTAGACCGACTAGACTAACCAGCAGAAACCATAGAGCATGCACAGGGGGAGTTTGACTATATCGAACCATCGAACCAGTGGGCATGGAGCAAGTTCGGGTGAGCGACTAGACTTGACCAGAAACTGTGACGACGCAGCTCTCGGATTGACCATCGACCATGCTCCAGTGCAATATGGCCGCCCAATTTTTCTGCTAACCTGTGAAATACGCTTGCCCCGAAGCAAATTTTTCTGCTACTGTAAGCACAAAAATTTGCTTACCGTTAAGCAGCGCTATGAAATTGGGGCCTGGCACTAATGGGCTTCCGTACTTCACCTCCCTCTACTGCATCTATATTATAAAAGCGCTTAAATAGCATGGGCGCCGCCATTGTTGTTTGGCAAGTGGTGCCTGAACCCTGCTAAAATGATGCGTCCTGGGGTAAATTTCGGGGTACCCGTGTTGGGCATGTGTTGTTTGTGATGTCACAGTCAAAGCGCGAGCATGTAGTAACTTTGTGATTGAGTGCAGGCGTCCTTTGTGATGTCACAGTCACGGCATGAGCGTCCAGTAACTTCGCGCATACATACAGTACAGAACAATGCGGGGGGGGGGGGGGGGGGGAGCTAGGCACGACGACAGGAAGAAGACTGGTGTTTTTTTTTTTAGAGCACGTTGTGTGGACAGGGAGATGGGACATGGGACAGGAAAATATTAAACTGAATGGGGGGGGGGAATCAAGCCCATAAAACGGGAAAGCCCCACAAACGGGACCCGCGCGAAACTGGAAAATATGAGTTATTGGTAAACATTGGCAAGAAAAGAACAATGCCAATGCAGGGGATTGCGGGGACGGGAGATAGAGAGGCACGGTGCCGTGGGTTAGATTTGGGACGGGATAGGGAAGGGGCACACGGTGGGACAGGGAGTTGGGGAAAAAATGAACAAGGCTGGTGAGGGGGGAAAAGCAAAGGGGTTTGAAAACTATACAGGACAGAAAATAATCGACTGAACGGGAACAAAATAAACGAAACGAGATATAAACGCTGGGAAAGAACAACTATCGGGATCCGCTGGAAACTGGGAAATATGGATGGGATCGACAATGCCGAAACGGAAAAAAAGATGGACAAGTGTACGATTTCACAAAGCACTAAGATTCGTCTTAACTTTGAATGGGTTGTTTGCCACAGTGATTTGTATTGTGACCCTGACCAGCCACTTTAGGCCTCCCCTGTACACAACGCTACACTTTCAGCATTTTTACGTCGAGCTTTCTATATAGCGGGGTTGCCGCGCGAAGCGCGGCATCCCGCTAGTGTACTCTAATTTTCGGAATACGCAGACGGCCTTTCTGCGAAATGGCTAGCCGCATATTCAGAAACTTACGGATAAGCAAGTCTGGCCTAATTTGCGGCTAGCTTCAGCCAAGATCCAGCGGGAACCAGTCTAAGCTAGATAACGTTAAGACAACTCAAAGGGATTCAGGGTACCAGTATTGTGTGTTTTCAATAAATAATCGTTTGAGTTACGTACTTCAGGTGCACAGATCTCCCTCAGAAATCCCTAAACATCCGAATTTTTAAAGATGAGTAAAGCACATCCCCCAGAGCTTAAAAAGTAAGATTATATATCTTTACATTTGACTTGTTTTTGTGCTATTCAAAAGTAGGAGAAGCTACTTGCGGGCATTATAAAGATTGTGACTGACATGTATTTTTTCTATTGACTTTGTGTAGCAATGGATGTCATTTGTTGTGGTTGTACAGTGTAGTGTGTAGTGGAAAGTTACGATTTGAGTGTCTCATCACCCCCACCGTACTGCAGTGGTCAGTTCTGCAAATGTAGATGTGACTACTTGCTCTGTAAATACGGCAAACCCGCGAATCCACTTCGTATCCTTCCTTGGCCCCAGGACCATTGCAATCCTATTTCTGTGCCCGCTGATTTTTTAAAATCTGCTTCGACCGTTTTTGAATGATCATCTTTTTAGTAATTAGGGGCCTAGTGCTAGCATGGCTAGTGGGTCTCCTGAGTCCTAAAACGAACTTCTCCTAAATAACCGTGATGGTGCTTTCAGAAAAATCACTTTTTTTGTTGTCATATTCATATACGCCATCACATCAGTACCACTGTGAATCAGTTTTATATTGTCATCGATTAGGGCCTAGCCTCAGGAGTCGGGGGAAGTGAAACAATTTTTCAAGTACAAACGCACATTTCTATATATACCGGTACCATAGCACATTGTTGAAAGCACATTAACTTGTAGTTGCGATAACGTAACCCTCCTGCCGACGGCGAAGCCGGAGGGTTACGAGTCACTTCAATCGAAAAAACGGCGAAATGGTCAAACACGTACAATTTCAACAGCTAGTCAACAGATTTGCTCAATTTTTTCCCCTTTCGAAAAATCATGACTTAAATTCTAAGACACGACCTTAATCCTCAATATCTAATGAATAACATTCAACACACTATTGAGAAAGTATTTTGAACTAAAGTACAAAAACTTACCAGATCCCGGAGCGAAACAGTCCCAGGTTCTATTTTGAACCTATCACTTCGCCATTTTGTGACTTCCGGATGTTCATTGCTGTTAGACTAAACCATTCTGTAAAAGGGGTGTTATAAGGCAGCGCGGCAGTGCGTGTGCGCTGTCCGTTTACTATGCCCGCTGTTCACTCACTTAAAGCACTGCCGCACTGCAGCACCCCTTGTAACACCCCTTTTACAGAATGGTTTAGTCAAACTCGGCTGCGGCTCGGTCGGCTGGTACCTGCGGTTGGGTTTAGCGCTTGGGGCTGCGCATGGTAACCAGCGACAGGTTCAAAAATAGAACCTGGGAAATTTGTGACTGTTCCGCTCCTGGAATCTGGTAAGTTTTTGTCCTTTTTTTTCAAAATATTTTCTCAATTGTGTTTTTGAATCTTATTCATTAGACATTGAGGATTATGTTCGTGTTCATAGAATTTGTGTCATTATTTTTAAAGTGGTAAAAAATGAGCAAATCTGTTGACTAAAATATTTCGCCGTTTTTCAATTGAAGCGACTCGTAACCCTCCGGCTACGCCGTCGGCAGGAGGGTTACGTTATCGCAACTAATTAACTTGAAAATGTGCGTTCTCGTTTTGGTGTAATTTTATGAAAACTTTTGAGAGCTGGTGATCACACTGTCGGCGCCATGATCATGATGCTTACTGATGTGCATGATCACAACGGAGCATGGGATGGGAGTCCAGACAACTCGTCCACTGGACAACTTGCCAGTCTGATTACTTGACGGGTCAGGCAGTCTGACCGGTCAGACAGTTACAACTCGACGGCTGTGTGGTACGCGCGTGGTCTCGCACTGCTAGAGAAGTCAACTTTTGATCAGAGTCATCAACCGTTGAATTGTCTTTGCACTCGATTTTCGATTGACGATTTTCATCACTGACGCGTCAGTGATTGCTTGTCAAGCTGTCGTATGCCTGATCAGTCGAGTTATCTGACCCGTCGATGTGTCAGACTGTCGAGGTGTCCGCTGGATGTGTTGTCAGACATCCCATCATGAGCACCGTCAGAATTCAGGTTTTATATAAGAAATTTACCTTCTTGAGAGACACGGAAAATGCAACGATATTCAGAACATCTGCTTCAAAAGTAGTATGGTAGTATTTATTTGAATTGTATGCAATTAAATGTATTTGTTTTCTGTACTTTTTCCCAACCTTTTCCAGGTTCATGGACAAGAAGCTTTCATGTGAGTTGAGTTTTTATTTTATTTTTTCAATAAGAAGAAGCCATTATAATAAATCTTTTGGAAACTGTCCCTTTCTAATTCTCTAGTCCAAAAGGTTTGCTGCATGCAGTAATTGTGCAGAGTTGCTGAATTATGATTATTAACAGGATTGTAGCTAGAACAATTTTAGTGGTGGTCTATAAATAAATCCACTTTTTCAAAATCCACCATGGGCCAGCGAATCAACACAATTATTCAAGTGCAAGCTTTAAGCCCGGTTCATACTTCCTGCGAATGCGAATGCGATACGAATGTTGACGTCACATATTCGCAACAAATAATTCACAGTGGTTGAGCTGTGCTCAAATTTTGCAAAACATTTGGTGCGAAAACAGGGCTGTGATGTCTTTTTTTCTTTGCATTCGCAGGAAGTATGAACCGGGCTTCAAGCATGATGCCAGGTCTCCAAACTTTTTATGTCATGGGGGTTATGCAAAAAGTTGAATTGCCTTTTGACTTTGTTCTTTCTCTGTGACATTTGATACTCTTTATCACTAGCTGTGTCTCAGAATTTGTTTTGACGTAATCTGGGGAAAATCTGTGCTTGTAAATTCTGGGCAGGCTCCCCAGCACCGCCCACTGTGGCTACAACACTGTTTATTAAAGACACTGGACACTAATGGTAATTGTCAAAGACCAGTTGATCTCACTTGGTGTATCTCAACATAAGCACAAAATAACAAACCTGTAAAAATTTGAACTCAATTTGTTGTTGAAGTTGCGAGATAATAGTGGAAGAAAAAACAACCTTGTCACACAAAGTTGCGTGCTTTCAGAGGCCTGATTTGGGGACCTCAAAATCAATTTATAAAAAACTATGTTACTTCAGAGGGAGCCGTTTCTCACAATGTTTTATACTATCAACAGCTCTCCATTGCTTTTTACCAAGTAAGTTTTTATGCTAACATTTATTTTGAGTAATTTTTACCAAAAGTGTCAAGTGCCTGTAAGCATCTGTTTTATGTAAAAACTCCCAAGCATCTACACCGTGCTTAAAAACCCAAAATTATTTCTTTGTGTGCAGTGAAACTGAATGGAAACCGACGGGTAACGGGTATCCTGCGAGGTTTCGATCCATTTATGAACCTTGTCATGGATGAGACTGTTGAAGATGCTGCTGGTAATGTTAAACATGACATCGGTATGGTGGTGAGTAGTAACTTCCAGCCCTTTTCACACGGCAGCAACTTAACAGGGGTCCCTTGTTAGCATGGTTGTAAAATGTAGCAATGTTTGGCAAGAGAACTTGGATAGTAGAAACAAATATTTTCCTTTCACACAGGTACATTTTGTAACATTTAACAACCATGCTATAATCAGATTTTTTTAACCCCCACCCCCCCCCCCCAAAAAAAAGAAAAGAAATGTTGGTAAAAAAAAAACACAAAAAATAGTTAATGGCCTGACGTTTCGACCCTAGCAGAGTCTTTCTTTTAGCCTTCGAGAAAGACTCTGCTAGGGTCGAAACGTCAGGCCATTAACTTTTTTTTGCATTTATACCATCAGTCCATTTGGTTAGTAAGTTGTTTGCAACAGCTAATTTTATTTCCCCCCCCCCCAAAAAAAAAAAAAACCAAGATTGCTGAGTCTGGCTTTCAAAATCAAAGATAAATGTTTGTAACAGGCACGAAGTTCTTATTTCAATGTGGTATCCAAAAATGTGTGTGTCAAGAAAATCTGTTAGATTGTTATAGAAAAGTCAGAGCCTAACCCAATTGTAGGTCAGCCTTTTCTTTGTTGATTTTTGTACTATTTTTGCAATGGGTGAAATATGCCTCATTTGAGAATTTCTTGTTAACGTCATGCGCAATGATGAATATAATGTACTTATTGTTTTGTAATCATACGGACTGTCATTATACTTTGTTACAGGTCATTCGTGGAAATAGCATAATTCTCCTTGAGGTGTTGGAAAGAATATAGCGTTTTACAACGGAGAGCTATGGACTCTTAAACCATCCTTTGTGATCACCTAATACTGGAGTAGTCAACCATTGCCAGTCTTCAGAGCTTTGCCCCCAGTATAAGGTGATGATACATTCCTTGGGAGTATCCTCATGAGAAAACATTTTGTGAACTAGTCAGCTTGAAGTCCGGAATGGGGTCGATGATATTTTGAATCTTCTAGTCCAGCTGTAGTGTGATCACGGAGTGATTAATTACTTCACGTGGTTAATCGTCTTATGAACATGCCTTACTCTGCGACCTACTCTGATGAACGGGTTGGACCGTTATGGCCTTGTCACACAAGGCAACTTTTGCAGGCAACTTGGAGGCAACCAACTGCAGTGCATGCCTCAGGACCACATTGGTAGCGCATGAGTCAATTTTAAAACATTGTCTTACGATTCACAAAAGAAAAATGTTAACAATAAAATGGGAATTCCTTTTCTTCTTGGAGATTGCCTGGAACTGGTTGCCCGTAAATTGCCTCGTGTGACATGACCCTTAGACGACAACTATTCAACTTCTTTTTTTCAATTTTAGTGTAAATATTTACAAGCGTTTTTCTTAGTTGAAATAGTTCAATACCCGAAGCTGTTGTCCCAGCGGGATTTCATTTCTGTAATAAGCTTTCAATTGGGTAAAACTATCCCCAACTGTAGTTGGGACTGGCCCAACCCTAGTTGGGACTGGCCCCAACCCTAGATGTGACTGTCACAACTGTAGTTGTGACTGTCACAACTGTGACTGTCCCAACTGAGAAGGACTGGCCCCACTGTAGTTGTGACTGTCCCAACCCTGGTTGGGACTGACCCAATTTTAGTTGGGATAGTCATCAGGTTCGGTTTTGACATGTTTATCCAGTTTTATTTAAAGCATGTAGAAACATGGCTGACCGAAAGGACCGTCAGCATGTGACTGCGTGACAACAATACTTATTTCATGCAATGTTAACTCGTCCTAATCAAATCTGGAAAGCAGAGCCCAATTCCATGGCTCTGCCTACCGCCGAATTCTGCACTTTCAATCACCATTCTCCGCTTGCGCAGAATTTCTGCGCTGGCTGTGTAGAATGCCTAGAATGTATCTCCTAAGATATGACACCATGTTATAGACTACTTCGTCAGCAATTACACTCGCTCATTTCTGTAATATAATATGTATTGAATTTAAAAATCGGTATTCTCAAAACCAGGCAACTTTAATGAAAGGAAAAACATGGTGGACAGTTACAGTTAATTGGAGTTTATGATCATTTACTGAGCAGGTGTGGCAGGGGATTCTATTCCCAGATATTCTGCCCCCCCCCCCCCCATATTGGGAATACAAACTTCTTCTGATAGCGCCCTTGTTTGAATCATCCTCCTTCAGCCCATTTAATTTTCAATATGGGGGACAGAATCTTCGGCGGACAGATTTCCCTGAGAGACGGGCTTTTACCAGTCTGTCAACTATTTATGTTGAAAATTTTGTTTGTATAAAACTGTCAAAGTAAACAAATCTCTTGGCGAAACCTTGGCATAACCAACCTGATGCACTGCAGTTCCTGTGGGTCAATCGTTGTTGAAGTTTTTAATGTGTTTTGTAAGAAAGACAATGCTTAAAATCTTTGTACGTTAAAAAGGATTTCGTAATAAAAATGGTTTTACATAAAAATTTTTAAAAGCTGTTCCTGAGTTTGTTTGATTGTTGTTTTTATTTTAGTGTTGTTTAATTGACCAAAACAATGCAAAATGTACAATAAATAAATATATGCACCATAATAGTTGAAAGAACATTACAGAATTGGTTTTTGCTAACAAAACAGTTGCTGGCAGTGTAGTAATCCACCATATACAAACCTGTAGAGATAGGTCGGCCATCTGGGTCACAAGAAATTTTGCATGACATCGAATATAAAGCTCACTGAGCAATTAAATTAACTCCAAACATGATATTAGTTTTAGTTATTTTTCATCAAATAGTATGACATTTCAGGCAGAAATATTTCATGGGATGTTTTCTACTATTGTCATCGCTAGACCGTGTAAGTTTATGTGAATCTGTGATCTTGGACAAGTTTTTTTCTTACAAATTCTGTAATGTTCCCTAAAACGAGAAAGCAAACAAAGAAAAATACAAAGTGAACAGAAACACCACGAATCTAAACATATTAAAAATTTACTTTCAGGTTTGTCAGCTCTTTTTGTGGGTAACAAAAGTGAATTAGAAAGATTTGTGGAGTGCTGTCTTCACCTTGTAGTTGTCCCCTCAAATCACATACATGTACAATTGTTTAAGGTTGTTCAATGCGCAGATTTTGTCCTGTTTGAATCTCTCAATTATTGATAAGAACACATTGGAAATCTGAATAAATCAAATAAAGAATTTGGTTTATCCACTAGCCACCCTCTGCCCTAAAATAAACCATAGATTACTAGTTTTCTACAATAAATAAATTGTTGGTTAAACGATAGTAGAGGGTATACCCTGCAAGATATGTTAACAAAAATTTTACCACACAGGCGAAGTAGGATTCTACTCTACTCATTGACCTCTGTGTTTTCTGCTCTACTCCATATAGTACTGTACAAAACCCATGATTGCTGAAACCAACGGAGGGCTAGATAGGGCGCCCTCTGCCTTTGTTAATCATGGATCATTATAATGTGTTTGCAGAATAGCACGAGTTTTTATGACGAAAGTGTCAGAGAATGCTACTCAATGCTAAAGCATAGGGACAGAATCTACACAGTGCTAAAGCATAGGGGAAGAATCCTACTCAATGCTAAAGCATAGGGCCAGAATCCTACTCAATGCTAAAGCATAGGGACAGAATCCTACACAGTGCTAAAGCATAGGGCCAGCATCCTACTCAATGCTAACGCATAGGGCCAGAATCCTACTCAATGCTAAAGCATAGGGACAAAATCCTACACAGTGCTAAAGCATAGGGACAGAATCCTACACAGTGCTAAAGCATAGGGACAGAATCCTACACAGTGCTAAAGCATAGGGCCAGAATCCTACTCAATGCTAAAGCATAGGGCCAGAATCCTACTTAATGCTAAAGCATAGGGACAGAATCCTACACAGTGCTAAAGCATAGGGCCAGAATCCTACTCAATGCTAAAGCATAGGGCCAGAATAAAGTATTAAAGAGGAAGAACCTTAATCAATGCAATGCAATGCATAAAGTTGACAAAATTAATTCAATTTAATATAAAACAGGTTTATTGAAAAAATCCATCGCAATTACAAAACTGAGTTCCACATATTAATGTCAAATAATCACATAAAATACAAATTTTAAGGTTGCGTTTAACCATAGAGCTATACATATTGAATAATAATAACAATAACAATAACAATAACAATAACAATAACAATAACAAAACAATAACAAAACAAAACAAAACAAAACAATAACAATAACAATAACAATAACAATAACAATAACAATAACAATAACAATAACAATAACAATAACAATAACAATAACAATAACAATAACAATAACAATAACAATAACAATAACAATAACAATAACAATAACAATAACAATAACAATAACAATAACAATAACAATAACAATAACAATAACAATAACAATAACAATAACAATAACAATAACAATAACAATAACAATAACAATAACAATAACAATAACGAGAGGACGGGTTAAAGAAAACAAACACACGCATAACACAAACAAACAAACTTAAACAACTCAACCAATTAATAATTATAAACCAACCAAAACAACCCAAACCTAAACACTAGGTTGAGTGTCTGCCATCTTGAAATTGAATGAACTATAATACACGACTGTTTCATGACCAAGCTGTACATGTACATAACATAAAACAGCCGCAGAACTTTAGCAGTTCATCCTTGTCCAAAAGGTTGTTTTTTATTAAGAATGAAAATAGTTTGTATTGCGACTCGTCGCACTTACGACGTGTTTGGTGAAATGGATTATGGAACTCGTCGCAGCCTCGACGTGTCTTAGGTCTGCGACGCTTCGCAAACCCTGCGATGCGTCGCTACTTGCGATGAGTTTCGTGAAATCGGGGGCTGGCCATCGATCACATTAGGGTTGTTTTGTAATTTCCTGTGCCGTACTGTCAGACTGTTTGTCTTGCTTTGTATTTACTTTTAGTTTTGTTTTTATATTATTTATTTTACATACTGTCTGTTTGTATATTGTTATTGTTTAATGGCCAAATAAAGAATAACAATAACAATAAGGGATGACCTAGCCCAATAAATCGGTCCAAAAATCCACTGTATGGGGCCATGTTTGTGGCATATCGATATTATCATAATGGGGCTAGGATTTAGGAGTAGGATGAACCATGGAGCAATAAATAGTTTATTGCTCCATGGATGAACATGTTATTTGATAATAATGTTTAATGGAAGTCTTAATTAAGTATCTGATATAATCCTAAAATAATTGACGTTGATCATTTAACAGTTCGAGAGTGACCAGTTAAGACCACCGTGCACAAAATCAACTTCTTACCGAGAAAAGATGTCCATCAATGTTTCGGATCGGCATCATAAATCACCAAATCCGCGTCAAAACTAGCTGTGGACGACGACGCTTGACGGACGGACGAGAGCATGCAGTGTGTACATCATGTAATCTATACTATTAAAAGCGTAACCTGCGCCATCTTGGATTGAAAATTAGAAGGTCCAGTGGTATGGCATCCTTGTGGAATCCAACACGGTTGTTTGTGTGGAATTCAATACGTTTGTGTGGTTTCAGACGTCGGGTTGCAAGTCTGCAAAACCCGGATCCAAACTCGCACTTACAAGTCATGTGATTGGAGGAAGTTTGGGCGGCGACCGTGCGTCAACCACTGGTCGATGTTGTTACCAGACTTCCTAGAAATCTTTCTGACAGGCGACTCATTGGACAGTGTTTCGCAGATGGTGCTCCGGATTGGTTCATTCATTGCCGCGCAGGGTCGAAAGGGTGCCAAGACAAAACCGAAACCAATCTCACGAATTTGACCGAATTTGCATTGAATGGATGAAGTACCGCAGATTGATGTTTCGCAGGTGACCATGTGTCAACCACTGGTCAACGTTGTTATCAGACTTCCTAGAAATCCTTCTGCGGGTGACTCATTTGTTGAAAAGATTAAATAGAGAATATTTATAAAAAAGCATGCACTTCCAAACGGCATGAGAATTATCATGATGAACAAGGATGGGATCAAACGGAAGCTTAATAATTTGGAAACATTGGGTAGGGCCGGCTATAGGTTGGAAGGTGTCTAAGGGAACTTTACAATTAATAACATTTTGGGGGTGGGGGGGGGGGGGCTTACACAAAGAGCCATTCTGGTCAGTGTATTGTGAGTGGTGTGTTGTCTGGTTTGAGACAGGCCACCTGTTGCTTGGTGAAGAAGGTCGCCGTGGGACCACTTTAGGTTGACAGTGGGTGGCGACCTTGGACCTTTTGCCAGTAAACTCAAATGGGTACATGAATACCGTTTTAGAATACGGTCTGTTCATGGAGGTATAATGTTGCAGTTTCAGAGTTTAACCATAGACAATGGTTTAACCATGGAGGTAAAATTGTGAAACCATTCCTTACTCTATGGTGAAACTTATACACACACGTCAAAGGCTGTTTTGAAGCTGTAAAAAAAGAACTTTGCTTTGCATTTGGTCAAAGTTGTTAAGCAAAACGACGTTAAGTTTCCTTTTGAATAAGTCCATTCACAAAATTGGTTAGAGCAGTGTGTCGGTCAGGTCTCAGAATATACATTTTGCCAAATCCACTTTGAAGCCTAATTTAGCCATCGGCCCGTCGGGTTGGTTACTGATGGAGATAAAATTAACAAAAGAGACCTCGTGCGGCTGAATGGGGTACATTTTTAGGAGTTTGTCTATTGACCCGAACTGGACGTAACAAACCCTAAACATGACTTGACATGCTTTCTGAAAGTAAAATAATTTAGAGAAAATTAAGGAGTGGGGACGAGTTTATCGTTTTTATTTAGTTTGTACGATATAGGGTTCCAGAGATATGGGATGTATGGAGGTTTGTTCCTAGAGCAGCGTGAACATGAACGCGGTCAGAAATTGTGTCGTTTGTCGTTCAAATTTCGCGAGATGCAATAAGCCCAAAGTGACAATAAAACAAAACCAGACCTGCCAAGTCTCACGCATTAGGCGTGAGACTCACGCATTTGGGCTCTGTCTCACGCTCACACGCACATCAACCATTATTGGGGCGAGATCGGAAAAAAAAAAATTAACGACATTTTTTGTACAAAATTTGTACAAACAGAGCGCAAATTTGCAGATTGCGCACTCTTTTGCTCATCCAGTAGGTTCAGCTCAAATTCGGCAGAGCGCAAAACGCTTACTGCGCACAAGTTTGTTCCGATTCTTTTAGCAAATTCGTTGAAATGCGCTCCACTAGCGAAGACACAACAGGCAGAAGAAGTGAGCGATTGATTTTGGACATCATTTTTAGTCTATTTTTTTCAAGTTTGGAAGGATATAATCTGACACAATCGAACCTCCACATTAACCATCAACATCTCCTGTGTACCTCAAGTGAGTTTTATTTATTCTGAGGAGGCTTTTGATGCATTTTGAAACACTTTTTGTCCACAATTCAATTTCACATTGTTTTATTTATTTATAAAAAAAAGAAAAAAGAAAAAGGTTGGGCGGCGATTTAAAAAGGCCTTCTTAAACTGGCAATTATTTTTCCGGGGGGATGGGGGTTGAGCTTTGAAAAATCTCACACATAGCTAGCCTCTGGACTTGGCATCTCTGCCTGCAAAACACTTTTTTGACGTTCACGTTAAGTGCTCCCGTTATACATGCAGCTTATTGACCAGAAAGTTTACAAGACCAATTCAGATGAGAATAAACTAAAAAGAGGCCTACGCTCTTACCGCCCCCGCCCCCCACCCCGAAAAAAAAAACCAGTAGATAAATTAAATTTGTGGCACACAGCATGTTCCAAAAACTCGCTTTACTTATAGTGCTGTAGCAACGCTATGTATCGTGGGACGTAAAAGTGTCATTTTTTACGATGTTTTTTAAAAAGGAAATGCAAGCATTATGAATGTATATTGAGTGTGTGGAGAAAGTTTTGGTAGTGTAGTACAAAAGAAACTTTAGTTATTTCTGGCTAACGGTCAGTTTCACCTATCAACGCTGATTTGAAAAACGTGTAACGTTAGGGAGGCCCAACATATTAGAACCCTATAAGGATCACGGGGGAGCCTTATAGTTTCTAGATGCATAAGGTACGTTGTCTAACCCAAAACGAGGTGGGTACAGCCACTGCAAGTAGTGGTGGACGTGCGAAATAGCTTCATTTTGGGTTAGAATTATGACGCCATGCATAAATATTGAGAGAGGCGTATATAACACCCTCACCCACATTTCGAAATATTTGTGTAAAGGATTTTTATAGCCTAGCGGGGTGCCGCGCGAAGCGCGGCATCCCGCTAGTGTACATTATGTACACTAGCGGCAAGCAATGTGCCGCGTCTGTGAATTATTCCACACTTCGAGACTTATTTTTTTGAGATCCAGTTTCAAAACACTCAATACGGTTATATTGTAGTCGTTATAAATCTAGGAGTCCTGAAGAAACCTGGAAAATATCGAAGAAACCAGTACTCACAAAACAGGACAGCAAAGCAAAGAACAGCACAGCACATATAGGTCCACAAACAAGCACTCCCAACCGTGGCATATCAGCGAGTCTATTGGACCATAACGGAAATTTCCACTCAATCACAAGCTTACAGAAAAACTATTGTAAATCTTTCACAACTGGGTTATTCACATTTAAATTAGCCAAGGAGCATGCAATCACCGCACCCAAATAACAAAGAAACTGATGGATCCAAAAAGCGCTGGTCTTGCATAATCGCTGATCTCTTATAAGAGTATGACGTCACAGTATTGTCACATAATGTGCGATATTCATTTATGTATGCAAAAAATGTAATATTTTGCAATAAATTGTAATATGTGTGCGATTAACTGTAATAATATGTGCGATAAGGAGGAGGTCCTGTTTTCAAGGTGTCCGTAAAATCGTGGCAAATCTTTTACCTCTCTGTGCGCGATGTAAACAGTCGCTAGATTACAACAAATATGGTTTTATTTGCCAAGCAAAGAGCAAAACTTAGAAACACGTAAGGCTCCACTGGTTATTTGCACTTGTTAATGCAAAAAGTTTGTAGTTTTCGGCATTTCTACAAGGTAGAAAAATAAGTAATAATGTTGAGGCCATATAAAACCTCTCGTCATTCTTTTTGTCTATGTTATTGACACTTTTGTTTGGGGTTGTTTCAAGAAACATTTGCTTGAAGATTTTAGGTGAAAATTATATACGTAAATTTTACTACTATCACGGCTTATGTATACATACATTAGTGTAAATAGTGGCAAAAATGACAACTTTAAATTTGTGCAAATTATGAAGATTGTCCCTGCTTGATTTGTTTCTTCCATTTGTTCGATGTGTTGTTATGGAGGATTTAAAGAGACTGTTGCAAGACAAATTTATGTTGTATACAAAGTGACGTTTTAATTTCTAGAATAAGAGTTGATAACCAACGATGTTCTTCAAAACAAACACTACTACTTACTGTGTAACTATCTCTTTAATAAAACTGTCACCGTGCCAAGTTTCAAAATCAAAGGAAACCGACTCGGATTTTGCCCGAGTTCTTTTAGGTGAACAAAATTAATCATAATTCACACAGGCACATTTTCATTTGACAAAAAAACAATGCAGAGTGTTTTACAGGGCAGGGTGTTTTCTATTACTTTACAATGATCATTCTACATCACACAGTTGTTTCTTGTTTCACATGATCAATGTCTTTATTTTATAAATGCGTAATGTTAACCTGGCAAATAAATTGAAATTTTTAAAACTAATTACTGTACACCTAAAGGGCAGGAACAAAAATTGTCAGAGTAAAGTGCTTGGTAATTATGATACTAATGATCACTACTATCACTGACATACAGAAACTGTAAATAATTAAATTTAGAAGAAAAATGTATACCAATTTGTAAACAGGGCGTTAAGTTAATACACAGTTGAGTTATGATTATTCATTAGAGTTCATTAACTGCAAAGAAAGCTTATAAATTGACTTTTATGAAAACACACAAAACTTTTTTAACTTGTCCATTAATGGAATGGATCAGTTCATGAACTTGGTTCATGAACTGCTGTGATGAACATGTCATGAACTGTTTGATGCATGGACTGATCATGAACATTCTTAAAAGTTCATCAAGTCATTAATTCCCTTTTGGCTCAGTCAGTGCACAACTACGAGATAATGAAGCTGACGCGCAGCGTTTCTTTGCAAAATCGTGATCAGAATAGGCGCTCCCAGACCCTTTGAGAAATCATGAGAAAATCCGAGTGTTCATAAGCACGTCAGTAAAACGCTCCGCTTGGTGGGAAATATTTGAACAACACTTAAAATGAAGGAGGATTATTTTGAGATGTTTTGCTAAATGAAGGGTTGTCAAATTTGTTTAACCGTATGCACATTTTAAAGAAAAACCGTCGCAAAGTGTGTTATGAATATAACTCTTTTTTTATGAACCCTTCACGTTTGCCTTGACCCTGACTGTTTCCCATTACGTTAGAGATTTTAATGCATATTTTAAGTATCTTGAAGAATTTTGCCGTTGTTAGCTTTTTACATTTTTACTGCGGGAAACATATTTTTTCGGTGTCAAAAAAATGGGCAAAATGTTACAATTTCGTAATTTTTTTTATGGAATTGATTTTGACGTCAGGGTTACATGACATACGCGCGTTCTATTCCAGCAGCGCTAACGCGCTAGGCGGGCGCTTTGTTTTGTTTCTTTTGCGTACATACGAATGGGTTACACTAAACAGCATACATCTTCCCCAAAATGAGTTTACTTAAAAACGGAGACGGCGCACGCCGCACGTTTGCCGTGACCCTGCTGTTTCCTGTAACATCTTACAAAATAAACAAGTGATTTGCATAAAAGAACAAACAACATTTCCACACACTTGTTCAAATCTACTGCGGGCATTTCATGAAAAGGGTATGGTTTGATGCATAGAGCTTTAAACTTGTATATTCATAGCTCTAATGTTTGATGACAATTAGTTAACAACAGGATGGACCACGTGAAGGTTGTCACCTCCCACCCCACAAATAACAGTTTAAAGAGATCGTTTAAAATCTACATCGTTAATGAGTACTCAAACCCCCTAGATAAACACCAAGGAAAATGTCATGACCTTGTAATTAAAGTTTTGTTTTTGCTGCATAGAGCTTTCTTTATATAGCTCTATTGTTTGATGACAATTAGTTAACAACAGGGTGGACCACGTGAAGGTTGTCATCTCCCACCCCACAATTAACAGTTAAAAGAGATCCTAATACATCGTTAATGAGTACTCAAACACACTAAATTAACACTGCAAACAATGTCAACCTTAATGAGTACTCAAACTCTCTAAATAAACACCAAAGAAAATGTCATCACAATGTCATTAACAAATTGGTTTGGTGCATAGAGCTTTATAAACATGGTTATAAAGCTCTATTGTTTGATGACAATTAGTTAACAACAGGGTGGACCACGTGAAGGTTGTCATCTCCCACCCCACAATTAACAGTGAAAAGAGATCATAATACATCGTTAATGAGTACTCAAACACCCATATTTAACACTGCAAACTATGTCAACCTTACAGCGCCAGCCACCAACCCGGTCATTCCCTTAATAAAAACCCTAGAAAATGGCATGACCTTTGTAATTACAAAACCTCGTTAATGAGTACTCGAAACCGTATATACATGTAAACACCATAAACAATGTCATAACCTTGTTATCAAATAACGTCGTTAAGAGTACTCCAAATCTGGACTGCATACCCTTAATAAATACCGTGGAAAATGTCTAGACCTTTGTAATAATAAACCTGGTTAATGAGTACTCAAACACACACAAGGTCATGACCTTTGAAAAAGAGTTACTACAAACCCCAAGTGTGTCACAATATTTACATGTCTTCCTATAGTAACCAGTAAAAAACATGGTGGCCACCATGTGAGGGTACCCCAGAACAGATACCATGTTAATAATTAGAATAATAAATAATTGAATTACAGAGTGACACAAAATAAAAGGTTACAATTTATAATTAATTCATTATTACGATACAAAACTTCATTACATAAATCAACACTTATATACAGTCCTTAACACACTTTTTTAACGTCGTTAAGACTCTTGGAGTACTCAAAAACTGGACTGATTATCCATATAAATACCATGGATAATGGCTAGACCTTTGTAATTATAAACCTGGTTAATGAGTACTCAAACACACACTAGGTCATGACCTTTGACATAACAAACTTTAACAAGAGTTACTAAACCCCAAGTGTGTCACAATATTTACATGTCTTCATATAGTAACCAGTAAAAAAACATGGTGGCCACCATGTGAGGGTACCCCAGAATAGATACCATGTAAACAATTAGAATAACAAATAATTGAATTACAGAGTGACACAAAATAAAAGTTACAATTTATATTTAATTCATTATTACAATACAAAATTTCATTACATAAATCACCACTTATATACAGTCCTTAACACATTTTTCTAACGTCGTTAAGAGTACTCAAAAACTGGACTGATTATCCTTAATAAATACCATGAACAATATGTCTAGACCATTGTAATAATAAACCTGGTTAATGAGTACTCAAACACACACAAGGTCATGACCTTTGACATAACAAACTTTAAAAAGAGTTCTAAACCCCAAGTGTCACAATATTTACATGTCTTCATATAGTAACCAGTAAAAAAACATGGTGGCCTCCATGTGAGGGTACCCCAGAAGAGATACCATGTTAATAATTAAAATAATAAATAATTGAATTACAGAGTGACACAAAACAAAAGTTACAATTTATATTTAATTCATTATTACAATACAAAACTTCATTACATAAATCGCCACTTATATACAGTCCTTAACACACTTGTTTAACGTCGTTAAGAGTACTCAAAAACTGGACTGATTATCCCTAACAAATACCATGAACAATGTCTAGACCTTTGTAATAATAAACCTGGTTAATGAGTACTCAAACACACAAGGTCATGACCTTTGACATTACAAACTTTAACAAGAGTTAGTAAACCCCAAGTGTGTCACAATATTTACATGTCTTCATATAGTAACCAGTAAAAAAAAACATGGTGGCCACCATGTGAGGGTACCCCAGAACAGATACCATGTAAACAATAAGAATAACAAATAATTGAATTACAGAGTGACACAAAATAAAAGTTACAATTTATATTTAATTCATTATCAAAATACAAAACTTCATTACATATACCACCACTTACAGTCCTTAACACACTTGTTTAACGTCTTAAGAGTACTCGAAAACTGGACTGATTATCCATATAAATACCATGGACAATGTCTAGACCTTTGTAATTATAAACCTGTTTGATGAGTACTCAAACACACACACAAGGTCATGACCTTTGACATTAAAAACTTTAACAAGAGTTACTAAACCCCAAGTGTGTCACAATATTGACATGTCTTCATATAGTAACCAGTAAAGAAACATGGTAGCCACCATGTGAGGGTACCCCAGAACAGATACCATGTAAACAATAGACTAACAAACAATTGAATTTCAGAGTGACACAAAATAAAAGTTACAATTTTTAATTAATTCATTATTACAATACAAAACTTCATTACATAAATCACCACTTATAAACAGTCCTTAACACACTTGTTTAACGACGTTAAGAGTACTCAAAAACTGGACTGATTATCCTTAATAAATACCATGAACAATGTCTAGACCTTTGTAATAATAAACCTGGTTAATGAGTACTCAAACACACACAAGGTCATGACCTTTGACATAACAAACTTTAAAAAGAGTTCTAAACCCCAAGTGTGTCACAATATTTACATGTCTTCAGATAGTAACCAGTAAAAAAACATGGTGGCCACCATGTGAGGGTACCCCAGAAGAGATACCATGTTAGTAATTAAAATAATAAATAATTGAATTACAGAGTGACACAAAATAAAAGTTACAATTTATATTTAATTCATTATTACAATACAAAACTTCAGTACATAAATCAACACTTATATACAGTCCTTAACACATTTTTTTAACGTCGTTAAGAGTACTCAAAAACTGGACTGATTATCCTTAATAAATACCATGAACAATATGTCTAGACCATTGTAATAATAAACCTGGTTAATGAGTACTCAAACACACACAAGGTCATGACCTGTGACATAACAAACTTTAAAAAGAGTTCTAAACCCCAAGTGTGTCACAATGTTTACATGTCTTCATATAGTAACCAGTAAAAAAACATGGTGGCCACCATGTGAGGGTACCCCTGAACAGATACCATGTAAACAATTGGAATAATAACTAATTGAATTACAGAGTAACACAAAACAAAAGTTACAATTTATATTTAATTCATTATTACAATACAAAACTTCATTACATAAATCACCACTTATATACAGTCCTTAACACACTTGTTTACTTTTTATTGTCGCATCCAAGTGACGCTTCCAAATTCTCTGATGTCATCCATCTAACGCCAACTTGGTCTGCCTCTTCGTCTCGTTTGTGTTCTTTGGGTTCATTCTGTTGACAATGTTCATCTGTTGTCATGATGCCTTAGATGAGGTGGTGAAGCAAGTGTTTTATTGGTGTTGCATAAGGTGGCACAGCATCTTCACGCGTCCAACTTGAAGATGTTCGAACGTGTTAATCCTGTATTAAATATGATCAAAAAAGAAAGAAAAAAATAATTAGAGCGAGATTTGGATTTAAAGGTCAAAGATGTGTGTATACTATATCAAGAATTGCTTTTTATTAAGTATGCATATCCCTCACTCAGTGACCCTCCTGGCGCACGCTTTAACATACATTTTTCAGACAAGGTCAACGGTCATCGCTCCTTCAAATTTGCTTCTCCAAGACTTTGGAACTCTCTTCCCAACAATATCATAGACTGTGCCACGCTACGAACATTTAAATCTAAACTTAAAACCCATCTTTTCAATCATAGAAGCCCTTAGAGACTTTATTTTGTAATTTGCGCTATATAAGAACTGTTTATTATTATTATTATTAAGGTATATGGGACTATGTTTGAATAATGAAACCTAAGAAATGTCTATTGTCTGCACTTGTATGGATTTCTAAACTTTCATCTCAAGCTTCGCTAAAACAGATCATACCTTCAAATTCCACTTAGGACCCTGGTGAGTAGCTGAGGAATAAGTCTATCTCCTCAAGCCATGATGTATCTTTCTGTACTGTGACGTCACATCTTCATGGTCCATGTTGACACGCAGTCGTCACAATCATCTACAAGAAAATTACAATGTACTCGCATCAGTACCATATCAAGACTTGGATCATCAGGGCCAACTTTCATAGAGCTGCTTAAGAACAAAAAGGATCCAAGCAAATGAAATGCACTGCGAAATGAAGTTTCGAGATTAAAGAGATCATTCTCTAGCTATCTACCTGTTTGGTGCACTTCAATGACAACTGGGATGTTGTCCGCATAGGCAGGCATCCTCTCGGCTGTTTTCATGTTGGCGCTTGTTATCAGCAGGTATCCCAAGCAGATCTGCAGACTCCTGAAATATATGTCAATTAAGACATTTCAGTATAATTATTTTCACCAAATACTTTTTACTGTAGAACAATTATAGTTCATGTTGCAAGGTTGTATTTGGCACATTTATGTAATACAATGTTATTTTTTTCACATCACTAATCCAGAAGAGGAAAACAGTTATGCTCCAGTCAAAATCACAAAATTTGCCAACAATCAAACTAAAAATAAACTTACCCTGTCTTGTCATTTTGCTCACAGCGTACAAAGGTCCCAATGATTACTTCATGGCCGGCATGTGCAGTTTCCACTGGACTCCCACGGGCAGATGGTTAAACATTTAACCAGTTCACCGTCGCCGTAAAAAATAAACGACAAATACAAACTATTAGCAAAATGCACTTCCCCAACAGAGTTTAGAGATTAAAGAGATCATTCTCTAGCTATCTACCTATGTTTGGTGCACTTAAATGACAGCTGGGATGCTGTCCGCATAGTCAGGCACTGTTGCATCATGGCTTTTGGTCATCGGCAGGTAGCACACCACATCCCCAGCAGAACTGCAGACTCCTGAAATATATGCCAATCAAGTTATTACAAAATCACTATTCTCATTAAATACTTTTCACCATAGAACAATATTCATGCTGCGAGGTTTAGATTTTTTTCATAAGGACTCTAGCAATTGGAAAACTGGTGATTTTCAAAGCTAAATTTTAGCATGGAGCCCCTTTTAAATCTAGACATAATCTTGATTTCAGGATAAATCTCAACAACTTACGGTCCCTTAAAAAAAACTTACCTTTTCCTGTCGTTTTCCTCAAAGATACACAGCTCCCATTGATGTCTTCATGGCCGCAAGTGGAATGGTGCAGTTTCCATTGGTCTCCAATAGGCAGATGGATCACCGTCGCCGTAAAAAAATTAAAGAAAAAATACAGACAATGAGAAAAATGCATCTCGAAATAGAGTTTTGAGTATAAAGAGATCATTCTCTAGCTATTCTACCTAGGTTTGTTGCGATTTAATCCCATCTTGGATATGTATTGTTTGAAGCTTTGCATGGTGTGGAGAAATAAGAATTTATGGGGACAACCATGTGTAAACCTCTGAGTATGTGAGTATTGGCTCTGGAAAGAGCAGGTTTGGTCTCGATGTTTCTAACAGTTTATTCTGCTCGTCTTCAGGAGAATGTTGGACTACAGGCGATGGTCGAACTTTAGAAGTGCTGGATGGATGAGCATTTGGGCGGGATGAATCAAAGCTGTTCTTGGCCGGTAATGCATGTGAGTTGATTGCTGGCTGGATGTGTGTGCATTGGAGTGTGACATTCTTGTGGTGAGCTGCTGCTGGAAGGGTTGGCTTGAGGATGTGTGACCAGATGTCGTTAATGAAGAAACCGATGTCTTCTGGAACTGTATGGCGTGCTTGTATATCGATGGCCTCCCCGACTCTGCATTGGTGCCAGGACTGTACATGAGCTATGAGTTTGGCTTGATTCCACTTGATGATGCTGTCGTGTTCGTGTGAATATTTGATGATGGCTGAATTGTTGAGGTGTTCCAGTGTGCCATGTGCTTTGTGTTCCTTGATTCTTGTTGAGATATTGCGCCCTGGTTCCACGATGTATACTTCACAGTAATCGCAGGGAATGTGGTAAACGCTGGCTTTGTCTCGAGTGTCTTGCTTGTCCTTGTGTGTGTGGAGTGATGCTTGAATCTTGTTTGATGCTGTATGGAAGGTCTTGACTTGAGCTTGAATGAAGATACGTTGAAGCTTGTGAGAAGATAGGCCAATGTTTGGGAGGGAGTTTGCAGCCTTGAACTCTGGTAGTTCATCTGGTGTGAGACTTGGCTTGGGCTCGCTGAGGTTGAAAGTTTTGTAGCCATTAAGTTGACATGATGTCTTGATGTGTTGTAGTTCCTGCTTCAAGCTGCCCTTGTCACAGGTGTCCAAGGTCCAACGGACCAAGGTGTTGGAGACAGCAGACTTGAAGCGAGGATGGTGGAATGATGAGTTGTGAACGTATCTGTTGGTGTGCGTTGGCTTGTGATGTACCGTGTGGGCTAGAGTGCCATCAGCTTGTCTTGTTACTTCGGCACCTAGGAAGGAGATAGCATTGTTTTGTTCTTGTTCCATGTTGAATCGGATACGTAGATATTGACTGTTCAGTTGATGGAAGAACTTTTGGAGTGCTGTCTTGCCGTTGGGCCAAAACCACAAAGGTGTCATCAATGTAGTGGAACCTGAGGTTGGGGCGAAGATTGGCGTTCTTGATACCGTCAAGTTAAAACTCCTCCATGAACAAATCCATCAGGACCGGGGATAGAGGAGATCCCATGGTGGCCCCAGAGGTTTGTTCGTAGAATTAGTCTCGCCACCTGATCTAAAAGCGGAGAAGCAGGTGATAAGGAGGTCGTGGACTTGTTCTGGAGTGAGTCTTGTGCGGTCTGTCAGTGTAGGTTAGGCTTGAAGGCATTGTTCGGCGATGTTGCATGCTTCTTCAGTTGGTATGTTGGTGAATAGTGACATGATGTCAAAACTGACAAGGGTCTCAGTTGCCCGGAGATGTATGTATTTGATAATGTTGACGAACTTGCTTGAGATGTTAATGTTATGTTCAGTGAGGCCAACTTGTGGATGAAGGGTCTTGGTGGGGTGTCTTGCAGTATTGTAGGTGGGTGACCCCGGGACGCCACGATGGGACGGAGAGGAACATCTGGCTTGTGGCTCTTAAGGTTGGCCAAAAAAACGTGATTAGGCGGATGCGGATGGCTTGAGGTGACGGTACATGGTGTTGTCTATGACCTGCGCTTGATAGAGAGTGCAGAATTTAGCAGTGAGGGTGCGTTCGATGACTGAACAGGAGTTACTTGGCAGGCGTCGGTAGGTATCAGTTGACAGGATGTCGGTTACCTTGTGGTCTGAATCTGTTGTGCACATGAACACGGTGGCATTACCAATGTTCGTTGAAATGATGTAGATAGACTTGTCTTTGTGCAGGGCTCGGATAGCGGCGTGTTCTTGCTTGCTTGTGTTGGGTCTTGGTAACTTGGTGTTTGAAGAGTTTGAAGAATCTGGATGCGGATATGGTTGACGAATGTCTTGTCTAGATGTTTGAGCGCAGGTTCGGTAGACTGAATAATATCTTTGACTGGAATCGTGCAATGTGTGGGCGCCAGCACACCTCGCATGATTCAAGTCAAAGACATCAATCGGTCCACTGAACCTGCACTCAAACATCTGGACAAGACAGTCGCCAACCAAGTCCGCAGCCAAATTCTGCAAAGACTTCAAACGCCAAGTTACCAAGACCCTACACAAGCAGGCGAGAAAATGCTGATATCTGAGCCCTGCACAAAGACAAGACCATCCACATCATGTCAGCGGACAAGGGTAATGCCACTATGGTCATGTCTACAACGGATTATGACCACCAAGTAAATGAAATCCTGTCAACTAATATCTACCAATGCCTGCCAAGGAACCCCAGCCCAGTCATTGAACGCACACTCACCACCAAACTCTGTACTCTCTATCAAGTGCAAGTCATAGACAACACCACGTACCGTCACCTCAAGCCATCCGCATTCACCTGCCCACGTTTCTTCTGCCAACCCAAGATCAACAAGCCAGATGGTCCTCTCCGCCCCATCGTGGCTTCCCAGGGTTCACCTTCTTACAACATTGCAACACACCTCACCAAGAACCTCCATCGACTAGTTGGCCCCACTGAACATCACATCAACAACACAAGCAAGTTAGTCGACATCATCAAGCACATACATCTCCGTCCAACTGATATCCTTGTCAGTTTTGATGTCGTGTCACTGTTCACCAACATATCAATCGAAGAAGCATGCAACATCGCCAACCAAAGCCTTCAAGCCGAACCTACACTGACAGACCACACAAGCCTCACTCCAGAACAAGTCCACGACCTCCTCATCACCAGCGTCTACGCTTCCAGCTTCAGGTGGTGAGACAAATTTTATGAACAAACCTCTGGGGCCGCCATGAGATATCCTCTATCCTCGGTCCTGGCAGATTTGTTCATGGGGGAGTTTGAACTTGACAGCATCGAGAAGGTCAATCTTTGCCCTAACCTGTGGCTCCGCTACATTAACGACACCTTTGTGGTTAGGCCTTACGACAAGACAGCACTCCAATAGTTCTTCCATCACCTGACCAGTCAACATCCACACATCCAATTCACCATGGAACAAGAACAAAACAACACTATCTCCGTCCTAGACGTCCAAGTAACAAGACAAGCTGATGGCACTATAGCCCAAACGGTACATCGCAAGCCAAAACACCCCGATAGATACCTTCACAACTCATCATTCCACCATCCTCGCTTCAAGTCTGCTGTCTGCAACACCTTGGTTTGCTGGGCCTTCAACACCTGTGACAAAGGCAGCTTGAAGCAGAAACTACACCACGTCAAGACTTCACTTCAACTTAACGACTACAAGACATTCAATCTTAGCCAGCCCAAGCCAAGTCTCACAACAGATGAACAACCAGAGTTCAAGGCTGCAATCACCCTCCCCTATATCGGCCACACTTCTCACAAGTTTCAAAGTATCTTCAGTCAAGCTCAAGTCAAGATCTTCCACACAGCACCAAACAAGATTCAAGCATCACTCCACACACACAAGGACAAGCGAGACACTCAAGACAAAGCAGGCGTTTACCGCATTCCCTGTGATTGCGGTAAAGTGTACTTCGCGGAAACCTGGCGCAGCATCTCAACAAGAATCAAGGACACAAAGCACATGGCAGACTGGGACACCTCGACAAATCAGCCATCATCAAACATTCACAAGAACAGGACCACATCATCAATTGGAATCAAGCCGAACTCAAAGCTCCTGTACAGTCCTGACACCAATGCAGAGTCAGGGAGGCCATCGAGATACAAGGACATCATAAAGTTCCACGAGACATAGGTTTCTTCATTATGGACATCTGGTCACCCATCCTCGAGCCAACCCTCCCAGCAGCAGCTCACCTAAAGAATGTCACACTCCAATGCAATTCACATCCAGCCAGCAATCAACTCTCACGCATCACCGGCCAAGAACAGCTCTGATCCTTCCCTCCCAAATGCTCATCCATCCAGCGCAACTTAAGTTCCACCACCGGCGCCGCCTGCATTCCAGCATTCCCCTGAAGAGGAGATTATAGAGAGATAATTCTCTAGCTATGTACCTATGTTTTGTGAGCTTCAGTCATCGACAGGTAGTACACCACATTCCCAGCAGAACTGCAGACTCCTGAAAATATGTCAATCAAGTCAAAATATTAAGTGTAAAACCTCCACCTTAAATTGGTCCATTATTACAAAGAGCATCCCAAAATTGGGTCCTTGAGTTTTTCGATGATAATTTGTTATGCTTTCTTTCTCTCAAATTTTCTTTACAGTCGAACAATTGTCATGAACTTGTTGTTTCCATTAAACCAACTTTCAAGAACTTTTTGCGAAGAAACCGACAGGACAGTTTGTGGACTAAAGGCTTAAAGACACTAAACACTATAGGTAATTGTCAAAGACCAGTCTTCACTCTTGGTGACGTATGTCAACATATGCATGAAGTAAAAACTTGTGAAACTTTGAGCTCAATTGATCGTCGAAGTTGCAAGACAATAATGAAAGAAAGCACACCCACCCTTGTTACACAAACTTATGTGCTTTCAGATGCTTGATTTCGAAACCTCAAAATCAAATGCTGAGGTCTCGAAACAAAACTAATAATAATAATATTAATAATAATAATTTGTTCATTTACATTGCGCCCATTCCATAAACTGTACAAAAGCGAATAACATTATAATAATCCAAACAATTGAATGAACAAGAACGTTACAGGACAAATTGCAAAACATTAATACAGTAAACCCACATATTAGTAAAGGAACAATATATACACAATCCAAGAATTTCCAAATTCATGGAAAATTACTTCTTAATCGAAAACTATGTTAATTCAGAGGGAGAATTGGTTCTCGCAACGTTTTATACCATCACCCTCTCCCCATTGGTCGGTACATTAACTCAGACTTGATGTCCTTTTGATGACAATTTGGAAATGAAACTGAAGAATTTCTGTCCAAAAATGTATGGCCCTTTATATTTGAATTGCAATTGAAGGGCATCAAACACGATAGCATCTTACATAATCGAGTCCCCCCCCCCAGTTTTCATCTTGACTCCAGCAAATGGAAAATTTGTGATTAACGAAGTTAAATTAGAGCGTGGAGCCCCTTTTAAATCTGAACAAAATGTTTATTTTAAGATAAACCTTAATTACTCTCCCTCATTACTTCCCAAGCTATCAATCAAACTGAAAATAAACTTACCTGGTCCTGTCGGTTTCCTCACAGCGTACATAGCTCCCAATGATGTCTTCTTGGTCAGTACTGGAATGGCATGACACCGTCTTCGAAAAAATATAAGACAAAACAAAACAAAAAATGAGAAAAGTGCACTTCGAATCAGAGTTATTCCATTTTAGTTTAAGAATGAAGGTGTAATAAAAGGGGTGCGTGGTTGTTACACGACGTGTAGACAATGACGAATGGTGTGAAAATGGAGATTAAGATGTCACACGCAAGCATGCTCGGATATGAGCTTGGTAGATTTAGGTTAGTGTGCAATGCTGCGCATGCCGTAAATTGGTAGGACAAAAATCAGAGCACCAAATTCATGGAAAACTACTTCTTTATCGAAAACTACGTTAATTCAGAGGGAGTTGGTTCTCGCAATGTTTTATACCATCACCCTCTCCCCATTCCTAGTTACCAAGTAAGGTTTGACGATGATAATTATTTTGAGTAACTAACAATAGTGTCCACTGCCTTTTAAACCATAAACGCAGACTCCTGAAATACATTTCAATCAGGACACCATATATACACTCACGTCAAATACTTTTCACTGTATTTATTTTCTCATGTACCAAAGTGTTTGCTTCAAAATCCAAAATCCAAAAAAGCAAACAGTTCCGCTCCATAAATGTAAATGATGTGGATCTTGAGTTTTGAGTTTTTGTGAGTTTGAGTTTTGTGATGCATTCATTTTCCAACATGTGAGTGGAGTTTGGGGACACCGCATGACTCTATGTCAAGTTAAAATGGTGCAGAAAACAAATTGCGCTCTTTCAGAGCATGACATCATCATACAGCAAAAACAAATTGGTCTGTACATAAGCTCAGACTTGATGTCCTTTTGATTACAATTTGGAAATGAAACTGTAGAATTTCTGTCCAAAAATGTATGGCCCTTTATATTTGAATTGCAATTGAAGGGTATCAAACACAATAGCATCTTACATAATCGAGTCCCCCCCCCCCAGTTTTCATCTTGACTCCAGCAAATGGAAAATTTGTGAATTACAAAGCTAAATTTGAGCATGGAGCCCCTTTTAAATCTAGACATAATCTTGATTTCAGGATAAATCTCAACAACTTACGGTCCCTCATTACTTCCCAAGCTATCGATACGGTCCCTCATTACTTCCCAAGCTATCAATCCACCTTAAAATAAACTTACCTTTTCCTGTCGTTTTCCTCGAAGATACACAGCTCCCATTGATGTCTTCATGGCCGCAACTGGAATGGTGCAGTTTCCAATGGTCTCCAATAGGCAGATGGATCACCGTCGCCGTAAAAAAATTAAAGAAAAAATACAGACAATGAGAAAAATGCATCTCGAAATAGAGTTTTGAGTATAAAGAGATCATTCTCTAGCTATTCTACCTAGGTTTGTTGCGATTTAATCCCATCTTGGATATGTATTGTTTGAAGCTTTGCATGGTGTGGAGAAATAAGAATTTACGGGGACAACCATGTGTAAACCTCTTAAGGTGAGTATTGGCTCTGGAAAGAGCTGGTTTGGTCTCGATGTTTCTAACAGTATATTCTGCTCGTCTTCAGGAGAATGCTGGACTACAGGCGATGGTCGAACTTTAGTAGTGCTGGATGGATGAGCATTTGGGCGGGATGGATCAAAGCTGTTCTTGGCCGGTAATGCATGTGAGTTGATTGCTGGCTGGATGTGTGTGCATTGGAGTGTGACATTCTTGTGGTGAGCTGCTGCTGGAAGGGTTGGCTTGAGGATGTGTGACCAGATGTCGTTAATGAAGAAACCGATGTCTTCTGGAACTGTATGGCATGCTTGTATATCGATGGCCTCCCCGACTCTGCATTGGTGCCAGGACTGTACATGAGCTATGAGTTTGGCTTGATTCCACTTGATGATGCTGTCGTGTTCGTGTGAATATTTGATGATGGCTGAATTGTTGAGGTGTTCCAGTGTGCCATGTGCTTTGTGTTCCTTGATTCTTGTTGAGATATTGCGCCCGGTTCCACGATGTATACTTCACAGTAATCGCAGGGAATGTGGTAAACGCTGGCTTTGTCTCGAGTGTCTTGCTTGTCCTTGTGTGTGTGGAGTGATGCTTGAATTTTGTTTGATGCTGTATGGAAGGTCTTGACTTGAGCTTGCATGAAGATACGTTGAAGCTTGTTAGAAGATAGGCCAATGTTTGGGAGGGAGATTGCAGCCTTGAACTCTGGTAGTTCATCTGGTGTGAGACTTGGCTTGGGCTCGCTGAGGTTGAAAGTTTTGTAGCCATTAAGTTGACGTGATGTCTTGATGTGTTGTAGTTCCTGCTTCAAGCTGCCCTTGTCACAGGTGTCCAAGGTCCAACGGACCAAGGTGTTGGAGACAGCAGACTTGATGCGAGGATGGTGGAATGATGAGTTGTGAACGTATCTGTTGGTGTGCGTTGGCTTGTGATGTACCGTGTGGGCTAGAGTGCCATCAGCTTGTCTTGTTACTTCGGCACCTAGGAAGGAGATAGCATTGTTTTGTTCTTGTTCCATGTTGAATCGGATACGTAGATATTGACTGTTCAGTTGATGGAAGAACTTTTGGAGTGCTGTCTTGCTGTTGGGCCAAAACCACAAAGGTGTCGTCAATGTAGCGGAACCTGAGGTTGGGGCGAAGATTGGCGTTCTTGATACCGTCAAGTTAAAACTCCTCCATGAACAAATCCATCAGGACTGGGGATAGAGGAGATCCCATGGTGGCCCCAGAGGTTTGTTCGTAGAATTTGTCTCGCCACCTGAATCTAAAAGCGGAGAAGCAGGTGATAAGGAGGTCGTGGACTTGTTCTGGAGTGAGTCTTGTGCGGTCTGTCAGTGTAGGTTAGGCTTGAAGGCATTGTTCGGCGATGTTGCATGCTTCTTCAGTTGGTATGTTGGTGAATAGTGACATGATGTCAAAACTGACAAGGGTCTCAGTTGCCCGGAGATGTATGTATTTGATAATGTCGACGAACTTGCTTGAGTTGTTAATGTTATGTTCAGTGAGGCCAACTAGTGGATGAAGGGTCTTGGTGGGGTGTCTTGCAGTATTGTAGGTGGGTGACCCAGGGACGCCACGATGGGACGGAGAGGAACATCTGGCTTGTGGCTCTTAAGGTTGGCCAAAAAAACGTGATTAGGCGGATGCGGATGGCTTGAGGTGACGGTACATGGTGTTGTCTATGACCTGCGCTTGATAGAGAGTGCAGAATTTAGCAGTGGGGGTGCGTTCGATAACTGAACAGGAGTTACTTGGCAGGCGTCGATAGGTATCAGTTGACAGGATGTCGGTTACCTTGTGGTCAGAATCTGGTGTGCACATGAACACGGTGGCATTACCAATGTTCGTTGAAATGATGTGGATAGACTTGTCTATGTGCAGGGCTCGGATAGCGGCGCGTTCTTGCTTGCTTGTGTTGGGTCTTGGTAACTTGGTGTTTGAAGAGTTTGAAGAATCTGGATGCGGACATGGTTGACGAATGTCTTGTCTAGATGTTTGAGTGCAGGTTCGGTAGACTGAATAATATCTTTGACTGGAATCGTGCAATGTGTGGGCGCCAGCACACCTCGCATGATTCAAGTCAAAGACATCAATCAGTCCACTGAACCTGCACTCAAACATCTGGACAAGACAGTCGCCAACCAAGTCCGCATCAAAATTCTGCAAAGACTTCAAACGCCAAGTTACCAAGACCCTACACAAGCAGGCGAGAAAATGCTGATATCTGAGCCCTGCACAAAGACAAGTCCATCCACATCATGTCAGCGGACAAGGGTAATGCCACTATGGTCATGTCTACAACAGATTATGACCACCAAGTTAATGAAATCCTGTCAACTAATACCTACCAATGCCTGCCAAGGAACCCCAGCCCAGTCATTGAACGCACACTCACCACAAAACTCTGTACTCTCTATCAAGCGCAAGTCATAGACAACACCACGTACCGTCACCTCAAGCCATCCGCATTCACCTGCCCACGTTTTTTCTGCCAACCCAAGATCCACAAGCCAGATGGTCCTCTCCGCCCCATCATGGCTTCTCAGGGTTCACCTTCCTACAACATTGCAACACACCTCACCAAGAAACTCCATCGACTAGTTGGCCTCACTGAACATCACATCAACAACACAAGCAAGTTAGTCGACATCATCAAGCACATACATCTCCGTCCAACTGATATCCTTGTCAGTTTTGATGTCGTGTCACTGTTCACCAACATACCAATCGAAGAAGCATGCAACATAGCCAACCAAAGCCTTCAAGCCGAACCTACACTGACAGACCGCACAAGCCTCACTCCAGAACAAGTCCACGATCTCCTCATCACCAGCGTCTACGCTTCCAGCTTCAGGTGGTGAGACAAATTCTATGAACAAACCTCTGGGGCCGCCAAGAGATATCCTCTATCCCCGGTCCTGGGAGATTTGTTCATGGAGGAATTTGAACTTGACAGCATCGAGAAGGTCAATCTTTGCCCTAACCTCTGGCTCCGCTACATTAACGACACTTTTGTGGTTAGGCCTTACGACAAGACAGCACTCCAAGAGTTCTTCCATCACCTGACCAGTCAACATCCACACATCCAATTCACCATGGAACAAGAACAAAACAACACTATCTCCGTCCTAGACATCCAAGTAACATGACAAGCTGATGGCACTATAGCCCAAACGGTACATCGCAAGCCAAAACACCCCGATAGATACCTTCACAACTCATCATTCCACCATCCTCGCTTCAAGTCTGCTGTCTGCAACACCTTGGTTTGCTGGGCCTTCAACACCTGTGACAAAGGCAGCTTGAAGCAGAAACTACACCACGTCAAGACTTCACTTCAACTTAACGACTACAAGACATTCAATCTTAGCCAGCCCAAGCCAAGTCTCACAACAGATGAACAACCAGAGTTCAAGGCTGCAATCACCCTCCCCTATATCGGCCACACTTCTCACAAGTTTCAAAGTATCTTCAGTCAAGCTCAAGTCAAGATCTTCCACACAGCACCAAACAAGATTCAAGCATCACTCCACACACACAAGGACAAGCGAGACACTCAAGACAAAGCAGGCGTTTACCGCATTCCCTGTGATTGCGGTAAAGTGTACTTCGCGGAAACCTGGCGCAGCATCTCAACAAGAATCAAGGACACAAAGCACATGGCAGACTGAGACACCTCGACAAATCAGCCATCATCAAACATTCACAAGAACACGACCACATCATCAATTGGAATCAAGCCGAACTCAAAGCTCCTGTACAGTCCTGACACCAATGCAGAGTCAGGGAGGCCATCGAGATACAAGGACATCATAAAGTTCCACGAGACATAGGTTTCTTCATTATGGACATCTGGTCACCCATCCTCGAGCCAACCCTCCCAGCAGCAGCTCACCTAAAGAATGTCACACTCCAATGCAATTCACATCCAGCCAGCAATCAACTCTCACGCATCACCGGCCAAGAACAGCTCTGATCCTTCCCTCCCAAATGCTCATCCATCCAGCGCAACTTAAGCTCCACCACCGGCGCCGCCTGCATTCCAGCATTCCCCTGAAGACGAGATTAAAGAGATAATTCTCTAGCTATGTACCTATGTTTTGTGAGCTTCAGTCATCGACAGGTAGTACACCACATTCCCAGCAGAACTGCAGACTCCTGAAAATATGTCAATCAAGTCAAAATATCAATTTGTAAAACCTTCACCTTAAATTGGTCCATTATTACAAAGAGCATCCCAAAATTGGGTCCTTGAGTTTTTCGATGATAATTTGTTATGCTTTCTTTCTCTCAAATTTTCTTTACAGTAGCACAATTGTCATGAACTTGTTGTTGCCATTAAACCAACTTTCAAGAACTTTTTGCGAAGAAACCGACAGGACAGTTTGTGGACTAAAGGCTTAAAGACACTGGACACTATAGGTTATTATCAAAGACCAGTCTTCACTCTTGGTGACGTATGTCAACATATGCATAAAGTAAAAACTTGTGAAACTTTGAGCTCAATTGATCGTCGAAGTTGCAAGACAATAATGAAAGAAAGCACATCACCCACCCTTGTTACACAAACTTATGTGCTGTCAGATGCTTGATTTCAAAACCTCAAAATCCAATGCTGAGGTCTCGAAACAAAACTACTACTACTAATAATAAGAACAAGAACAAGAACAAGAACAAGAACAAGAACAAGAACAAGAACAAGAACAAGAACAAGAACAAGAACAAGAACAAGAACAAGAACAAGAACAAGAACAAGAACAAGAACAAGAACAAGAACAAGAACAAGAACAAGAACAAGAACAAGAACAAGAACAAGAACAAGAACAAGAACAAGAACAAGAACAAGAACAAGAACAAGAACAAGAACAAGAACAAGAACAAGAACAAGAACAACAAGAACAACAAGAACAACAAGAACAAGAACAAGAACAAGAACAAGAACAAGAACAAGAACAAGAACAAGAACAAGAACAACAAGAACAAGAACAAGAACAAGAACAAGAACAAGAACAAGAACAAGAACAAGAACAAGAACAAGAACAAGAACAAGAACAAGAACAAGAACAAGAACAAGAACAAGAACAAGAACAAGAACAAGAACAAGAACAAGAACAAGAACAAGAACAAGAACAAGAACAAGAACAAGAACAAGAACAACAAGAACAACAACAAGAACAACAACAACAAGAACAACAAGAACAAGAACAACAAGAACAAGAACAACAACAAGAACAACAACAAGAACAACAACAACAACAAGAACAACAACAAGAACAACAATAAGAACAACAACAAGAACAACAACAAGAACAACAACAAGAACAACAACAACAAGAACAACAACAACAACAACAAGAACAACAACAACAAGAACAACAACAAGAACAACAACAAGAACAACAACAACAACAACAAGAACAAGAACAACGACGACGACGACGAGGACGACGACGACGACGACGACGACGACGACGACGACGTTGACGACGACGACGACGACGACGACGACGACGACGACGACGACGACGACAATAATAATTTCCAAATTCATGGAAATTACTTCTTAATGGAAAACTATGTTAATTCAGAGGGAGTTGGTTCTCGTAACGTTTTATACCATCACCCTCTCCCTATTGGTCGGTACATTAACCCAGACTTGATGTCCTTTTCATTACAATTTGGAAATGAAACTGAAGAACTTCTGTCCAAAAATGTATGGCCCTTTATATTTGAATAGACTGTGCAAGTCTCGCGCGCACCGGAGCGAGAAAACACGACAACTGAAGAACTTAATTTTTTTGTGAGTCAAATCTTTGCTTTAATTTTTTCTTAATGCCGAATCTGAACAACAAAAATAACCATTAAAGCGTGTTTAAATTAGTTTTAGCTTTTCAAACAAATACACAATTGTCGGTTAAAGTCTATGTATAGACAAAAGTAAAACTCTGGAACAAGGATGTTTGTTTGATCTTAAATGTTTTGAAACCCCTTTTGTAAATCTACGCCCGAATGTGAAACTACTGAAAGCTGGTTTATACGCGGACGCACGATGGTCGCAAGGGCGTTAGATAAACGCGTGACGCATTTTAAAGAGGAAGCCGACGCCTAAGCGACCAATAAAAAGGCTTTCCACCCCGCGCGGCCAAAACAAGCGTCTGCGTAAGTTTCGTGATCGGAGATGGGCACAAATTCTTAATTTTTTACAAGTAACCTGACCTGAGGTCAAGTTTAAATATCGGTTTTTCTTCGTTATTATGTTGACTTTTTTATAACTTTTATATATGTTGTTAATTAGTATTACATTTTTAACAACATATGTCATTTTTATGGTCATAAACTATATTAAACTAAAGTAATGGACGAAACAAAATCTCCCCAACGTAAAACTCCATAAGGTTGGGATCACAATGGTCCCGGAAGTTCAAATCTGCGCGAGACTTGCACAGTCTATTGCAATTGAAGGGTATCAAACACAATAGCATCGAGTCCCCCCCCCCCCCAATTTTCATCTTGACTCCAACAAATGGAAAATTTGTGAATTACAAAGCTAAATTAGAGCATGGAGCCCCTTTTAAATCTGAACAAAATGTTTATTTTAGGATAATCCTTAACAAATTACGCTCCCTCATTACTTTCCAAGCTTTTAATCAGACTGAAAATAAACTTACCTGGTCCTGTCGTTTTCCTCACAGCGTACATAGCTCCCAATGATGTCTTCTTGGTCGGTACTGGAATGGCATGACACCGTCTTCGAAAAAATATAAGACAAAACAAAACAAAAAATGAGAAAAGTGCACTTCGAATCAGAGTTATTCCATTTTAGTTTAAGAATGAACGTGTAGTAAATGGGGTGCGTGGTTGTTACACGACGTGTAGACAATGACGAATGGTGTGAAGTTGGAGATTAAGATGTCACACGCAAGCGTGCTCGGATATGAGCTTGGTAGATTTAGGTTAGTGTGCAACGCTGCGCATGCAGTAACTGGGTATAGGACTTGCAAGTTTGGTTAGTAGAGTTACATTACTGATAGTAGGGGTGATAATATACCTTTCTTGGTGGACGTGATCCCTCTGTGCGGTAATACAACTCAGTAGAATTCCATGATTTAAAGGTGTGTCCAAGTAATTGAGTACCGCTTTACCATCAACAGGATTCTAGTGGTTGCAGGGCATGTGAAGATGAGAAGGACTCCATACCAGGTAACCAGACTCAGTCATTGCATGTAGGGAAAAAGGGTGACATTTCTAAATTAGACAACAAAAATCAGAGCAAAGCCTGAGCACAGCATGAGCCGGTACGAGGTGCTTAAGAACAATTATTTTTGCATGTGGGAATACAATTCATCTTGTTAATGATAATGTGTTTGATTTGGCACAATAACACAGCGTCAGTGTGGAGTTGTTTGTTTTGTGAGCCCCTGCAGAAAGGCATATCTCTATGGTCAGGACACTGTTCCGTTTGGGAAAGACGTGATCTTACAGGCTTGTTGTTTTAACTGTTGCTATGCAAGGACGTGGACGCAGAGAGAAAGAGAGAGAGATAAAGTTACTTTCGCTAATAATTTATATATATATATTATACATTTTGATAACTTTATATATATTTTTGAGCATTAAATAATATAACAATACTTGATATATTTTGTAACTTTTTTATATTTCACATCAACTTCAACTTATTGTAAAATATCTATTTTCAGTTTTGTTTCATTATATGTATAATAAAAAAAACACATTTTTTTTAGACGTTTGTAATTTTCGTAGTTTTTGAAATGTATATTTCATAACTTTGTACTCATAATTTGTTTTTAATTTTATACATTTTGTTGAATTCTATATATTTTGCAAATACTGTTTTTTTGTAAATATTATGCATTTTTAAGCATTTAACATTGTATATTCTGTAAACTTTACTTTGTAAACTTTATATTTCATAAACTTTAAATAATTGTAAAACATAACATACATATTTTTTCTTTTTTTCATTATTTATTTTATTTATATTGTTTTTTTTAAGAGTAAACATTTTGTAATTTTTATATATCTTTAAAACGATATATATTTTGTAAACTTTGTATATTTCCAGCATTAAATGTTGCCTAAACTATATTTAATTGTTAACTTGTAAATTTTTCTTTGTAAACCCTTTACGTTTTATAAACTTTAAATAATTGTAAAATAATCGTTAAACGATTTATAATAATTGTAAAAAAATCGGTTGAAATCTCGCTCTAGTCAATTTTTCTGTGTTCATCCCAAAGTCATTTTAAAAATGTACCCAGTCAACTTCCCTTGCGGTTTATTTAGGGAATAACAGTGTTCGTACCCGGTCTTCACTGCGTGGTAATGACCGGGTTGGTGGCTGGCGCTGTTAACGGACCGAGCCGAATGGGCCATATGTTGAGCTTTTGATGGTTCCAATCTCTTTCGTGCGTTAGTCACATTACTGATCTTTGAGACCAGTGACTCTTTTAATTAATGATCTGTTCAGCGCCTTCACTGGGGTCAAAGGAGGCAAATGATTGGACGATAGCTGTTCCTTGTGCATTAAAACGCGCGCATGAGCTCGGCGTCAGTTTATACGCGCGCACATGTTACACGCGCGCACTCAAAATTGATACATTTTCAGCGCGCGTATGCGTAAGTGCGCGAAGTTGCAATAAAACTAACAGGGATATAAGCGTGCGATACAGTGCAACGCGCAAGGTTTACACAATCTATGCTGGTTAAGTGGCCACTTATTCGCTATTTTCCAAAGCCGGTATTTATACCACCGTTAAAACTCTCACACGTGACTGGGTTTTGACCAATCAGAGACTTTCATTAAAAAATTTGTTTTTATATACATTTTGTTAATTTTTTTTTGTTAAAACTTTTTTGTTTAATAATTAGTATTGTAAACTTTATATATATTTAAATTTAATATTTAAACTTAATATCAATGCTTTATGAATGTTCAAACAATTACATTTCCATAGAAAAAGAGGAGAAAGGTTTTAAAGGAAGGAACCAGAAAAAAGGGTTAGATTCTAGTAAATCAAAGTCTTTGTGGGTGGCTATGAACCAATGAGAGTAAAGTGATGAGGACAAAGAATGGTCCATGAAAGGAGAGGATGATTTATTAAACATAGGTATGAGGAACCTGTGGGAATATATATTCCTATAAAAACTATGAATTTATATAGTATAATTTATAAATTATGTATAATATGCCCTATGTCCTATACAAATTTGTTTAATTTATATTATTCTTTTTTTTCCATTGCCACAGAACGGCAAGCAATGTGCCGCGTCTGTGAATTATTCCACACTTCGAGACTTATTTTTTTGAGATCCAGTTTCAAAACACTCAATACGGTTATATTGTAGTCGTTATAAATCTAGGAGTCCTGAAGAAACCTGGAAAATATCGAAGAAACCAGTACTCACAAAACAGGACAGCAAAGCAAAGAACAGCACAGCACATATAAGTCCACAAACAAGCACTCCCAACCGTGGCATATCAGCGAGTCTATTGGACCATAACGGAAATTTCCACTCAATCACAAGCTTACAGAAAAACTATTGTAAATCTTTCACAACTGGGTTATTCACATTTAAATTAGCCAAGGAGCATGCAATCACCGCACCCAAATAACAAAGAAACTGATGGATCCAAAAAGCGCTGGTCTTGCATAATCGCTGATCTCTTATAAGAGTATGACGTCACAGTATTGTCACATAATGTGCGATATTCATTTATGTATGCAAAAAATGTAATATTTTGCAATAAATTGTAATATGTGTGCGATTAACTGTAATAATATGTGCGATAAGGAGGAGGTCCTGTTTTCAAGGTGTCCGTAAAATCGTGGCAAATCTTTTACCTCTCTGTGCGCGATGTAAACAGTCGCTAGATTACAACAAATATGGTTTTATTTGCCAAGCAAAGAGCAAAACTTAGAAACACGTAAGGCTCCACTGGTTATTTGCACTTGTTAATGCAAAAAGTTTGTAGTTTTCGGCATTTCTACAAGGTAGAAAAATAAGTAATAATGTTGAGGCCATATAAAACCTCTCGGCATTCTTTTTGTCTATGTTATTGACACTTTTGTTTGGGGTTGTTTCAAGAAACATTTGCTTGAAGATTTTAGGTGAAAATTATATACGTAAATTTTACTACTATCACGGCTTATGTATACATACATTAGTGTAAATAGTGGCAAAAATGACAACTTTAAATTTGTGCAAATTATGAAGATTGTCCCTGCTTGATTTGTTTCTTCCATTTGTTCGATGTGTTGTTATGGAGGATTTAAAGAGACTGTTGCAAGACAAATTTATGTTGTATACAAAGTGACGTTTTAATTTCTAGAATAAGAGTTGATAACCAACGATGTTCTTCAAAACAAACACTACTACTTACTGTGTAACTATCTCTTTAATAAAACTGTCACCGTGCCAAGTTTCAAAATCAAAGGAAACCGACTCGGATTTTGCCCGAGTTCTTTTAGGTGAACAAAATTAATCATAATTCACACAGGCACATTTTCATTTGACAAAAAAACAATGCAATACAGGGCAGGGTGTTTTCTATTACTTTACAATGATCATTCTACATCACACAGTTGTTTCTTGTTTCACATGATCAATGTCTTTATTTTATAAATGCGTAATGTTAACCTGGCAAATAAATTGAAATTTTTAAAACTAATTACTGTACACCTAAAGGGCAGGAACAAAAATTGTCAGAGTAAAGTGCTTGGTAATTATGATACTAATGATCACTACTATCACTGACATACAGAAACTGTAAATAATTAAATTTAGAAGAAAAATGTATACCAATTTGTAAACAGGGCGTTAAGTTAATACACAGTTGAGTTATGATTATTCATTAGAGTTCATTAACTGCAAAGAAAGCTTATAAATTGACTTTTATGAAAACACACAAAACTTTTTTAACTTGTCCATTAATGGAATGGATCAGTTCATGAACTTGGTTCATGAACTGCTGTGATGAACATGTCATGAACTGTTTGATGCATGGACTGATCATGAACATTCTTAAAAGTTCATCAAGTCATTAATTCCCTTTTGGCTCAGTCAGTGCACAACTACGAGATAATGAAGCTGACGCGCAGCGTTTCTTTGCAAAATCGTGATCAGAATAGGCGCTCCCAGACCCTTTGAGAAATCATGAGAAAATCCGAGTGTTCATAAGCACGTCAGTAAAACGCTCCGCTTGGTGGGAAATATTTGAACAACACTTAAAATGAAGGAGGATTATTTTGAGATGTTTTGCTAAATGAAGGGTTGTCAAATTTGTTTAACCGTATGCACATTTTAAAGAAAAACCGTCGCAAAGTGTGTTATGAATATAACTCTTTTTTTATGAACCCTTCACGTTTGCCGTGACCCTGACTGTTTCCCATTACGTTAGAGATTTTAATGCATATTTTAAGTATCTTGAAGAATTTTGCCGTTGTTAGCTTTTTACATTTTTACTGCGGGAAACATATTTTTTCGGTGTCAAAAAAATGGGCAAAATGTTACAATTTCGTAATTTTTTTTATGGAATTGATTTTGACGTCAGGGTTACATGACATACGCGCGTTCTATTCCAGCAGCGCTAACGCGCTAGGCGGGCGCTTTGTTTTGTTTCTTTTGCGTACATACGAATGGGTTACACTAAACAGCATACATCTTCCCCAAAATGAGTTTACTTAAAAACGGAGACGGCGCACGCCGCACGTTTGCCGTGACCCTGCTGTTTCCTGTAACATCTTACAAAATAAACAAGTGATTTGCATAAAAGAACAAACAACATTTCCACACACTTGTTCAAATCTACTGCGGGCATTTCATGAAAAGGGTATGGTTTGATGCATAGAGCTTTAAACTTGTATATTCATAGCTCTAATGTTTGATGACAATTAGTTAACAACAGGATGGACCACGTGAAGGTTGTCACCTCCCACCCCACAAATAACAGTTTAAAGAGATCGTTTAAAATCTACATCGTTAATGAGTACTCAAACCCCCTAGATAAACACCAAGGAAAATGTCATGACCTTGTAATTAAAATTTTGTTTTTGCTGCATAGAGCTTTCTTTATATAGCTCTATTGTTTGATGACAATTAGTTAACAACAGGGTGGACCACGTGAAGGTTGTCATCTCCCACCCCACAATTAACAGTTAAAAGAGATCCTAATACATCGTTAATGAGTACTCAAACACACTAAATTAACACTGCAAACAATGTCAACCTTAATGAGTACTCAAACTCTCTAAATAAACACCAAAGAAAATGTCATCACAATGTCATTAACAAATTGGTTTGGTGCATAGAGCTTTATAAACATGGTTATAAAGCTCTATTGTTTGATGACAATTAGTTAACAACAGGGTGGACCACGTGAAGGTTGTCATCTCCCACCCCACAATTAACAGTGAAAAGAGATCATAATACATCGTTAATGAGTACTCAAACACCCATATTTAACACTGCAAACTATGTCAACCTTACAGCGCCAGCCACCAACCCGGTCATTCCCTTAATAAAAACCCTAGAAAATGGCATGACCTTTGTAATTACAAAACCTCGTTAATGAGTACTCGAAACCGTATATACATGTAAACACCATAAACAATGTCATAACCTTGTTATCAAATAACGTCGTTAAGAGTACTCCAAATCTGGACTGCATACCCTTAATAAATACCGTGGAAAATGTCTAGACCTTTGTAATAATAAACCTGGTTAATGAGTACTCAAACACACACAAGGTCATGACCTTTGAAAAAGAGTTACTACAAACCCCAAGTGTGTCACAATATTTACATGTCTTCCTATAGTAACCAGTAAAAAACATGGTGGCCACCATGTGAGGGTACCCCAGAACAGATACCATGTTAATAATTAGAATAATAAATAATTGAATTACAGAGTGACACAAAATAAAAGGTTACAATTTATAATTAATTCATTATTACGATACAAAACTTCATTACATAAATCAACACTTATATACAGTCCTTAACACACTTTTTTAACGTCGTTAAGACTCTTAGAGTACTCAAAAACTGGACTGATTATCCATATAAATACCATGGATAATGGCTAGACCTTTGTAATTATAAACCTGGTTAATGAGTACTCAAACACACACAAGGTCATGACCTTTGACATAACAAACTTTAACAAGAGTTACTAAACCCCAAGTGTGTCACAATATTTACATGTCTTCATATAGTAACCAGTAAAAAAACATGGTGGCCACCATGTGAGGGTACCCCAGAATAGATACCATGTAAACAATTAGAATAACAAATAATTGAATTACAGAGTGACACACAATAAAAGTTACAATTTATAATTAATTCATTATTACAATACCAAACTTTATTACATAAATCACCACTTATATACAGTCCTTAACACACTTGTTTAACGTCGTTAAGAGTACTCAAAAACTTTGATATTACAAACTTAAACAAGAGTTACTAAACCCCAAGTGTGTCACAATATTTACATGTCTTCATATAGTAACCAGTAAAGAAACATGCTGGCCACTATGTGAGGGTACCCCAGAACAGATACCATGTAAACAATTAGAATAACAAATAATTGAATTACAGAGTGACACAAAATAAAAGTTACAATTTATATTTATTTCATTATTACAATACAAAATTTCATTACATAAATCACCACTTATATACAGTCCTTAACACATTTTTCTAACGTCGTTAAGAGTACTCAAAAACTGGACTGATTATCCTTAATAAATACCATGAACAATATGTCTAGACCATTGTAATAATAAACCTGGTTAATGAGTACTCAAACACACACAAGGTCATGACCTTTGACATAACAAACTTTAAAAAGAGTTCTAAACCCCAAGTGTCACAATATTTACATGTCTTCATATAGTAACCAGTAAAAAAACATGGTGGCCTCCATGTGAGGGTACCCCAGAAGAGATACCATGTTAATAATTAAAATAATAAATAATTGAATTACAGAGTGACACAAAACAAAAGTTACAATTTATATTTAATTCATTATTACAATACAAAACTTCATTACATAAATCGCCACTTATATACAGTCCTTAACACACTTGTTTAACGTCGTTAAGAGTACTCAAAAACTGGACTGATTATCCCTAACAAATACCATGAACAATGTCTAGACCTTTGTAATAATAAACCTGGTTAATGAGTACTCAAACACACACAAGGTCATGACCTTTGACATTACAAACTTTAACAAGAGTTAGTAAACCCCAAGTGTGTCACAATATTTACATGTCTTCATATAGTAACCAGTAAAAAAAAACATGGTGGCCACCATGTGAGGGTACCCCAGAACAGATACCATGTAAACAATAAGAATAACAAATAATTGAATTACAGAGTGACACAAAATAAAAGTTACAATTTATATTTAATTCATTATCAAAATACAAAACTTCATTACATATACCACCACTTACAGTCCTTAACACACTTGTTTAACGTCTTAAGAGTACTCGAAAACTGGACTGATTATCCATATAAATACCATGGACAATGTCTAGACCTTTGTAATTATAAACCTGTTTGATGAGTACTCAAACACACACACAAGGTCATGACCTTTGACATTAAAAACTTTAACAAGAGTTACTAAACCCCAAGTGTGTCACAATATTGACATGTCTTCATATAGTAACCAGTAAAGAAACATGGTAGCCACCATGTGAGGGTACCCCAGAACAGATACCATGTAAACAATAGACTAACAAACAATTGAATTTCAGAGTGACACAAAATAAAAGTTACAATTTTTAATTAATTCATTATTACAATACAAAACTTCATTACATAAATCACCACTTATAAACAGTCCTTAACACACTTGTTTAACGACGTTAAGAGTACTCAAAAACTGGACTGATTATCCTTAATAAATACCATGAACAATGTCTAGACCTTTGTAATAATAAACCTGGTTAATGAGTACTCAAACACACACAAGGTCATGACCTTTGACATAACAAACTTTAAAAAGAGTTCTAAACCCCAAGTGTGTCACAATATTTACATGTCTTCAGATAGTAACCAGTAAAAAAACATGGTGGCCACCATGTGAGGGTACCCCAGAAGAGATACCATGTTAGTAATTAAAATAATAAATAATTGAATTACAGAGTGACACAAAATAAAAGTTACAATTTATATTTAATTCATTATTACAATACAAAACTTCAGTACATAAATCAACACTTATATACAGTCCTTAACACATTTTTTTTAACGTCGTTAAGAGTACTCAAAAACTGGACTGATTATCCTTAATAAATACCATGAACAATATGTCTAGACCATTGTAATAATAAACCTGGTTAATGAGTACTCAAACACACACAAGGTCATGACCTGTGACATAACAAACTTTAAAAAGAGTTCTAAACCCCAAGTGTGTCACAATATTTACATGTCTTCATATAGTAACCAGTAAAAAAACATGGTGGCCACCATGTGAGGGTACCCCTGAACAGATACCATGTAAACAATTGGAATAATAACTAATTGAATTACAGAGTAACACAAAACAAAAGTTACAATTTATATTTAATTCATTATTACAATACAAAACTTCATTACATAAATCACCACTTATATACAGTCCTTAACACACTTGTTTACTTTTTATTGGTAGTGAGTTTACTTTAACAAATAAATCGCTACAAATGTCGCTACATACTGCAGAAGTAAGGCCTCTTCATCACCATTCCACCTTGATCGTTCTTGCGCTTGTCGCATCCAAGTGACGCTTCCAAATTCTCTGATGTCATCCATCTAACGCCAACTTGGTCTGCCTCTTCGTCTCGTTTGTGTTCTTTGGGTTCATTCTGTTGACAATGTTCATCTGTTGTCATGATGCCTTAGATGAGGTGGTGAAGCAAGTGTTTTATTGGTGTTGCATAAGGTGGCACAGCATCTCCACGCGTCCAACTTGAAGATGTTCGAACGTGTTAATCCTGTATTAAATATGATCAAAAAAGAAAGAAAAAAATAATTAGAGCGAGATTTGGATTTAAAGGTCAAAGATGTGTGTATACTATATCAAGAATTGCTTTTTATTAAGTATGCATATCCCTCACTCAGTGACCCTCCTGGCGCACGCTTTAACATACATTTTTCAGACAAGGTCAACGGTCATCACTCCTTCAAATTTGCTTCTCCAAGACTTTGGAACTCTCTTCCCAACAATATCATAGACTGTGCCACGCTACGAACATTTAAATCTAAACTTAAAACCCATCTTTTCAATCATAGAAGCCCTTAGAGACTTTATTTTGTAATTTGCGCTATATAAGAACTGTTTATTATTATTATTATTAAGGTATATGGGACTATGTTTGAATAATGAAACCTAAGAAATGTCTATTGTCTGCACTTGTATGGATTTCTAAACTTTCATCTCAAGCTTCGCTAAAACAGATCATACCTTCAAATTCCACTTAGGACCCTGGTGAGTAGCTGAGGAATAAGTCTATCTCCTCAAGCCATGATGTATCTTTCTGTACTGTGACGTCACATCTTCATGGTCCATGTTGACACGCAGTCGTCACAATCATCTACAAGAAAATTACAATGTACTCGCATCAGTACCATATCAAGACTTGGATCATCAGGGCCAACTTTCATAGAGCTGCTTAAGAACAAAAAGGATCCAAGCAAATGAAATGCACTGCGAAATGAAGTTTCGAGATTAAAGAGATCATTCTCTAGCTATCTACCTGTTTGGTGCACTTCAATGACAACTGGGATGTTGTCCGCATAGGCAGGCATCCTCTCGGCTGTTTTCATGTTGGCGCTTGTTATCAGCAGGTATCCCAAGCAGATCTGCAGACTCCTGAAATATATGTCAATTAAGACATTTCAGTATAATTATTTTCACCAAATACTTTTTACTGTAGAACAATTATAGTTCATGTTGCAAGGTTGTATTTGGCACATTTATGTAATACAATGTTATTTTTTTCACATCACTAATCCAGAAGAGGAAAACAGTTATGCTCCAGTCAAAATCACAAAATTTGCCAACAATCAAACTAAAAATAAACTTACCCTGTCTTGTCATTTTGCTCACAGCGTACAAAGGTCCCAATGATTACTTCATGGCCGGCATGTGCAGTTTCCACTGGACTCCCACGGGCAGATGGTTAAACATTTAACCAGTTCACCGTCGCCGTAAAAAATAAACGACAAATACAAACTATTAGCAAAATGCACTTCCCCAACAGAGTTTAGAGATTAAAGAGATCATTCTCTAGCTATCTACCTATGTTTGGTGCACTTAAATGACAGCTGGGATGCTGTCCGCATAGTCAGGCACTGTTGCATCATGGCTTTTGGTCATCGGCAGGTAGCACACCACATCCCCAGCAGAACTGCAGACTCCTGAAATATATGCCAATCAAGTTATTACAAAATCACTATTCTCATTAAATACTTTTCACCATAGAACAATATTCATGCTGCGAGGTTTAGATTTTTTTCATAAGGACTCTAGCAATTGGAAAACTGGTGATTTTCAAAGCTAAATTTTAGCATGGAGCCCCTTTTAAATCTAGACATAATCTTGATTTCAGGATAAATCTCAACAACTTACGGTCCCTTAAAAAAAACTTACCTTTTCCTGTCGTTTTCCTCAAAGATACACAGCTCCCATTGATGTCTTCATGGCCGCAACTGGAATGGTGCAGTTTCCATTGGTCTCCAATAGGCAGATGGATCACCGTCGCCGTAAAAAAATTAAAGAAAAAATACAGACAATGAGAAAAATGCATCTCGAAATAGAGTTTTGAGTATAAAGAGATCATTCTCTAGCTATTCTACCTAGGTTTGTTGCGATTTAATCCCATCTTGGATATGTATTGTTTGAAGCTTTGCATGGTGTGGAGAAATAAGAATTTATGGGGACAACCATGTGTAAACCTCTGAGTATGTGAGTATTGGCTCTGGAAAGAGCAGGTTTGGTCTCGATGTTTCTAACAGTTTATTCTGCTCGTCTTCAGGAGAATGTTGGACTACAGGCGATGGTCGAACTTTAGAAGTGCTGGATGGATGAGCATTTGGGCGGGATGAATCAAAGCTGTTCTTGGCCGGTAATGCATGTGAGTTGATTGCTGGCTGGATGTGTGTGCATTGGAGTGTGACATTCTTGTGGTGAGCTGCTGCTGGAAGGGTTGGCTTGAGGATGTGTGACCAGATGTCGTTAATGAAGAAACCGATGTCTTCTGGAACTGTATGGCGTGCTTGTATATCGATGGCCTCCCCGACTCTGCATTGGTGCCAGGACTGTACATGAGCTTTGAGTTTGGCTTGATTCCACTTGATGATGCTGTCGTGTTCGTGTGAATATTTGATGATGGCTGAATTGTTGAGGTGTTCCAGTGTGCCATGTGCTTTGTGTTCCTTGATTCTTGTTGAGATATTGCGCCCTGGTTCCACGATGTATACTTCACAGTAATCGCAGGGAATGTGGTAAACGCTGGCTTTGTCTCGAGTGTCTTGCTTGTCCTTGTGTGTGTGGAGTGATGCTTGAATCTTGTTTGATGCTGTATGGAAGGTCTTGACTTGAGCTTGAATGAAGATACGTTGAAGCTTGTGAGAAGATAGGCCAATGTTTGGGAGGGAGATTGCAGCCTTGAACTCTGGTAGTTCATCTGGTGTGAGACTTGGCTTGGGCTCGCTGAGGTTGAAAGTTTTGTAGCCATTAAGTTGACATGATGTCTTGATGTGTTGTAGTTCCTGCTTCAAGCTGCCCTTGTCACAGGTGTCCAAGGTCCAACGGACCAAGGTGTTGGAGACAGCAGACTTGAAGCGAGGATGGTGGAATGATGAGTTGTGAACGTATCTGTTGGTGTGCGTTGGCTTGTGATGTACCGTGTGGGCTAGAGTGCCATCAGCTTGTCTTGTTACTTCGGCACCTAGGAAGGAGATAGCATTGTTTTGTTCTTGTTCCATGTTGAATCGGATACGTAGATATTGACTGTTCAGTTGATGGAAGAACTTTTGGAGTGCTGTCTTGCCGTTGGGCCAAAACCACAAAGGTGTCATCAATGTAGTGGAACCTGAGGTTGGGGCGAAGATTGGCGTTCTTGATACCGTCAAGTTAAAACTCCTCCATGAACAAATCCATCAGGACCGGGGATAGAGGAGATCCCATGGTGGCCCCAGAGGTTTGTTCGTAGAATTAGTCTCGCCACCTGATCTAAAAGCGGAGAAGCAGGTGATAAGGAGGTCGTGGACTTGTTCTGGAGTGAGTCTTGTGCGGTCTGTCAGTGTAGGTTAGGCTTGAAGGCATTGTTCGGCGATGTTGCATGCTTCTTCAGTTGGTATGTTGGTGAATAGTGACATGATGTCAAAACTGACAAGGGTCTCAGTTGCCCGGAGATGTATGTATTTGATAATGTCGACGAACTTGCTTGAGATGTTAATGTTATGTTCAGTGAGGCCAACTTGTGGATGAAGGGTCTTGGTGGGGTGTCTTGCAGTATTGTAGGTGGGTGACCCCGGGACGCCACGATGGGACGGAGAGGAACATCTGGCTTGTGGCTCTTAAGGTTGGCCAAAAAAACGTGATTAGGCGGATGCGGATGGCTTGAGGTGACGGTACATGGTGTTGTCTATGACCTGCGCTTGATAGAGAGTGCAGAATTTAGCAGTGAGGGTGCGTTCGATGACTGAACAGGAGTTACTTGGCAGGCGTCGGTAGGTATCAGTTGACAGGATGTCGGTTACCTTGTGGTCTGAATCTGTTGTGCACATGAACACGGTGGCATTACCAATGTTCGTTGAAATGATGTAGATAGACTTGTCTTTGTGCAGGGCTCGGATAGCGGCGTGTTCTTGCTTGCTTGTGTTGGGTCTTGGTAACTTGGTGTTTGAAGAGTTTGAAGAATCTGGATGCGGATATGGTTGACGAATGTCTTGTCTAGATGTTTGAGCGCAGGTTCGGTAGACTGAATAATATCTTTGACTGGAATCGTGCAATGTGTGGGCGCCAGCACACCTCGCATGATTCAAGTCAAAGACATCAATCGGTCCACTGAACCTGCACTCAAACATCTGGACAAGACTGTCGCCAACCAAGTCCGCAGCCAAATTCTGCAAAGACTTCAAACGCCAAGTTACCAAGACCCTACACAAGCAGGCGAGAAAATGCTGATATCTGAGCCCTGCACAAAGACAAGACCATCCACATCATGTCAGCGGACAAGGGTAATGCCACTATGGTCATGTCTACAACGGATTATGACCACCAAGTAAATGAAATCCTGTCAACTAATATCTACCAATGCCTGCCAAGGAACCCCAGCCCAGTCATTGAACGCACACTCACCACCAAACTCTGTACTCTCTATCAAGTGCAAGTCATAGACAACACCACGTACCGTCACCTCAAGCCATCCGCATTCACCTGCCCACGTTTCTTCTGCCAACCCAAGATCAACAAGCCAGATGGTCCTCTCCGCCCCATCGTGGCTTCCCAGGGTTCACCTTCTTACAACATTGCAACACACCTCACCAAGAACCTCCATCGACTAGTTGGCCCCACTGAACATCACATCAACAACACAAGCAAGTTAGTCGACATCATCAAGCACATACATCTCCGTCCAACTGATATCCTTGTCAGTTTTGATGTCGTGTCACTGTTCACCAACATATCAATCGAAGAAGCATGCAACATCGCCAACCAAAGCCTTCAAGCCGAACCTACACTGACAGACCGCACAAGCCTCACTCCAGAACAAGTCCACGACCTCCTCATCACCAGCGTCTACGCTTCCAGCTTCAGGTGGTGAGACAAATTTTATGAACAAACCTCTGGGGCCGCCATGAGATATCCTCTATCCTCGGTCCTGGCAGATTTGTTCATGGGGGAGTTCGAACTTGACAGCATCGAGAAGGTCAATCTTTGCCCTAACCTCTGGCTCCGCTACATTAACGACACCTTTGTGGTTAGGCCTTACGACAAGACAGCACTCCAAGAGTTCTTCCATCACCTGACCAGTCAACATCCACACATCCAATTCACCATGGAACAAGAACAAAACAACACTATCTCCGTCCTAGACGTCCAAGTAACAAGACAAGCTGATGGCACTATAGCCCAAACGGTACATCGCAAGCCAAAACACCCCGATAGATACCTTCACAACTCATCATTCCACCATCCTCGCTTCAAGTCTGCTGTCTGCAACACCTTGGTTTGCTGGGCCTTCAACACCTGTGACAAAGGCAGCTTGAAGCAGAAACTACACCACGTCAAGACTTCACTTCAACTTAACGACTACAAGACATTCAATCTTAGCCAGCCCAAGCCAAGTCTCACAACAGATGAACAACCAGAGTTCAAGGCTGCAATCACCCTCCCCTATATCGGCCACACTTCTCACAAGTTTCAAAGTATCTTCTGTCAAGCTCAAGTCAAGATCTTCCACACAGCACCAAACAAGATTCAAGCATCACTCCACACACACAAGGACAAGCGAGACACTCAAGACGAAGCAGGCGTTTACCGCATTCCCTGTGATTGCGGTAAAGTGTACTTCGCGGAAACCTGGCGCAGCATCTCAACAAGAATCAAGGACACAAAGCACATGGCAGACTGGGACACCTCGACAAATCAGCCATCATCAAACATTCACAAGAACAGGACCACATCATCAATTGGAATCAAGCCGAACTCAAAGCTCCTGTACAGTCCTGACACCAATGCAGAGTCAGGGAGGCCATCGAGATACAAGGACATCATAAAGTTCCACGAGACATAGGTTTCTTCATTATGGACATCTGGTCACCCATCCTCGAGCCAACCCTCCCAGCAGCAGCTCACCTAAAGAATGTCACACTCCAATGCAATTCACATCCAGCCAGCAATCAACTCTCACGCATCACCGGCCAAGAACAGCTCTGATCCTTCCCTCCCAAATGCTCATCCATCCAGCGCAACTTAAGTTCCACCACCGGCGCCGCCTGCATTCCAGCATTCCCCTGAAGAGGAGATTATAGAGAGATAATTCTCTAGCTATGTACCTATGTTTTGTGAGCTTCAGTCATCGACAGGTAGTACACCACATTCCCAGCAGAACTGCAGACTCCTGAAAATATGTCAATCAAGTCAAAATATTAAGTGTAAAACCTCCACCTTAAATTGGTCCATTATTACAAAGAGCATCCCAAAATTGGGTCCTTGAGTTTTTCGATGATAATTTGTTATGCTTCTTTCTCTCAAATTTTCTTTACAGTCGAACAATTGTCATGAACTTGTTGTTTCCATTAAACCAACTTTCAAGAACTTTTTGCGAAGAAACCGACAGGACAGTTTGTGGACTAAAGGCTTAAAGACACTAAACACTATAGGTAATTGTCAAAGACCAGTCTTCACTCTTGGTGACGTATGTCAACATATGCATGAAGTAAAAACTTGTGAAACTTTGAGCTCAATTGATCGTCGAAGTTGCAAGACAATAATGAAAGAAAGCACACCCACCCTTGTTACACAAACTTATGTGCTTTCAGATGCTTGATTTCGAAACCTCAAAATCAAATGCTGAGGTCTCGAAACAAAACTAATAATAATAATATTAATAATAATAATTTGTTCATTTACATTGCGCCCATTCCATAAACTGTACAAAAGCGAATAACATTATAATAATCCAAACAATTGAATGAACAAGAACGTTACAGGACAAATTGCAAAACATTAATACAGTAAACCCACATATTAGTAAAGGAACAATATATACACAATCCAAGAATTTCCAAATTCATGGAAAATTACTTCTTAATCGAAAACTATGTTAATTCAGAGGGAGAATTGGTTCTCGCAACGTTTTATACCATCACCCTCTCCCCATTGGTCGGTACATTAACTCAGACTTGATGTCCTTTTGATGACAATTTGGAAATGAAACTGAAGAATTTCTGTCCAAAAATGTATGGCCCTTTATATTTGAATTGCAATTGAAGGGCATCAAACACGATAGCATCTTACATAATCGAGTCCCCCCCCCCCCCAGTTTTCATCTTGACTCCAGCAAATGGAAAATTTGTGATTAACGAAGTTAAATTAGAGCGTGGAGCCCCTTTTAAATCTGAACAAAATGTTTATTTTAAGATAAACCTTAATTACTCTCCCTCATTACTTCCCAAGCTATCAATCAAACTGAAAATAAACTTACCTGGTCCTGTCGGTTTCCTCACAGCGTACATAGCTCCCAATGATGTCTTCTTGGTCAGTACTGGAATGGCATGACACCGTCTTCGAAAAAATATAAGACAAAACAAAACAAAAATTGAGAAAAGTGCACTTCGAATCAGAGTTATTCCATTTTAGTTTAAGAATGAAGGTGTAATAAAAGGGGTGCGTGGTTGTTACACGACGTGTAGACAATGACGAATGGTGTGAAAATGGAGATTAAGATGTCACACGCAAGCATGCTCGGATATGAGCTTGGTAGATTTAGGTTAGTGTGCAATGCTGCGCATGCCGTAAATTGGTAGGACAAAAATCAGAGCACCAAATTCATGGAAAACTACTTCTTTATCGAAAACTACGTTAATTCAGAGGGAGTTGGTTCTCGCAATGTTTTATACCATCACCCTCTCCCCATTCCTAGTTACCAAGTAAGGTTTGACGATGATAATTATTTTGAGTAACTAACAATAGTGTCCACTGCCTTTTAAACCATAAACGCAGACTCCTGAAATACATTTCAATCAGGACACCATATATACACTCACGTCAAATACTTTTCACTGTATTTATTTTCTCATGTACCAAAGTGTTTGCTTCAAAATCCAAAATCCAAAAAAGCAAACAGTTCCGCTCCATAAATGTAAATGATGTGGATCTTGAGTTTTGAGTTTTTGTGAGTTTGAGTTTTGTGATGCATTCATTTTCCAACATGTGAGTGGAGTTTGGGGACACCGCATGACTCTATGTCAAGCTAAAATGGTGCAGAAAACAAATTGCGCTCTTTCAGAGCATGACATCATCATACAGCAAAAACAAATTGGTCTGTACATAAGCTCAGACTTGATGTCCTTTTGATTACAATTTGGAAATGAAACTGTAGAATTTCTGTCCAAAAATGTATGGCCCTTTATATTTGAATTGCAATTGAAGGGTATCAAACACAATAGCATCTTACATAATCGAGTCCCCCCCCCAGTTTTCATCTTGACTCCAGCAAATGGAAAATTTGTGAATTACAAAGCTAAATTTGAGCATGGAGCCCCTTTTAAATCTAGACATAATCTTGATTTCAGGATAAATCTCAACAACTTACGGTCCCTCATTACTTCCCAAGCTATCAATACGGTCCCTCATTACTTCCCAAGCTATCAATCCACCTTAAAATAAACTTACCTTTTCCTGTCGTTTTCCTCGAAGATACACAGCTCCCATTGATGTCTTCATGGCCGCAACTGGAATGGTGCAGTTTCCAATGGTCTCCAATAGGCAGATGGATCACCGTCGCCGTAAAAAAATTAAAGAAAAAATACAGACAATGAGAAAAATGCATCTCGAAATAGAGTTTTGAGTATAAAGAGATCATTCTCTAGCTATTCTACCTAGGTTTGTTGCGATTTAATCCCATCTTGGATATGTATTGTTTGAAGCTTTGCATGGTGTGGAGAAATAAGAATTTACGGGGACAACCATGTGTAAACCTCTTAAGGTGAGTATTGGCTCTGGAAAGAGCTGGTTTGGTCTCGATGTTTCTAACAGTATATTCTGCTCGTCTTCAGGAGAATGCTGGACTACAGGCGATGGTCGAACTTTAGTAGTGCTGGATGGATGAGCATTTGGGCGGGATGGATCAAAGCTGTTCTTGGCCGGTAATGCATGTGAGTTGATTGCTGGCTGGATGTGTGTGCATTGGAGTGTGACATTCTTGTGGTGAGCTGCTGCTGGAAGGGTTGGCTTGAGGATGTGTGACCAGATGTCGTTAATGAAGAAACCGATGTCTTCTGGAACTGTATGGCGTGCTTGTATATCGATGGCCTCCCCGACTCTGCATTGGTGCCAGGACTGTACATGAGCTATGAGTTTGGCTTGATTCCACTTGATGATGCTGTCGTGTTCGTGTGAATATTTGATGATGGCTGAATTGTTGAGGTGTTCCAGTGTGCCATGTGCTTTGTGTTCCTTGATTCTTGTTGAGATATTGCGCCCGGTTCCACGATGTATACTTCACAGTAATCGTAGGGAATGTGGTAAACGCTGGCTTTGTCTCGAGTGTCTTGCTTGTCCTTGTGTGTGTGGAGTGATGCTTGAATTTTGTTTGATGCTGTATGGAAGGTCTTGACTTGAGCTTGCATGAAGATACGTTGAAGCTTGTTAGAAGATAGGCCAATGTTTGGGAGGGAGATTGCAGCCTTGAACTCTGGTAGTTCATCTGGTGTGAGACTTGGCTTGGGCTCGCTGAGGTTGAAAGTTTTGTAGCCATTAAGTTGACGTGATGTCTTGATGTGTTGTAGTTCCTGCTTCAAGCTGCCCTTGTCACAGGTGTCCAAGGTCCAACGGACCAAGGTGTTGGAGACAGCAGACTTGATGCGAGGATGGTGGAATGATGAGTTGTGAACGTATCTGTTGGTGTGCGTTGGCTTGTGATGTACCGTGTGGGCTAGAGTGCCATCAGCTTGTCTTGTTACTTCGGCACCTAGGAAGGAGATAGCATTGTTTTGTTCTTGTTCCATGTTGAATCGGATACGTAGATATTGACTGTTCAGTTGATGGAAGAACTTTTGGAGTGCTGTCTTGCTGTTGGGCCAAAACCACAAAGGTGTCGTCAATGTAGCGGAACCTGAGGTTGGGGCGAAGATTGGCGTTCTTGATACCGTCAAGTTAAAACTCCTCCATGAACAAATCCATCAGGACTGGGGATAGAGGAGATCCCATGGTGGCCCCAGAGGTTTGTTCGTAGAATTTGTCTCGCCACCTGAATCTAAAAGCGGAGAAGCAGGTGATAAGGAGGTCGTGGACTTGTTCTGGAGTGAGTCTTGTGCGGTCTGTCAGTGTAGGTTAGGCTTGAAGGCATTGCTCGGCGATGTTGCATGCTTCTTCAGTTGGTATGTTGGTGAATAGTGACATGATGTCAAAACTGACAAGGATCTCAGTTGGACGGAGATGTATGTATTTGATAATGTCGACGAACTTGCTTGAGTTGTTAATGTTATGTTCAGTGAGGCCAACTAGTGGATGAAGGGTCTTGGTGGGGTGTCTTGCAGTATTGTAGGTGGGTGACCCAGGGACGCCACGATGGGACGGAGAGGAACATCTGGCTTGTGGCTCTTAAGGTTGGCCAAAAAAACGTGATTAGGCGGATGCGGATGGCTTGAGGTGACGGTACATGGTGTTGTCTATGACCTGCGCTTGATAGAGAGTGCAGAATTTAGCAGTGGGGGTGCGTTCGATGACTGAACAGGAGTTACTTGGCAGGCGTCGATAGGTATCAGTTGACAGGATGTCGGTTACCTTGTGGTCAGAATCTGGTGTGCACATGAACACGGTGGCATTACCAATGTTCGTTGAAATGATGTGGATAGACTTGTCTATGTGCAGGGCTCGGATAGCGGCGCGTTCTTGCTTGCTTGTGTTGGGTCTTGGTAACTTGGTGTTTGAAGAGTTTGAAGAATCTGGATGCGGACATGGTTGACGAATGTCTTGTCTAGATGTTTGAGTGCAGGTTCGGTAGACTGAATAATATCTTTGACTGGAATCGTGCAATGTGTGGGCGCCAGCACACCTCGCATGATTCAAGTCAAAGACATCAATCAGTCCACTGAACCTGCACTCAAACATCTGGACAAGACAGTCGCCAACCAAGTCCGCATCAAAATTCTGCAAAGACTTCAAACGCCAAGTTACCAAGACCCTACACAAGCAGGCGAGAAAATGCTGATATCTGAGCCCTGCACAAAGACAAGTCCATCCACATCATGTCAGCGGACAAGGGTAATGCCACTATGGTCATGTCTACAACAGATTATGACCACCAAGTTAATGAAATCCTGTCAACTAATACCTACCAATGCCTGCCAAGGAACCCCAGCCCAGTCATTGAACGCACACTCACCACAAAACTCTGTACTCTCTATCAAGCGCAAGTCATAGACAACACCACGTACCGTCACCTCAAGCCATCCGCATTCACCTGCCCACGTTTCTTCTGCCAACCCAAGATCCACAAGCCAGATGGTCCTCTCCGCCCCATCATGGCTTCTCAGGGTTCACCTTCCTACAACATTGCAACACACCTCACCAAGAAACTCCATCGACTAGTTGGCCTCACTGAACATCACATCAACAACACAAGCAAGTTAGTCGACATCATCAAGCACATACATCTCCGTCCAACTGATATCCTTGTCAGTTTTGATGTCGTGTCACTGTTCACCAACATACCAATCGAAGAAGCATGCAACATAGCCAACCAAAGCCTTCAAGCCGAACCTACACTGACAGACCGCACAAGCCTCACTCCAGAACAAGTCCACGATCTCCTCATCACCAGCGTCTACGCTTCCAGCTTCAGGTGGTGAGACAAATTCTATGAACAAACCTCTGGGGCCGCCAAGAGATATCCTCTATCCCCGGTCCTGGGAGATTTGTTCATGGAGGAATTTGAACTTGACAGCATCGAGAAGGTCAATCTTTGCCCTAACCTCTGGCTCCGCTACATTAACGACACTTTTGTGGTTAGGCCTTACGACAAGACAGCACTCCAAGAGTTCTTCCATCACCTGACCAGTCAACATCCACACATCCAATTCACCATGGAACAAGAACAAAACAACACTATCTCCGTCCTAGACATCCAAGTAACATGACAAGCTGATGGCACTATAGCCCAAACGGTACATCGCAAGCCAAAACACCCCGATAGATACCTTCACAACTCATCATTCCACCATCCTCGCTTCAAGTCTGCTGTCTGCAACACCTTGGTTTGCTGGGCCTTCAACACCTGTGACAAAGGCAGCTTGAAGCAGAAACTACACCACGTCAAGACTTCACTTCAACTTAACGACTACAAGACATTCAATCTTAGCCAGCCCAAGCCAAGTCTCACAACAGATGAACAACCAGAGTTCAAGGCTGCAATCACCCTCCCCTATATCGGCCACACTTCTCACAAGTTTCAAAGTATCTTCAGTCAAGCTCAAGTCAAGATCTTCCACACAGCACCAAACAAGATTCAAGCATCACTCCACACACACAAGGACAAGCGAGACACTCAAGACAAAGCAGGCGTTTACCGCATTCCCTGTGATTGCGGTAAAGTGTACTTCGCGGAAACCTGGCGCAGCATCTCAACAAGAATCAAGGACACAAAGCACATGGCAGACTGAGACACCTCGACAAATCAGCCATCATCAAACATTCACAAGAACACGACCACATCATCAATTGGAATCAAGCCGAACTCAAAGCTCCTGTACAGTCCTGACACCAATGCAGAGTCAGGGAGGCCATCGAGATACAAGGACATCATAAAGTTCCACGAGACATAGGTTTCTTCATTATGGACATCTGGTCACCCATCCTCGAGCCAACCCTCCCAGCAGCAGCTCACCTAAAGAATGTCACACTCCAATGCAATTCACATCCAGCCAGCAATCAACTCTTCACCGGCCAAGAACAGCTCTGATCCTTCCCTCCCAAATGCTCATCCATCCAGCGCAACTTAAGCTCCACCACCGGCGCCGCCTGCATTCCAGCATTCCCCTGAAGACGAGATTAAAGAGATAATTCTCTAGCTATGTACCTATGTTTTGTGAGCTTCAGTCATCGACAGGTAGTACACCACATTCCCAGCAGAACTGCAGACTCCTGAAAATATGTCAATCAAGTCAAAATATCAATTTGTAAAACCTTCACCTTAAATTGGTCCATTATTACAAAGAGCATCCCAAAATTGGGTCCTTGAGTTTTTCGATGATAATTTGTTATGCTTTCTTTCTCTCAAATTTTCTTTACAGTCGAACAATTGTCATGAACTTGTTGTTTCCATTAAACCAACTTTCAAGAACTTTTTGCGAAGAAACCGACAGGACAGTTTGTGGACTAAAGGCTTAAAGACACTGGACACTATAGGTTATTATCAAAGACCAGTCTTCACTCTTGGTGACGTATGTCAACATATGCATAAAGTAAAAACTTGTGAAACTTTGAGCTCAATTGATCGTCGAAGTTGCAAGACAATAATGAAAGAAAGCACATCACCCACCCTTGTTACACAAACTTATGTGCTGTCAGATGCTTGATTTCAAAACCTCAAAATCCAATGCTGAGGTCTCGAAACAAAACTACTACTACTAATAATAAGAACAAGAACAAGAACAAGAACAAGAACAAGAACAAGAACAAGAACAAGAACAAGAACAAGAACAAGAACAAGAACAAGAACAAGAACAAGAACAAGAACAAGAACAAGAACAAGAACAAGAACAAGAACAAGAACAAGAACAAGAACAAGAACAAGAACAAGAACAAGAACAAGAACAAGAACAAGAACAAGAACAAGAACAAGAACAAGAACAAGAACAAGAACAAGAACAAGAACAAGAACAAGAACAACAAGAACAACAAGAACAACAAGAACAAGAACAAGAACAAGAACAAGAACAAGAACAAGAACAAGAACAAGAACAAGAACAAGAACAAGAACAAGAACAAGAACAAGAACAAGAACAAGAACAAGAACAAGAACAAGAACAAGAACAAGAACAAGAACAAGAACAAGAACAAGAACAAGAACAAGAACAAGAACAAGAACAAGAACAACAACAAGAACAACAACAAGAACAACAACAAGAACAACAAGAACAAGAACAATAAGAACAAGAACAACAACAAGAACAACAACAAGAACAACAACAACAACAAGAACAACAACAAGAACAACAACAAGAACAACAACAAGAACAACAACAAGAACAAGAACAAGAACAACAACAACAACAATAACAACAACAACAACAACAACAACAACAAGAACAACAACAACAAGAACAACAACAAGAACAACAACAAGAACAACAACAACAAGAACAAGAACAAGAACAACGACGACGACGACGAGGACGACGACGACGACGACGACGACGTTGACGACGACGACGACGACGACGACGACGACGACGACGACGACGACGACAATAATAATTTCCAAATTCATGGAAATTACTTCTTAATGGAAAACTATGTTAATTCAGAGGGAGTTGGTTCTCGTAACGTTTTATACCATCACCCTCTCCCTATTGGTCGGTACATTAACCCAGACTTGATGTCCTTTTCATTACAATTTGGAAATGAAACTGAAGAACTTCTGTCCAAAAATGTATGGCCCTTTATATTTGAATAGACTGTGCAAGTCTCGCGCGCACCGGAGCGAGAAAACACGACAACTGAAGAACTTAATTTTTTTGTGAGTCAAATCTTTGCTTTAATTTTTTCTTAATGCCGAATCTGAACAACAAAAATAACCATTAAAGCGTGTTTAAATTAGTTTTAGCTTTTCAAACAAATACACAATTGTCGGTTAAAGTCTATGTATAGACAAAAGTAAAACTCTGGGACAAGGATGTTTGTTTGATCTTAAATGTTTTGAAACCCCTTTTGTAAATCTACGCCCGAATGTGAAACTACTGAAAGCTGGTTTATACGCGGACGCACGATGGTCGCAAGGGCGTTAGATAAACGCGTGACGCATTTTAAAGAGGAAGCCGACGCCTAAGCGACCAATAAAAAGGCTTTCCACCCCGCGCGGCCAAAACAAGCGTCTGCGTAAGTTTCGTGATCGGAGATGGGCACAAATTCTTAATTTTTTACAAGTAACCTGACCTGAGGTCAAGTTTAAATATCGGTTTTTCTTCGTTATTATGTTGACTTTTTTATAACTTTTATATATGTTGTTAATTAGTATTACATTTTTAACAACATATGTCATTTTATGGTCATAAACTATATTAAACTAAAGTAATGGACGAAACAAAATCTCCCCAACGTAAAACTCCATAAGGTTGGGATCACAATGGTCCCGGAAGTTCAAATCTGCGCGAGACTTGCACAGTCTATTGCAATTGAAGGGTATCAAACACAATAGCATCGAGTCCCCCCCCCCCCCCCAATTTTCATCTTGACTCCAACAAATGGAAAATTTGTGAATTACAAAGCTAAATTAGAGCATGGAGCCCCTTTTAAATCTGAACAAAATGTTTATTTTAGGATAATCCTTAACAAATTACGCTCCCTCATTACTTTCCAAGCTATTAATCAGACTGAAAATAAACTTACCTGGTCCTGTCGTTTTCCTCACAGCGTACATAGCTCCCAATGATGTCTTCTTGGTCGGTACTGGATTGGCATGACACCGTCTTCGAAAAAATATAAGACAAAACAAAACAAAAAATGAGAAAAGTGCACTTCGAATCAGAGTTATTCCATTTTAGTTTAAGAATGAACGTGTAGTAAATGGGGTGCGTGGTTGTTACACGACGTGTAGACAATGACGAATGGTGTGAAGTTGGAGATTAAGATGTCACACGCAAGCGTGCTCGGATATGAGCTTGGTAGATTTAGGTTAGTGTGCAACGCTGCGCATGCAGTAACTGGGTATAGGACTTGCAAGTTTGGTTAGTAGAGTTACATTACTGATAGTAGGGGTGATAATATACCTTTCTTGGTGGACGTGATCCCTCTGTGCGGTAATACAACTCAGTAGAATTCCATGATTTAAAGGTGTGTCCAAGTAATTGAGTACCGCTTTACCATCAACAGGATTCTAGTGGTTGCAGGGCATGTGAAGATGAGAAGGACTCCATACCAGGTAACCAGACTCAGTCATTGCATGTAGGGAAAAAGGGTGACATTTCTAAATTAGACAACAAAAATCAGAGCAAAGCCTGAGCACAGCATGAGCCGGTACGAGGTGCTTAAGAACAATTATTTTTGCATGTGGGAATACAATTCATCTTGTTAATGATAATGTGTTTGATTTGGCACAATAACACAGCGTCAGTGTGGAGTTGTTTGTTTTGTGAGCCCCTGCAGAAAGGCATATCTCTATGGTCAGGACACTGTTCCGTTTGGGAAAGACGTGATCTTACAGGCTTGTTGTTTTAACTGTTGCTATGCAAGGACGTGGACGCAGAGAGAAAGAGAGAGAGATAAAGTTACTTTCGCTAATAATTTATATATATATATTATACATTTTGATAACTTTATATATATTTTTGAGCATTAAATAATATAACAATACTTGATATATTTTGTAACTTTTTTATATTTCACATCAACTTCAACTTATTGTAAAATATCTATTTTCAGTTTTGTTTCATTATATGTATAATAAAAAAAAACATTTTTTTTAGACGTTTGTAATTTTCGTAGTTTTTGAAATGTATATTTCATAACTTTGTACTCATAATTTGTTTTTAATTTTATACATTTTGTTGAATTCTATATATTTTGCAAATACTGTTTTTTGTAAATATTATGCATTTTTAAGCATTTAACATTGTATATTCTGTAAACTTTACTTTGTAAACTTTATATTTCATAAACTTTAAATAATTGTAAAACATAACATACATATTTTTTCTTTTTTTCATTATTTATTTTATTTATATTGTTTTTTTTAAGAGTATACATTTTGTAATTTTTATATATCTTTAAAACGATATATATTTTGTAAACTTTGTATATTTCCAGCATTAAATGTTGCCTAAACTATATTTAATTGTTAACTTGTAAATTTTTCTTTATAAACCCTTTACGTTTTATAAACTTTAAATAATTGTAAAATAATCGTTAAACGATTTATAATAATTGTAAAAAAATCGGTTGAAATCTCGCTCTAGTCAATTTTTCTGTGTTCATCCCAAAGTCATTTTAAAAATGTACCCAGTCAACTTCCCTTGCGGTTTATTTAGGGAATAACAGTGTTCGTACCCGGTCTTCACTGCGTGGTAATGACCGGGTTGGTGGCTGGCGCTGTTAACGGACCGAGCCGAATGGGCCATATTTTGAGCTTTTGATGGTTCCAATCTCTTTCGTGCGTTAGTCACATTACTGATCTTTGAGACCAGTGACTCTTTTAATTAATGATCTGTTCAGCGCCTTCACTGGGGTCAAAGGAGGCAAATGATTGGACGATAGCTGTTCCTTGTGCATTAAAACGCGCGCATGAGCTCGGCGTCAGTTTATACGCGCGCACATGTTACACGCGCGCACTCAAAATTGATACATTTTCAGCGCGCGTATGCGTAAGTGCGCGAAGTTGCAATAAAACTAACAGGGATATAAGCGTGCGATACAGTGCAACGCGCAAGGTTTACACAATCTATGCTGGTTAAGTGGCCACTTATTCGCTATTTTCCAAAGCCGGTATTTATACCACCGTTAAAACTCTCACACGTGACTGGGTTTTGACCAATCAGAGACTTTCATTAAAAAATTTGTTTTTATATACATTTTGTTAATTTTTTTTGGTTAAAACTTTTTTGTTTAATAATTAGTATTGTAAACTTTATATATATTTAAATTTAATATTTAAACTTAATATCAATGCTTTATGAATGTTCAAACAATTACATTTCCATAGAAAAAGAGGAGAAAGGTTTTAAAGGAAGGAACCAGAAAAAAGGGTTAGATTCTAGTAAATCAAAGTCTTTGTGGGTGGCTATGAACCAATGAGAGTAAAGTGATGAGGACAAAGAATGGTCCATGAAAGGAGAGGATGATTTATTAAACATAGGTATGAGGAACCTGTGGGAATATATATTCCTATAAAAACTATGAATTTATATAGTATAATTTATAAATTATGTATAATATGCCCTATGTCCTATACAAATTTGTTTAATTTATATTATTCTTTTTTTTCCATTGCCACAGAACGGCAAGCAATGTGCCGCGTCTGTGAATTATTCCACACTTCGAGACTTATTTTTTTGAGATCCAGTTTCAAAACACTCAATACGGTTATATTGTAGTCGTTATAAATCTAGGAGTCCTGAAGAAACCTGGAAAATATCGAAGAAACCAGTACTCACAAAACAGGACAGCAAAGCAAAGAACAGCACAGCACATATAAGTCCACAAACAAGCACTCCCAACCGTGGCATATCAGCGAGTCTATTGGACCATAACGGAAATTTCCACTCAATCACAAGCTTACAGAAAAACTATTGTAAATCTTTCACAACTGGGTTATTCACATTTAAATTAGCCAAGGAGCATGCAATCACCGCACCCAAATAACAAAGAAACTGATGGATCCAAAAAGCGCTGGTCTTGCATAATCGCTGATCTCTTATAAGAGTATGACGTCACAGTATTGTCACATAATGTGCGATATTCATTTATGTATGCAAAAAATGTAATATTTTGCAATAAATTGTAATATGTGTGCGATTAACTGTAATAATATGTGCGATAAGGAGGAGGTCCTGTTTTCAAGGTGTCCGTAAAATCGTGGCAAATCTTTTACCTCTCTGTGCGCGATGTAAACAGTCGCTAGATTACAACAAATATGGTTTTATTTGCCAAGCAAAGAGCAAAACTTAGAAACACGTAAGGCTCCACTGGTTATTTGCACTTGTTAATGCAAAAAGTTTGTAGTTTTCGGCATTTCTACAAGGTAGAAAAATAAGTAATAATGTTGAGGCCATATAAAACCTCTCGTCATTCTTTTTGTCTATGTTATTGACACTTTTGTTTGGGGTTGTTTCAAGAAACATTTGCTTGAAGATTTTAGGTGAAAATTATATACGTAAATTTTACTACTATCACGGCTTATGTATACATACATTAGTGTAAATAGTGGCAAAAATGACAACTTTAAATTTGTGCAAATTATGAAGATTGTCCCTGCTTGATTTGTTTCTTCCATTTGTTCGATGTGTTGTTATGGAGGATTTAAAGAGACTGTTGCAAGACAAATTTATGTTGTATACAAAGTGACGTTTTAATTTCTAGAATAAGAGTTGATAACCAACGATGTTCTTCAAAACAAACACTACTACTTACTGTGTAACTATCTCTTTAATAAAACTGTCACCGTGCCAAGTTTCAAAATCAAAGGAAACCGACTCGGATTTTGCCCGAGTTCTTTTAGGTGAACAAAATTAATCATAATTCACACAGGCACATTTTCATTTGACAAAAAAACAATGCAATACAGGGCAGGGTGTTTTCTATTACTTTACAATGATCATTCTACATCACACAGTTGTTTCTTGTTTCACATGATCAATGTCTTTATTTTATAAATGCGTAATGTTAACCTGGCAAATAAATTGAAATTTTTAAAACTAATTACTGTACACCTAAAGGGCAGGAACAAAAATTGTCAGAGTAAAGTGCTTGGTAATTATGATACTAATGATCACTACTATCACTGACATACAGAAACTGTAAATAATTAAATTTAGAAGAAAAATGTATACCAATTTGTAAACAGGGCGTTAAGTTAATACACAGTTGAGTTATGATCATTCATTAGAGTTCATTAACTGCAAAGAAAGCTTATAAATTGACTTTTATGAAAACACACAAAACTTTTTTAACTTGTCCATTAATGGAATGGATCAGTTCATGAACTTGGTTCATGAACTGCTGTGATGAACATGTCATGAACTGTTTGATGCATGGACTGATCATGAACATTCTTAAAAGTTCATCAAGTCATTAATTCCCTTTTGGCTCAGTCAGTGCACAACAACGAGATAATGAAGCTGACGCGCAGCGTTTCTTTGCAAAATCGTGATCAGAATAGGCGCTCCCAGACCCTTTGAGAAATCATGAGAAAATCCGAGTGTTCATAAGCACGTCAGTAAAACGCTCCGCTTGGTGGGAAATATTTGAACAACACTTAAAATGAAGGAGGATTATTTTGAGATGTTTTGCTAAATGAAGGGTTGTCAAATTTGTTTAACCGTATGCACATTTTAAAGAAAAACCGTCGCAAAGTGTGTTATGAATATAACTCTTTTTTTATGAACCCTTCACGTTTGCCTTGACCCTGACTGTTTCCCATTACGTTAGAGATTTTAATGCATATTTTAAGTATCTTGAAGAATTTTGCCGTTGTTAGCTTTTTACATTTTTACTGCGGGAAACATATTTTTTCGGTGTCAAAAAAATGGGCAAAATGTTACAATTTCGTAATTTTTTTTATGGAATTGATTTTGACGTCAGGGTTACATGACATACGCGCGTTCTATTCCAGCAGCGCTAACGCGCTAGGCGGGCGCTTTGTTTTGTTTCTTTTGCGTACATACGAATGGGTTACACTAAACAGCATACATCTTCCCCAAAATGAGTTTACTTAAAAACGGAGACGGCGCACGCCGCACGTTTGCCGTGACCCTGCTGTTTCCTGTAACATCTTACAAAATAAACAAGTGATTTGCATAAAAGAACAAACAACATTTCCACACACTTGTTCAAATCTACAGCGGGCATTTCATGAAAAGGGTATGGTTTGATGCATAGAGCTTTAAACTTGTATATTCATAGCTCTAATGTTTGATGACAATTAGTTAACAACAGGATGGACCACGTGAAGGTTGTCACCTCCCACCCCACAAATAACAGTTTAAAGAGATCGTTTAAAATCTACATCGTTAATGAGTACTCAAACCCCCTAGATAAACACCAAGGAAAATGTCATGACCTTGTAATTAAAATTTTGTTTTTGCTGCATAGAGCTTTCTTTATATAGCTCTATTGTTTGATGACAATTAGTTAACAACAGGGTGGACCACGTGAAGGTTGTCATCTCCCACCCCACAATTAACAGTTAAAAGAGATCCTAATACATCGTTAATGAGTACTCAAACACACTAAATTAACACTGCAAACAATGTCAACCTTAATGAGTACTCAAACTCTCTAAATAAACACCAAAGAAAATGTCATCACAATGTCATTAACAAATTGGTTTGGTGCATAGAGCTTTATAAACATGGTTATAAAGCTCTATTGTTTGATGACAATTAGTTAACAACAGGGTGGACCACGTGAAGGTTGTCATCTCCCACCCCACAATTAACAGTGAAAAGAGATCATAATACATCGTTAATGAGTACTCAAACACCCATATTTAACACTGCAAACTATGTCAACCTTACAGCGCCAGCCACCAACCCGGTCATTCCCTTAATAAAAACCCTAGAAAATGGCATGACCTTTGTAATTACAAAACCTCGTTAATGAGTACTCGAAACCGTATATACATGTAAACACCATAAACAATGTCATAACCTTGTTATCAAATAACGTCGTTAAGAGTACTCCAAATCTGGACTGCATACCCTTAATAAATACCGTGGAAAATGTCTAGACCTTTGTAATAATAAACCTGGTTAATGAGTACTCAAACACACACAAGGTCATGACCTTTGAAAAAGAGTTACTACAAACCCCAAGTGTGTCACAATATTTACATGTCTTCCTATAGTAACCAGTAAAAAACATGGTGGCCACCATGTGAGGGTACCCCAGAACAGATACCATGTTAATAATTAGAATAATAAATAATTGAATTACAGAGTGACACAAAATAAAAGGTTACAATTTATAATTAATTCATTATTACGATACAAAACTTCATTACATAAATCAACACTTATATACAGTCCTTAACACACTTTTTTAACGTCGTTAAGACTCTTAGAGTACTCAAAAACTGGACTGATTATCCATATAAATACCATGGATAATGGCTAGACCTTTGTAATTATAAACCTGGTTAATGAGTACTCAAACACACACAAGGTCATGACCTTTGACATAACAAACTTTAACAAGAGTTACTAAACCCCAAGTGTGTCACAATATTTACATGTCTTCATATAGTAACCAGTAAAAAAACATGGTGGCCACCATGTGAGGGTACCCCAGAATAGATACCATGTAAACAATTAGAATAACAAATAATTGAATTACAGAGTGACACACAATAAAAGTTACAATTTATAATTAATTCATTATTACAATACCAAACTTTATTACATAAATCACCACTTATATACAGTCCTTAACACACTTGTTTAACGTCGTTAAGAGTACTCAAAAACTTTGATATTACAAACTTAAACAAGAGTTACTAAACCCCAAGTGTGTCACAATATTTACATGTCTTCATATAGTAACCAGTAAAGAAACATGCTGGCCACTATGTGAGGGTACCCCAGAACAGATACCATGTAAACAATTAGAATAACAAATAATTGAATTACAGAGTGACACAAAATAAAAGTTACAATTTATATTTATTTCATTATTACAATACAAAATTTCATTACATAAATCACCACTTATATACAGTCCTTAACACATTTTTCTAACGTCGTTAAGAGTACTCAAAAACTGGACTGATTATCCTTAATAAATACCATGAACAATATGTCTAGACCATTGTAATAATAAACCTGGTTAATGAGTACTCAAACACACACAAGGTCATGACCTTTGACATAACAAACTTTAAAAAGAGTTCTAAACCCCAAGTGTCACAATATTTACATGTCTTCATATAGTAACCAGTAAAAAAACATGGTGGCCTCCATGTGAGGGTACCCCAGAAGAGATACCATGTTAATAATTAAAATAATAAATAATTGAATTACAGAGTGACACAAAACAAAAGTTACAATTTATATTTAATTCATTATTACAATACAAAACTTCATTACATAAATCGCCACTTATATACAGTCCTTAACACACTTGTTTAACGTCGTTAAGAGTACTCAAAAACTGGACTGATTATCCCTAACAAATACCATGAACAATGTCTAGACCTTTGTAATAATAAACCTGGTTAATGAGTACTCAAACACACACAAGGTCATGACCTTTGACATTACAAACTTTAACAAGAGTTAGTAAACCCCAAGTGTGTCACAATATTTACATGTCTTCATATAGTAACCAGTAAAAAAAAACATGGTGGCCACCATGTGAGGGTACCCCAGAACAGATACCATGTAAACAATAAGAATAACAAATAATTGAATTACAGAGTGACACAAAATAAAAGTTACAATTTATATTTAATTCATTATCAAAATACAAAACTTCATTACATATACCACCACTTACAGTCCTTAACACACTTGTTTAACGTCTTAAGAGTACTCGAAAACTGGACTGATTATCCATATAAATACCATGGACAATGTCTAGACCTTTGTAATTATAAACCTGTTTGATGAGTACTCAAACACACACACAAGGTCATGACCTTTGACATTAAAAACTTTAACAAGAGTTACTAAACCCCAAGTGTGTCACAATATTGACATGTCTTCATATAGTAACCAGTAAAGAAACATGGTAGCCACCATGTGAGGGTACCCCAGAACAGATACCATGTAAACAATAGACTAACAAACAATTGAATTACAGAGTGACACAAAATAAAAGTTACAATTTTTAATTAATTCATTATTACAATACAAAACTTCATTACATAAATCACCACTTATAAACAGTCCTTAACACACTTGTTTAACGACGTTAAGAGTACTCAAAAACTGGACTGATTATCCTTAATAAATACCATGAACAATGTCTAGACCTTTGTAATAATAAACCTGGTTAATGAGTACTCAAACACACACAAGGTCATGACCTTTGACATAACAAACTTTAAAAAGAGTTCTAAACCCCAAGTGTGTCACAATATTTACATGTCTTCAGATAGTAACCAGTAAAAAAACATGGTGGCCACCATGTGAGGGTACCCCAGAAGAGATACCATGTTAGTAATTAAAATAATAAATAATTGAATTACAGAGTGACACAAAATAAAAGTTACAATTTATATTTAATTCATTATTACAATACAAAACTTCAGTACATAAATCAACACTTATATACAGTCCTTAACACATTTTTTTAACGTCGTTAAGAGTACTCAAAAACTGGACTGATTATCCTTAATAAATACCATGAACAATATGTCTAGACCATTGTAATAATAAACCTGGTTAATGAGTACTCAAACACACACAAGGTCATGACCTGTGACATAACAAACTTTAAAAAGAGTTCTAAACCCCAAGTGTGTCACAATGTTTACATGTCTTCATATAGTAACCAGTAAAAAAACATGGTGGCCACCATGTGAGGGTACCCCTGAACAGATACCATGTAAACAATTGGAATAATAACTAATTGAATTACAGAGTAACACAAAACAAAAGTTACAATTTATATTTAATTCATTATTACAATACAAAACTTCATTACATAAATCACCACTTATATACAGTCCTTAACACACTTGTTTACTTTTTATTGGTAGTGAGTTTACTTTAACAAATAAATCGCTACAAATGTCGCTACATACTGCAGAAGTAAGGCCTCTTCATCACCATTCCACCTTGATCGTTCTTGCGCTTGTCGCATCCAAGTGACGCTTCCAAATTCTCTGATGTCATCCATCTAACGCCAACTTGGTCTGCCTCTTCGTCTCGTTTGTGTTCTTTGGGTTCATTCTGTTGACAATGTTCATCTGTTGTCATGATGCCTTAGATGAGGTGGTGAAGCAAGTGTTTTATTGGTGTTGCATAAGGTGGCACAGCATCTTCACGCGTCCAACTTGAAGATGTTCGAACGTGTTAATCCTGTATTAAATATGATCAAAAAAGAAAGAAAAAAATAATTAGAGCGAGATTTGGATTTAAAGGTCAAAGATGTGTGTATACTATATCAAGAATTGCTTTTTATTAAGTATGCATATCCCTCACTCAGTGACCCTCCTGGCGCACGCTTTAACATACATTTTTCAGACAAGGTCAACGGTCATCGCTCCTTCAAATTTGCTTCTCCAAGACTTTGGAACTCTCTTCCCAACAATATCATAGACTGTGCCACGCTACGAACATTTAAATCTAAAGATAAAACCCATCTTTTCAATCATAGAAGCCCTTAGAGACTTTATTTTGTAATTTGCGCTATATAAGAACTGTTTATTATTATTATTATTAAGGTATATGGGACTATGTTTGAATAATGAAACCTAAGAAATGTCTATTGTCTGCACTTGTATGGATTTCTAAACTTTCATCTCAAGCTTCGCTAAAACAGATCATACCTTCAAATTCCACTTAGGACCCTGGTGAGTAGCTGAGGAATAAGTCTATCTCCTCAAGCCATGATGCATCTTCATGGTCCATGTTGACACGCAGTCGTCACAATCATCTACAAGAAAATTACAATGTACTCGCATCAGTACCATATCAAGACTTGGATCATCAGGGCCAACTTTCATAGAGCTGCTTAAGAACAAAAAGGATCCAAGCAAATGAAATGCACTGCGAAATGAAGTTTCGAGATTAAAGAGATCATTCTCTAGCTATCTACCTGTTTGGTGCACTTCAATGACAACTGGGATGTTGTCCGCATAGGCAGGCATCCTCTCGGCTGTTTTCATGTTGGCGCTTGTTATCAGCAGGTATCCCAAGCAGATCTGCAGACTCCTGAAATATATGTCAATTAAGACATTTCAGTATAATTATTTTCACCAAATACTTTTTACTGTAGAACAATTATAGTTCATGTTGCAAGGTTGTATTTGGCACATTTATGTAATACAATGTTATTTTTTTCACATCACTAATCCAGAAGAGGAAAACAGTTATGCTCCTGTCAAAATCACAAAATTTGCCAACAATCAAACTAAAAATAAACTTACCCTGTCTTGTCATTTTGCTCACAGCGTACAAAGGTCCCAATGATTACTTCATGGCCGGCATGTGCAGTTTCCACTGGACTCCCACGGGCAGATGGTTAAACATTTAACCAGTTCACCGTCGCCGTAAAAAATAAACGACAAATACAAACTATTAGCAAAATGCACTTCCCCAACAGAGTTTAGAGATTAAAGAGATCATTCTCTAGCTATCTACCTATGTTTGGTGCACTTAAATGACAGCTGGGATGCTGTCCGCATAGTCAGGCACTGTTGCATCATGGCTTTTGGTCATCGGCAGGTAGCACACCACATCCCCAGCAGAACTGCAGACTCCTGAAATATATGCCAATCAAGTTATTACAAAATCACTATTCTCATTAAATACTTTTCACCATAGAACAATATTCATGCTGCGAGGTTTAGATTTTTTTCATAAGGACTCTAGCAATTGGGAAAACTGGTGATTTTCAAAGCTAAATTTTAGCATGGAGCCCCTTTTAAATCTAGACATAATCTTGATTTCAGGATAAATCTCAACAACTTACGGTCCCTTAAAAAAAACTTACCTTTTCCTGTCGTTTTCCTCAAAGATACACAGCTCCCATTGATGTCTTCATGGCCGCAACTGGAATGGTGCAGTTTCCATTGGTCTCCAATAGGCAGATGGATCACCGTCGCCGTAAAAAAATTAAAGAAAAAATACAGACAATGAGAAAAATGCATCTCGAAATAGAGTTTTGAGTATAAAGAGATCATTCTCTAGCTATTCTACCTAGGTTTGTTGCGATTTAATCCCATCTTGGATATGTATTGTTTGAAGCTTTGCATGGTGTGGAGAAATAAGAATTTATGGGGACAACCATGTGTAAACCTCTGAGTATGTGAGTATTGGCTCTGGAAAGAGCAGGTTTGGTCTCGATGTTTCTAACAGTTTATTCTGCTCGTCTTCAGGAGAATGTTGGACTACAGGCGATGGTCGAACTTTAGAAGTGCTGGATGGATGAGCATTTGGGCGGGATGAATCAAAGCTGTTCTTGGCCGGTAATGCATGTGAGTTGATTGCTGGCTGGATGTGTGTGCATTGGAGTGTGACATTCTTGTGGTGAGCTGCTGCTGGAAGGGTTGGCTTGAGGATGTGTGACCAGATGTCGTTAATGAAGAAACCGATGTCTTCTGGAACTGTATGGCGTGCTTGTATATCGATGGCCTCCCCGACTCTGCATTGGTGCCAGGACTGTACATGAGCTATGAGTTTGGCTTGATTCCACTTGATGATGCTGTCGTGTTCGTGTGAATATTTGATGATGGCTGAATTGTTGAGGTGTTCCAGTGTGCCATGTGCTTTGTGTTCCTTGATTCTTGTTGAGATATTGCGCCCTGGTTCCACGATGTATACTTCACAGTAATCGCAGGGAATGTGGTAAACGCTGGCTTTGTCTCGAGTGTCTTGCTTGTCCTTGTGTGTGTGGAGTGATGCTTGAATCTTGTTTGATGCTGTATGGAAGGTCTTGACTTGAGCTTGAATGAAGATACGTTGAAGCTTGTGAGAAGATAGGCCAATGTTTGGGAGGGAGATTGCAGCCTTGAACTCTGGTAGTTCATCTGGTGTGAGACTTGGCTTGGGCTCGCTGAGGTTGAAAGTTTTGTAGCCATTAAGTTGACATGATGTCTTGATGTGTTGTAGTTCCTGCTTCAAGCTGCCCTTGTCACAGGTGTCCAAGGTCCAACGGACCAAGGTGTTGGAGACAGCAGACTTGAAGCGAGGATGGTGGAATGATGAGTTGTGAACGTATCTGTTGGTGTGCGTTGGCTTGTGATGTACCGTGTGGGCTAGAGTGCCATCAGCTTGTCTTGTTACTTCGGCACCTAGGAAGGAGATAGCATTGTTTTGTTCTTGTTCCATGTTGAATCGGATACGTAGATATTGACTGTTCAGTTGATGGAAGAACTTTTGGAGTGCTGTCTTGCCGTTGGGCCAAAACCACAAAGGTGTCATCAATGTAGCGGAACCTGAGGTTGGGGCGAAGATTGGCGTTCTTGATACCGTCAAGTTAAAACTCCTCCATGAACAAATCCATCAGGACCGGGGATAGAGGAGATCCCATGGTGGCCCCAGAGGTTTGTTCGTAGAATTAGTCTCGCCACCTGATCTAAAAGCGGAGAAGCAGGTGATAAGGAGGTCGTGGACTTGTTCTGGAGTGAGTCTTGTGCGGTCTGTCAGTGTAGGTTAGGCTTGAAGGCATTGTTCGGCGATGTTGCATGCTTCTTCAGTTGGTATGTTGGTGAATAGTGACATGATGTCAAAACTGACAAGGGTCTCAGTTGCCCGGAGATGTATGTATTTGATAATGTCGACGAACTTGCTTGAGATGTTAATGTTATGTTCAGTGAGGCCAACTTGTGGATGAAGGGTCTTGGTGGGGTGTCTTGCAGTATTGTAGGTGGGTGACCCCGGGACGCCACGATGGGACGGAGAGGAACATCTGGCTTGTGGCTCTTAAGGTTGGCCAAAAAAACGTGATTAGGCGGATGCGGATGGCTTGAGGTGACGGTACATGGTGTTGTCTATGACCTGCGCTTGATAGAGAGTGCAGAATTTAGCAGTGAGGGTGCGTTCGATGACTGAACAGGAGTTACTTGGCAGGCGTCGGTAGGTATCAGTTGACAGGATGTCGGTTACCTTGTGGTCTGAATCTGTTGTGCACATGAACACGGTGGCATTACCAATGTTCGTTGAAATGATGTAGATAGACTTGTCTTTGTGCAGGGCTCGGATAGCGGCGTGTTCTTGCTTGCTTGTGTTGGGTCTTGGTAACTTGGTGTTTGAAGAGTTTGAAGAATCTGGATGCGGATATGGTTGACGAATGTCTTGTCTAGATGTTTGAGCGCAGGTTCGGTAGACTGAATAATATCTTTGACTGGAATCGTGCAATGTGTGGGCGCCAGCACACCTCGCATGATTCAAGTCAAAGACATCAATCGGTCCACTGAACCTGCACTCAAACATCTGGACAAGACTGTCGCCAACCAAGTCCGCAGCCAAATTCTGCAAAGACTTCAAACGCCAAGTTACCAAGACCCTACACAAGCAGGCGAGAAAATGCTGATATCTGAGCCCTGCACAAAGACAAGACCATCCACATCATGTCAGCGGACAAGGGTAATGCCACTATGGTCATGTCTACAACGGATTATGACCACCAAGTAAATGAAATCCTGTCAACTAATATCTACCAATGCCTGCCAAGGAACCCCAGCCCAGTCATTGAACGCACACTCACCACCAAACTCTGTACTCTCTATCAAGTGCAAGTCATAGACAACACCACGTACCGTCACCTCAAGCCATCCGCATTCACCTGCCCACGTTTCTTCTGCCAACCCAAGATCAACAAGCCAGATGGTCCTCTCCGCCCCATCGTGGCTTCCCAGGGTTCACCTTCTTACAACATTGCAACACACCTCACCAAGAACCTCCATCGACTAGTTGGCCCCACTGAACATCACATCAACAACACAAGCAAGTTAGTCGACATCATCAAGCACATACATCTCCGTCCAACTGATATCCTTGTCAGTTTTGATGTCGTGTCACTGTTCACCAACATATCAATCGAAGAAGCATGCAACATCGCCAACCAAAGCCTTCAAGCCGAACCTACACTGACAGACCGCACAAGCCTCACTCCAGAACAAGTCCACGACCTCCTCATCACCAGCGTCTACGCTTCCAGCTTCAGGTGGTGAGACAAATTTTATGAACAAACCTCTGGGGCCGCCATGAGATATCCTCTATCCTCGGTCCTGGCAGATTTGTTCATGGGGGAGTTTGAACTTGACAGCATCGAGAAGGTCAATCTTTGCCCTAACCTCTGGCTCCGCTACATTAACGACACCTTTGTGGTTAGGCCTTACGACAAGACAGCACTCCAAGAGTTCTTCCATCACCTGACCAGTCAACATCCACACATCCAATTCACCATGGAACAAGAACAAAACAACACTATCTCCGTCCTAGACGTCCAAGTAACAAGACAAGCTGATGGCACTATAGCCCAAACGGTACATCGCAAGCCAAAACACCCCGATAGATACCTTCACAACTCATCATTCCACCATCCTCGCTTCAAGTCTGCTGTCTGCAACACCTTGGTTTGCTGGGCCTTCAACACCTGTGACAAAGGCAGCTTGAAGCAGAAACTACACCACGTCAAGACTTCACTTCAACTTAACGACTACAAGACATTCAATCTTAGCCAGCCCAAGCCAAGTCTCACAACAGATGAACAACCAGAGTTCAAGGCTGCAATCACCCTCCCCTATATCGGCCACACTTCTCACAAGTTTCAAAGTATCTTCTGTCAAGCTCAAGTCAAGATCTTCCACACAGCACCAAACAAGATTCAAGCATCACTCCACACACACAAGGACAAGCGAGACACTCAAGACGAAGCAGGCGTTTACCGCATTCCCTGTGATTGCGGTAAAGTGTACTTCGCGGAAACCTGGCGCAGCATCTCAACAAGAATCAAGGACACAAAGCACATGGCAGACTGGGACACCTCGACAAATCAGCCATCATCAAACATTCACAAGAACAGGACCACATCATCAATTGGAATCAAGCCGAACTCAAAGCTCCTGTACAGTCCTGACACCAATGCAGAGTCAGGGAGGCCATCGAGATACAAGGACATCATAAAGTTCCACGAGACATAGGTTTCTTCATTATGGACATCTGGTCACCCATCCTCGAGCCAACCCTCCCAGCAGCAGCTCACCTAAAGAATGTCACACTCCAATGCAATTCACATCCAGCCAGCAATCAACTCTCACGCATCACCGGCCAAGAACAGCTCTGATCCTTCCCTCCCAAATGCTCATCCATCCAGCGCAACTTAAGTTCCACCACCGGCGCCGCCTGCATTCCAGCATTCCCCTGAAGAGGAGATTATAGAGAGATAATTCTCTAGCTATGTACCTATGTTTTGTGAGCTTCAGTCATCGACAGGTAGTACACCACATTCCCAGCAGAACTGCAGACTCCTGAAAATATGTCAATCAAGTCAAAATATTAAGTGTAAAACCTCCACCTTAAATTGGTCCATTATTACAAAGAGCATCCCAAAATTGGGTCCTTGAGTTTTTCGATGATAATTTGTTATGCTTTCTTTCTCTCAAATTTTCTTTACAGTCGAACAATTGTCATGAACTTGTTGTTTCCATTAAACCAACTTTCAAGAACTTTTTGCGAAGAAACCGACAGGACAGTTTGTGGACTAAAGGCTTAAAGACACTAAACACTATAGGTAATTGTCAAAGACCAGTCTTCACTCTTGGTGACGTATGTCAACATATGCATGAAGTAAAAACTTGTGAAACTTTGAGCTCAATTGATCGTCGAAGTTGCAAGACAATAATGAAAGAAAGCACACCCACCCTTGTTACACAAACTTATGTGCTTTCAGATGCTTGATTTCGAAACCTCAAAATCAAATGCTGAGGTCTCGAAACAAAACTAATAATAATAATATTAATAATAATAATTTGTTCATTTACATTGCGCCCATTCCATAAACTGTACAAAAGCGAATAACATTATAATAATCCAAACAATTGAATGAACAAGAACGTTACAGGACAAATTGCAAAACATTAATACAGTAAACCCACATATTAGTAAAGGAACAATATATACACAATCCAAGAATTTCCAAATTCATGGAAAATTACTTCTTAATCGAAAACTATGTTAATTCAGAGGGAGAATTGGTTCTCGCAACGTTTTATACCATCACCCTCTCCCCATTGGTCGGTACATTAACTCAGACTTGATGTCCTTTTGATGACAATTTGGAAATGAAACTGAAGAATTTCTGTCCAAAAATGTATGGCCCTTTATATTTGAATTGCAATTGAAGGGCATCAAACACGATAGCATCTTACATAATCGAGTCCCCCCCCCCCCAGTTTTCATCTTGACTCCAGCAAATGGAAAATTTGTGATTAACGAAGTTAAATTAGAGCGTGGAGCCCCTTTTAAATCTGAACAAAATGTTTATTTTAAGATAAACCTTAATTACTCTCCCTCATTACTTCCCAAGCTATCAATCAAACTGAAAATAAACTTACCTGGTCCTGTCGGTTTCCTCACAGCGTACATAGCTCCCAATGATGTCTTCTTGGTCAGTACTGGAATGGCATGACACCGTCTTCGAAAAAATATAAGACAAAACAAAACAAAAAATGAGAAAAGTGCACTTCGAATCAGAGTTATTCCATTTTAGTTTAAGAATGAAGGTGTAATAAAAGGGGTGCGTGGTTGTTACACGACGTGTAGACAATGACGAATGGTGTGAAAATGGAGATTAAGATGTCACACGCAAGCATGCTCGGATATGAGCTTGGTAGATTTAGGTTAGTGTGCAATGCTGCGCATGCCGTAAATTGGTAGGACAAAAATCAGAGCACCAAATTCATGGAAAACTACTTCTTTATCGAAAACTACGTTAATTCAGAGGGAGTTGGTTCTCGCAATGTTTTATACCATCACCCTCTCCCCATTCCTAGTTACCAAGTAAGGTTTGACGATGATAATTATTTTGAGTAACTAACAATAGTGTCCACTGCCTTTTAAACCATAAACGCAGACTCCTGAAATACATTTCAATCAGGACACCATATATACACTCACGTCAAATACTTTTCACTGTATTTATTTTCTCATGTACCAAAGTGTTTGCTTCAAAATCCAAAATCCAAAAAAGCAAACAGTTCCGCTCCATAAATGTAAATGATGTGGATCTTGAGTTTTGAGTTTTTGTGAGTTTGAGTTTTGTGATGCATTCATTTTCCAACATGTGAGTGGAGTTTGGGGACACCGCATGACTCTATGTCAAGTTAAAATGGTGCAGAAAACAAATTGCGCTCTTTCAGAGCATGACATCATCATACAGCAAAAACAAATTGGTCTGTACATAAGCTCAGACTTGATGTCCTTTTGATTACAATTTGGAAATGAAACTGTAGAATTTCTGTCCAAAAATGTATGGCCCTTTATATTTGAATTGCAATTGAAGGGTATCAAACACAATAGCATCTTACATAATCGAGTCCCCCCCCCCCCAGTTTTCATCTTGACTCCAGCAAATGGAAAATTTGTGAATTACAAAGCTAAATTTGAGCATGGAGCCCCTTTTAAATCTAGACATAATCTTGATTTCAGGATAAATCTCAACAACTTACGGTCCCTCATTACTTCCCAAGCTATCAATACGGTCCCTCATTACTTCCCAAGCTATCAATCCACCTTAAAATAAACTTACCTTTTCCTGTCGTTTTCCTCGAAGATACACAGCTCCCATTGATGTCTTCATGGCCGCAACTGGAATGGTGCAGTTTCCAATGGTCTCCAATAGGCAGATGGATCACCGTCGCCGTAAAAAAATTAAAGAAAAAATACAGACAATGAGAAAAATGCATCTCGAAATAGAGTTTTGAGTATAAAGAGATCATTCTCTAGCTATTCTACCTAGGTTTGTTGCGATTTAATCCCATCTTGGATATGTATTGTTTGAAGCTTTGCATGGTGTGGAGAAATAAGAATTTACGGGGACAACCATGTGTAAACCTCTTAAGGTGAGTATTGGCTCTGGAAAGAGCTGGTTTGGTCTCGATGTTTCTAACAGTATATTCTGCTCGTCTTCAGGAGAATGCTGGACTACAGGCGATGGTCGAACTTTAGTAGTGCTGGATGGATGAGCATTTGGGCGGGATGGATCAAAGCTGTTCTTGGCCGGTAATGCATGTGAGTTGATTGCTGGCTGGATGTGTGTGCATTGGAGTGTGACATTCTTGTGGTGAGCTGCTGCTGGAAGGGTTGGCTTGAGGATGTGTGACCAGATGTCGTTAATGAAGAAACCGATGTCTTCTGGAACTGTATGGCGTGCTTGTATATCGATGGCCTCCCCGACTCTGCATTGGTGCCAGGACTGTACATGAGCTATGAGTTTGGCTTGATTCCACTTGATGATGCTGTCGTGTTCGTGTGAATATTTGATGATGGCTGAATTGTTGAGGTGTTCCAGTGTGCCATGTGCTTTGTGTTCCTTGATTCTTGTTGAGATATTGCGCCCGGTTCCACGATGTATACTTCACAGTAATCGTAGGGAATGTGGTAAACGCTGGCTTTGTCTCGAGTGTCTTGCTTGTCCTTGTGTGTGTGGAGTGATGCTTGAATTTTGTTTGATGCTGTATGGAAGGTCTTGACTTGAGCTTGCATGAAGATACGTTGAAGCTTGTTAGAAGATAGGCCAATGTTTGGGAGGGAGATTGCAGCCTTGAACTCTGGTAGTTCATCTGGTGTGAGACTTGGCTTGGGCTCGCTGAGGTTGAAAGTTTTGTAGCCATTAAGTTGACGTGATGTCTTGATGTGTTGTAGTTCCTGCTTCAAGCTGCCCTTGTCACAGGTGTCCAAGGTCCAACGGACCAAGGTGTTGGAGACAGCAGACTTGATGCGAGGATGGTGGAATGATGAGTTGTGAACGTATCTGTTGGTGTGCGTTGGCTTGTGATGTACCGTGTGGGCTAGAGTGCCATCAGCTTGTCTTGTTACTTCGGCACCTAGGAAGGAGATAGCATTGTTTTGTTCTTGTTCCATGTTGAATCGGATACGTAGATATTGACTGTTCAGTTGATGGAAGAACTTTTGGAGTGCTGTCTTGCTGTTGGGCCAAAACCACAAAGGTGTCGTCAATGTAGCGGAACCTGAGGTTGGGGCGAAGATTGGCGTTCTTGATACCGTCAAGTTAAAACTCCTCCATGAACAAATCCATCAGGACTGGGGATAGAGGAGATCCCATGGTGGCCCCAGAGGTTTGTTCGTAGAATTTGTCTTGCCACCTGAATCTAAAAGCGGAGAAGCAGGTGATAAGGAGGTCGTGGACTTGTTCTGGAGTGAGTCTTGTGCGGTCTGTCAGTGTAGGTTAGGCTTGAAGGCATTGTTCGGCGATGTTGCATGCTTCTTCAGTTGGTATGTTGGTGAATAGTGACATGATGTCAAAACTGACAAGGATCTCAGTTGGACGGAGATGTATGTATTTGATAATGTCGACGAACTTGCTTGAGTTGTTAATGTTATGTTCAGTGAGGCCAACTAGTGGATGAAGGGTCTTGGTGGGGTGTCTTGCAGTATTGTAGGTGGGTGACCCAGGGACGCCACGATGGGACGGAGAGGAACATCTGGCTTGTGGCTCTTAAGGTTGGCCAAAAAAACGTGATTAGGCGGATGCGGATGGCTTGAGGTGACGGTACATGGTGTTGTCTATGACCTGCGCTTGATAGAGAGTGCAGAATTTAGCAGTGGGGGTGCGTTCGATGACTGAACAGGAGTTACTTGGCAGGCGTCGATAGGTATCAGTTGACAGGATGTCGGTTACCTTGTGGTCAGAATCTGGTGTGCACATGAACACGGTGGCATTACCAATGTTCGTTGAAATGATGTGGATAGACTTGTCTATGTGCAGGGCTCGGATAGCGGCGCGTTCTTGCTTGCTTGTGTTGGGTCTTGGTAACTTGGTGTTTGAAGAGTTTGAAGAATCTGGATGCGGACATGGTTGACGAATGTCTTGTCTAGATGTTTGAGTGCAGGTTCGGTAGACTGAATAATATCTTTGACTGGAATCGTGCAATGTGTGGGCGCCAGCACACCTCGCATGATTCAAGTCAAAGACATCAATCAGTCCACTGAACCTGCACTCAAACATCTGGACAAGACAGTCGCCAACCAAGTCCGCATCAAAATTCTGCAAAGACTTCAAACGCCAAGTTACCAAGACCCTACACAAGCAGGCGAGAAAATGCTGATATCTGAGCCCTGCACAAAGACAAGTCCATCCACATCATGTCAGCGGACAAGGGTAATGCCACTATGGTCATGTCTACAACAGATTATGACCACCAAGTTAATGAAATCCTGTCAACTAATACCTACCAATGCCTGCCAAGGAACCCCAGCCCAGTCATTGAACGCACACTCACCACAAAACTCTGTACTCTCTATCAAGCGCAAGTCATAGACAACACCACGTACCGTCACCTCAAGCCATCCGCATTCACCTGCCCACGTTTCTTCTGCCAACCCAAGATCCACAAGCCAGATGGTCCTCTCCGCCCCATCATGGCTTCTCAGGGTTCACCTTCCTACAACATTGCAACACACCTCACCAAGAAACTCCATCGACTAGTTGGCCTCACTGAACATCACATCAACAACACAAGCAAGTTAGTCGACATCATCAAGCACATACATCTCCGTCCAACTGATATCCTTGTCAGTTTTGATGTCGTGTCACTGTTCACCAACATACCAATCGAAGAAGCATGCAACATCGCCAACCAAAGCCTTCAAGCCGAACCTACACTGACAGACCGCACAAGCCTCACTCCAGAACAAGTCCACGATCTCCTCATCACCAGCGTCTACGCTTCCAGCTTCAGGTGGTGAGACAAATTCTATGAACAAACCTCTGGGGCCGCCAAGAGATATCCTCTATCCCCGGTCCTGGGAGATTTGTTCATGGAGGAATTTGAACTTGACAGCATCGAGAAGGTCAATCTTTGCCCTAACCTCTGGCTCCGCTACATTAACGACACTTTTGTGGTTAGGCCTTACGACAAGACAGCACTCCAAGAGTTCTTCCATCACCTGACCAGTCAACATCCACACATCCAATTCACCATGGAACAAGAACAAAACAACACTATCTCCGTCCTAGACATCCAAGTAACATGACAAGCTGATGGCACTATAGCCCAAACGGTACATCGCAAGCCAAAACACCCCGATAGATACCTTCACAACTCATCATTCCACCATCCTCGCTTCAAGTCTGCTGTCTGCAACACCTTGGTTTGCTGGGCCTTCAACACCTGTGACAAAGGCAGCTTGAAGCAGAAACTACACCACGTCAAGACTTCACTTCAACTTAACGACTACAAGACATTCAATCTTAGCCAGCCCAAGCCAAGTCTCACAACAGATGAACAACCAGAGTTCAAGGCTGCAATCACCCTCCCCTATATCGGCCACACTTCTCACAAGTTTCAAAGTATCTTCAGTCAAGCTCAAGTCAAGATCTTCCACACAGCACCAAACAAGATTCAAGCATCACTCCACACACACAAGGACAAGCGAGACACTCAAGACAAAGCAGGCGTTTACCGCATTCCCTGTGATTGCGGTAAAGTGTACTTCGCGGAAACCTGGCGCAGCATCTCAACAAGAATCAAGGACACAAAGCACATGGCAGACTGAGACACCTCGACAAATCAGCCATCATCAAACATTCACAAGAACACGACCACATCATCAATTGGAATCAAGCCGAACTCAAAGCTCCTGTACAGTCCTGACACCAATGCAGAGTCAGGGAGGCCATCGAGATACAAGGACATCATAAAGTTCCACGAGACATAGGTTTCTTCATTATGGACATCTGGTCACCCATCCTCGAGCCAACCCTCCCAGCAGCAGCTCACCTAAAGAATGTCACACTCCAATGCAATTCACATCCAGCCAGCAATCAACTCTCACGCATCACCGGCCAAGAACAGCTCTGATCCTTCCCTCCCAAATGCTCATCCATCCAGCGCAACTTAAGCTCCACCACCGGCGCCGCCTGCATTCCAGCATTCCCCTGAAGACGAGATTAAAGAGATAATTCTCTAGCTATGTACCTATGTTTTGTGAGCTTCAGTCATCGACAGGTAGTACACCACATTCCCAGCAGAACTGCAGACTCCTGAAAATATGTCAATCAAGTCAAAATATCAATTTGTAAAACCTTCACCTTAAATTGGTCCATTATTACAAAGAGCATCCCAAAATTGGGTCCTTGAGTTTTTCGATGATAATTTGTTATGCTTTCTTTCTCTCAAATTTTCTTTACAGTAGCACAATTGTCATGAACTTGTTGTTGCCATTAAACCAACTTTCAAGAACTTTTTGCGAAGAAACCGACAGGACAGTTTGTGGACTAAAGGCTTAAAGACACTGGACACTATAGGTTATTATCAAAGACCAGTCTTCACTCTTGGTGACGTATGTCAACATATGCATAAAGTAAAAACTTGTGAAACTTTGAGCTCAATTGATCGTCAAAGTTGCAAGACAATAATGAAAGAAAGCACATCACCCACCCTTGTTACACAAACTTATGTGCTGTCAGATGCTTGATTTCAAAACCTCAAAATCCAATGCTGAGGTCTCGAAACAAAACTACTACTACTAATAATAAGAACAAGAACAAGAACAAGAACAAGAACAAGAACAAGAACAAGAACAAGAACAAGAACAAGAACAAGAACAAGAACAAGAACAAGAACAAGAACAAGAACAAGAACAAGAACAAGAACAAGAACAAGAACAAGAACAAGAACAAGAACAAGAACAAGAACAAGAACAAGAACAAGAACAAGAACAAGAACAAGAACAAGAACAAGAACAAGAACAAGAACAAGAACAAGAACAAGAACAAGAACAAGAACAACAAGAACAACAAGAACAAGAACAAGAACAAGAACAAGAACAAGAACAAGAACAAGAACAAGAACAAGAACAAGAACAAGAACAAGAACAAGAACAAGAACAAGAACAAGAACAAGAACAAGAACAAGAACAAGAACAAGAACAAGAACAAGAACAAGAACAAGAACAAGAACAAGAACAAGAACAAGAACAAGAACAAGAACAAGAACAAGAACAAGAACAAGAACAACAACAAGAACAAGAACAAGAACAAGAACAAGAACAAGAACAACAACAACAACAAGAACAACAACAAGAACAACAACAAGAACAACAACAAGAACAACAAGAACAAGAACAATAAGAACAAGAACAACAACAAGAACAACAACAAGAACAACAACAACAACAAGAACAACAACAAGAACAACAACAACAACAACAACAAGAACAACAACAAGAACAAGAACAACAACAACAACAACAACAACAACAACAACAACAACAACAAGAACAACAACAACAAGAACAACAACAAGAACAACAACAAGAACAACAAGAACAAGAACAAGAACAAGAACAACGACGACGACGACGAGGACGACGACGACGACGACGACGACGACGACGTTGACGACGACGACGACGACGACGACGACGACGACGACGACGACGACGACAATAATATTTTCCAAATTCATGGAAATTACTTCTTAATGGAAAACTATGTTAATTCAGAGGGAGTTGGTTCTCGTAACGTTTTATACCATCACCCTCTCCCTATTGGTCGGTACATTAACCCAGACTTGATGTCCTTTTCATTACAATTTGGAAATGAAACTGAAGAACTTCTGTCCAAAAATGTATGGCCCTTTATATTTGAATAGACTGTGCAAGTCTCGCGCGCACCGGAGCGAGAAAACACGACAACTGAAGAACTTAATTTTTTTGTGAGTCAAATCTTTGCTTTAATTTTTTCTTAATGCCGAATCTGAACAACAAAAATAACCATTAAAGCGTGTTTAAATTAGTTTTAGCTTTTCAAACAAATACACAATTGTCGGTTAAAGTCTATGTATAGACAAAAGTAAAACTCTGGGACAAGGATGTTTGTTTGATCTTAAATGTTTTGAAACCCCTTTTGTAAATCTACGCCCGAATGTGAAACTACTGAAAGCTGGTTTATACGCGGACGCACGATGGTCGCAAGGGCGTTAGATAAACGCGTGACGCATTTTAAAGAGGAAGCCGACGCCTAAGCGACCAATAAAAAGGCTTTCCACCCCGCGCGGCCAAAACAAGCGTCTGCGTAAGTTTCGTGATCGGAGATGGGCACAAATTCTTAATTTTTTACAAGTAACCTGACCTGAGGTCAAGTTTAAATATCGGTTTTTCTTCGTTATTATGTTGACTTTTTTATAACTTTTATATATGTTGTTAATTAGTATTACATTTTTAACAACATATGTCATTTTATGGTCATAAACTATATTAAACTAAAGTAATGGACGAAACAAAATCTCCCCAACGTAAAACTCCATAAGGTTGGGATCACAATGGTCCCGGAAGTTCAAATCTGCGCGAGACTTGCACAGTCTATTGCAATTGAAGGGTATCAAACACAATAGCATCGAGTCCCCCCCCCCCCCCCAATTTTCATCTTGACTCCAACAAATGGAAAATTTGTGAATTACAAAGCTAAATTAGAGCATGGAGCCCCTTTTAAATCTGAACAAAATGTTTATTTTAGGATAATCCTTAACAAATTACGCTCCCTCATTACTTTCCAAGCTATTAATCAGACTGAAAATAAACTTACCTGGTCCTGTCGTTTTCCTCACAGCGTACATAGCTCCCAATGATGTCTTCTTGGTCGGTACTGGATTGGCATGACACCGTCTTCGAAAAAATATAAGACAAAACAAAACAAAAAATGAGAAAAGTGCACTTCGAATCAGAGTTATTCCATTTTAGTTTAAGAATGAACGTGTAGTAAATGGGGTGCGTGGTTGTTACACGACGTGTAGACAATGACGAATGGTGTGAAGTTGGAGATTAAGATGTCACACGCAAGCGTGCTCGGATATGAGCTTGGTAGATTTAGGTTAGTGTGCAACGCTGCGCATGCAGTAACTGGGTATAGGACTTGCAAGTTTGGTTAGTAGAGTTACATTACTGATAGTAGGGGTGATAATATACCTTTCTTGGTGGACGTGATCCCTCTGTGCGGTAATACAACTCAGTAGAATTCCATGATTTAAAGGTGTGTCCAAGTAATTGAGTACCGCTTTACCATCAACAGGATTCTAGTGGTTGCAGGGCATGTGAAGATGAGAAGGACTCCATACCAGGTAACCAGACTCAGTCATTGCATGTAGGGAAAAAGGGTGACATTTCTAAATTAGACAACAAAAATCAGAGCAAAGCCTGAGCACAGCATGAGCCGGTACGAGGTGCTTAAGAACAATTATTTTTGCATGTGGGAATACAATTCATCTTGTTAATGATAATGTGTTTGATTTGGCACAATAACACAGCGTCAGTGTGGAGTTGTTTGTTTTGTGAGCCCCTGCAGAAAGGCATATCTCTATGGTCAGGACACTGTTCCGTTTGGGAAAGACGTGATCTTACAGGCTTGTTGTTTTAACTGTTGCTATGCAAGGACGTGGACGCAGAGAGAAAGAGAGAGAGATAAAGTTACTTTCGCTAATAATTTATATATATATATTATACATTTTGATAACTTTATATATATTTTTGAGCATTAAATAATATAACAATACTTGATATATTTTGTAACTTTTTTATATTTCACATCAACTTCAACTTATTGTAAAATATCTATTTTCAGTTTTGTTTCATTATATGTATAATAAAAAAAACCATTTTTTTTAGACGTTTGTAATTTTCGTAGTTTTTGAAATGTATATTTCATAACTTTGTACTCATAATTTGTTTTTAATTTTATACATTTTGTTGAATTCTATATATTTTGCAAATACTGTTTTTTGTAAATATTATGCATTTTTAAGCATTTAACATTGTATATTCTGTAAACTTTACTTTGTAAACTTTATATTTCATAAACTTTAAATAATTGTAAAACATAACATACATATTTTTTCTTTTTTTCATTATTTATTTTATTTATATTGTTTTTTTTAAGAGTATACATTTTGTAATTTTTATATATCTTTAAAACGATATATATTTTGTAAACTTTGTATATTTCCAGCATTAAATGTTGCCTAAACTATATTTAATTGTTAACTTGTAAATTTTTCTTTATAAACCCTTTACGTTTTATAAACTTTAAATAATTGTAAAATAATCGTTAAACGATTTATAATAATTGTAAAAAAATCGGTTGAAATCTCGCTCTAGTCAATTTTTCTGTGTTCATCCCAAAGTCATTTTTAAAATGTACCCAGTCAACTTCCCTTGCGGTTTATTTAGGGAATAACAGTGTTCGTACCCGGTCTTCACTGCGTGGTAATGACCGGGTTGGTGGCTGGCGCTGTTAACGGACCGAGCCGAATGGGCCATATTTTGAGCTTTTGATGGTTCCAATCTCTTTCGTGCGTTAGTCACATTACTGATCTTTGAGACCAGTGACTCTTTTAATTAATGATCTGTTCAGCGCCTTCACTGGGGTCAAAGGAGGCAAATGATTGGACGATAGCTGTTCCTTGTGCATTAAAACGCGCGCATGAGCTCGGCGTCAGTTTATACGCGCGCACATGTTACACGCGCGCACTCAAAATTGATACATTTTCAGCGCGCGTATGCGTAAGTGCGCGAAGTTGCAATAAAACTAACAGGGATATAAGCGTGCGATACAGTGCAACGCGCAAGGTTTACACAATCTATGCTGGTTAAGTGGCCACTTATTCGCTATTTTCCAAAGCCGGTATTTATACCACCGTTAAAACTCTCACACGTGACTGGGTTTTGACCAATCAGAGACTTTCATTAAAAAATTTGTTTTTATATACATTTTGTTAATTTTTTTTTGTTAAAACTTTTTTGTTTAATAATTAGTATTGTAAACTTTATATATATTTAAATTTAATATTTAAACTTAATATCAATGCTTTATGAATGTTCAAACAATTACATTTCCATAGAAAAAGAGGAGAAAGGTTTTAAAGGAAGGAACCAGAAAAAAGGGTTAGATTCTAGTAAATCAAAGTCTTTGTGGGTGGCTATGAACCAATGAGAGTAAAGTGATGAGGACAAAGAATGGTACATGAAAGGAGAGGATGATTTATTAAACATAGGTATGAGGAACCTGTGGGAATATATATTCCTATAAAAACTATGAATTTATATAGTATAATTTATAAATTATGTATAATATGCCCTATGTCCTATACAAATTTGTTTAATTTATATTATTCTTTTTTTTCCATTGCCACAGAACGGCAAGCAATGTGCCGCGTCTGTGAATTATTCCACACTTCGAGACTTATTTTTTTGAGATCCAGTTTCAAAACACTCAATACGGTTATATTGTAGTCGTTATAAATCTAGGAGTCCTGAAGAAACCTGGAAAATATCGAAGAAACCAGTACTCACAAAACAGGACAGCAAAGCAAAGAACAGCACAGCACATATAAGTCCACAAACAAGCACTCCCAACCGTGGCATATCAGCGAGTCTATTGGACCATAACGGAAATTTCCACTCAATCACAAGCTTACAGAAAAACTATTGTAAATCTTTCACAACTGGGTTATTCACATTTAAATTAGCCAAGGAGCATGCAATCACCGCACCCAAATAACAAAGAAACTGATGGATCCAAAAAGCGCTGGTCTTGCATAATCGCTGATCTCTTATAAGAGTATGACGTCACAGTATTGTCACATAATGTGCGATATTCATTTATGTATGCAAAAAATGTAATATTTTGCAATAAATTGTAATATGTGTGCGATTAACTGTAATAATATGTGCGATAAGGAGGAGGTCCTGTTTTCAAGGTGTCCGTAAAATCGTGGCAAATCTTTTACCTCTCTGTGCGCGATGTAAACAGTCGCTAGATTACAACAAATATGGTTTTATTTGCCAAGCAAAGAGCAAAACTTAGAAACACGTAAGGCTCCACTGGTTATTTGCACTTGTTAATGCAAAAAGTTTGTAGTTTTCGGCATTTCTACAAGGTAGAAAAATAAGTAATAATGTTGAGGCCATATAAAACCTCTCGTCATTCTTTTTGTCTATGTTATTGACACTTTTGTTTGGGGTTGTTTCAAGAAACATTTGCTTGAAGATTTTAGGTGAAAATTATATACGTAAATTTTACTACTATCACGGCTTATGTATACATACATTAGTGTAAATAGTGGCAAAAATGACAACTTTAAATTTGTGCAAATTATGAAGATTGTCCCTGCTTGATTTGTTTCTTCCATTTGTTCGATGTGTTGTTATGGAGGATTTAAAGAGACTGTTGCAAGACAAATTTATGTTGTATACAAAGTGACGTTTTAATTTCTAGAATAAGAGTTGATAACCAACGATGTTCTTCAAAACAAACACTACTACTTACTGTGTAACTATCTCTTTAATAAAACTGTCACCGTGCCAAGTTTCAAAATCAAAGGAAACCGACTCGGATTTTGCCCGAGTTCTTTTAGGTGAACAAAATTAATCATAATTCACACAGGCACATTTTCATTTGACAAAAAAACAATGCAATACAGGGCAGGGTGTTTTCTATTACTTTACAATGATCATTCTACATCACACAGTTGTTTCTTGTTTCACATGATCAATGTCTTTATTTTATAAATGCGTAATGTTAACCTGGCAAATAAATTGAAATTTTTAAAACTAATTACTGTACACCTAAAGGGCAGGAACAAAAATTGTCAGAGTAAAGTGCTTGGTAATTATGATACTAATGATCACTACTATCACTGACATACAGAAACTGTAAATAATTAAATTTAGAAGAAAAATGTATACCAATTTGTAAACAGGGCGTTAAGTTAATACACAGTTGAGTTATGATCATTCATTAGAGTTCATTAACTGCAAAGAAAGCTTATAAATTGACTTTTATGAAAACACACAAAACTTTTTTAACTTGTCCATTAATGGAATGGATCAGTTCATGAACTTGGTTCATGAACTGCTGTGATGAACATGTCATGAACTGTTTGATGCATGGACTGATCATGAACATTCTTAAAAGTTCATCAAGTCATTAATTCCCTTTTGGCTCAGTCAGTGCACAACAACGAGATAATGAAGCTGACGCGCAGCGTTTCTTTGCAAAATCGTGATCAGAATAGGCGCTCCCAGACCCTTTGAGAAATCATGAGAAAATCCGAGTGTTCATAAGCACGTCAGTAAAACGCTCCGCTTGGTGGGAAATATTTGAACAACACTTAAAATGAAGGAGGATTATTTTGAGATGTTTTGCTAAATGAAGGGTTGTCAAATTTGTTTAACCGTATGCACATTTTAAAGAAAAACCGTCGCAAAGTGTGTTATGAATATAACTCTTTTTTTATGAACCCTTCACGTTTGCCTTGACCCTGACTGTTTCCCATTACGTTAGAGATTTTAATGCATATTTTAAGTATCTTGAAGAATTTTGCCGTTGTTAGCTTTTTACATTTTTACTGCGGGAAACATATTTTTTCGGTGTCAAAAAAATGGGCAAAATGTTACAATTTCGTAATTTTTTTTATGGAATTGATTTTGACGTCAGGGTTACATGACATACGCGCGTTCTATTCCAGCAGCGCTAACGCGCTAGGCGGGCGCTTTGTTTTGTTTCTTTTGCGTACATACGAATGGGTTACACTAAACAGCATACATCTTCCCCAAAATGAGTTTACTTAAAAACGGAGACGGCGCACGCCGCACGTTTGCCGTGACCCTGCTGTTTCCTGTAACATCTTACAAAATAAACAAGTGATTTGCATAAAAGAACAAACAACATTTCCACACACTTGTTCAAATCTACAGCGGGCATTTCATGAAAAGGGTATGGTTTGATGCATAGAGCTTTAAACTTGTATATTCATAGCTCTAATGTTTGATGACAATTAGTTAACAACAGGATGGACCACGTGAAGGTTGTCACCTCCCACCCCACAAATAACAGTTTAAAGAGATCGTTTAAAATCTACATCGTTAATGAGTACTCAAACCCCCTAGATAAACACCAAGGAAAATGTCATGACCTTGTAATTAAAATTTTGTTTTTGCTGCATAGAGCTTTCTTTATATAGCTCTATTGTTTGATGACAATTAGTTAACAACAGGGTGGACCACGTGAAGGTTGTCATCTCCCACCCCACAATTAACAGTTAAAAGAGATCCTAATACATCGTTAATGAGTACTCAAACACACTAAATTAACACTGCAAACAATGTCAACCTTAATGAGTACTCAAACTCTCTAAATAAACACCAAAGAAAATGTCATCACAATGTCATTAACAAATTGGTTTGGTGCATAGAGCTTTATAAACATGGTTATAAAGCTCTATTGTTTGATGACAATTAGTTAACAACAGGGTGGACCACGTGAAGGTTGTCATCTCCCACCCCACAATTAACAGTGAAAAGAGATCATAATACATCGTTAATGAGTACTCAAACACCCATATTTAACACTGCAAACTATGTCAACCTTACAGCGCCAGCCACCAACCCGGTCATTCCCTTAATAAAAACCCTAGAAAATGGCATGACCTTTGTAATTACAAAACCTCGTTAATGAGTACTCGAAACCGTATATACATGTAAACACCATAAACAATGTCATAACCTTGTTATCAAATAACGTCGTTAAGAGTACTCCAAATCTGGACTGCATACCCTTAATAAATACCGTGGAAAATGTCTAGACCTTTGTAATAATAAACCTGGTTAATGAGTACTCAAACACACACAAGGTCATGACCTTTGAAAAAGAGTTACTACAAACCCCAAGTGTGTCACAATATTTACATGTCTTCCTATAGTAACCAGTAAAAAACATGGTGGCCACCATGTGAGGGTACCCCAGAACAGATACCATGTTAATAATTAGAATAATAAATAATTGAATTACAGAGTGACACAAAATAAAAGGTTACAATTTATAATTAATTCATTATTACGATACAAAACTTCATTACATAAATCAACACTTATATACAGTCCTTAACACACTTTTTTAACGTCGTTAAGACTCTTAGAGTACTCAAAAACTGGACTGATTATCCATATAAATACCATGGATAATGGCTAGACCTTTGTAATTATAAACCTGGTTAATGAGTACTCAAACACACACAAGGTCATGACCTTTGACATAACAAACTTTAACAAGAGTTACTAAACCCCAAGTGTGTCACAATATTTACATGTCTTCATATAGTAACCAGTAAAAAAACATGGTGGCCACCATGTGAGGGTACCCCAGAATAGATACCATGTAAACAATTAGAATAACAAATAATTGAATTACAGAGTGACACACAATAAAAGTTACAATTTATAATTAATTCATTATTACAATACCAAACTTTATTACATAAATCACCACTTATATACAGTCCTTAACACACTTGTTTAACGTCGTTAAGAGTACTCAAAAACTTTGATATTACAAACTTAAACAAGAGTTACTAAACCCCAAGTGTGTCACAATATTTACATGTCTTCATATAGTAACCAGTAAAGAAACATGCTGGCCACTATGTGAGGGTACCCCAGAACAGATACCATGTAAACAATTAGAATAACAAATAATTGAATTACAGAGTGACACAAAATAAAAGTTACAATTTATATTTATTTCATTATTACAATACAAAATTTCATTACATAAATCACCACTTATATACAGTCCTTAACACATTTTTCTAACGTCGTTAAGAGTACTCAAAAACTGGACTGATTATCCTTAATAAATACCATGAACAATATGTCTAGACCATTGTAATAATAAACCTGGTTAATGAGTACTCAAACACACACAAGGTCATGACCTTTGACATAACAAACTTTAAAAAGAGTTCTAAACCCCAAGTGTCACAATATTTACATGTCTTCATATAGTAACCAGTTTAAAAAAACATGGTGGCCTCCATGTGAGGGTACCCCAGAAGAGATACCATGTTAATAATTAAAATAATAAATAATTGAATTACAGAGTGACACAAAACAAAAGTTACAATTTATATTTAATTCATTATTACAATACAAAACTTCATTACATAAATCGCCACTTATATACAGTCCTTAACACACTTGTTTAACGTCGTTAAGAGTACTCAAAAACTGGACTGATTATCCCTAACAAATACCATGAACAATGTCTAGACCTTTGTAATAATAAACCTGGTTAATGAGTACTCAAACACACACAAGGTCATGACCTTTGACATTACAAACTTTAACAAGAGTTAGTAAACCCCAAGTGTGTCACAATATTTACATGTCTTCATATAGTAACCAGTAAAAAAAAACATGGTGGCCACCATGTGAGGGTACCCCAGAACAGATACCATGTAAACAATAAGAATAACAAATAATTGAATTACAGAGTGACACAAAATAAAAGTTACAATTTATATTTAATTCATTATCAAAATACAAAACTTCATTACATATACCACCACTTACAGTCCTTAACACACTTGTTTAACGTCTTAAGAGTACTCGAAAACTGGACTGATTATCCATATAAATACCATGGACAATGTCTAGACCTTTGTAATTATAAACCTGTTTGATGAGTACTCAAACACACACACAAGGTCATGACCTTTGACATTAAAAACTTTAACAAGAGTTACTAAACCCCAAGTGTGTCACAATATTGACATGTCTTCATATAGTAACCAGTAAAGAAACATGGTAGCCACCATGTGAGGGTACCCCAGAACAGATACCATGTAAACAATAGACTAACAAACAATTGAATTACAGAGTGACACAAAATAAAAGTTACAATTTTTAATTAATTCATTATTACAATACAAAACTTCATTACATAAATCACCACTTATAAACAGTCCTTAACACACTTGTTTAACGACGTTAAGAGTACTCAAAAACTGGACTGATTATCCTTAATAAATACCATGAACAATGTCTAGACCTTTGTAATAATAAACCTGGTTAATGAGTACTCAAACACACACAAGGTCATGACCTTTGACATAACAAACTTTAAAAAGAGTTCTAAACCCCAAGTGTGTCACAATATTTACATGTCTTCAGATAGTAACCAGTAAAAAAACATGGTGGCCACCATGTGAGGGTACCCCAGAAGAGATACCATGTTAGTAATTAAAATAATAAATAATTGAATTACAGAGTGACACAAAATAAAAGTTACAATTTATATTTAATTCATTATTACAATACAAAACTTCAGTACATAAATCAACACTTATATACAGTCCTTAACACATTTTTTTAACGTCGTTAAGAGTACTCAAAAACTGGACTGATTATCCTTAATAAATACCATGAACAATATGTCTAGACCATTGTAATAATAAACCTGGTTAATGAGTACTCAAACACACACAAGGTCATGACCTGTGACATAACAAACTTTAAAAAGAGTTCTAAACCCCAAGTGTGTCACAATGTTTACATGTCTTCATATAGTAACCAGTAAAAAAACATGGTGGCCACCATGTGAGGGTACCCCTGAACAGATACCATGTAAACAATTGGAATAATAACTAATTGAATTACAGAGTAACACAAAACAAAAGTTACAATTTATATTTAATTCATTATTACAATACAAAACTTCATTACATAAATCACCACTTATATACAGTCCTTAACACACTTGTTTACTTTTTATTGGTAGTGAGTTTACTTTAACAAATAAATCGCTACAAATGTCGCTACATACTGCAGAAGTAAGGCCTCTTCATCACCATTCCACCTTGATCGTTCTTGCGCTTGTCGCATCCAAGTGACGCTTCCAAATTCTCTGATGTCATCCATCTAACGCCAACTTGGTCTGCCTCTTCGTCTCGTTTGTGTTCTTTGGGTTCATTCTGTTGACAATGTTCATCTGTTGTCATGATGCCTTAGATGAGGTGGTGAAGCAAGTGTTTTATTGGTGTTGCATAAGGTGGCACAGCATCTTCACGCGTCCAACTTGAAGATGTTCGAACGTGTTAATCCTGTATTAAATATGATCAAAAAAGAAAGAAAAAAATAATTAGAGCGAGATTTGGATTTAAAGGTCAAAGATGTGTGTATACTATATCAAGAATTGCTTTTTATTAAGTATGCATATCCCTCACTCAGTGACCCTCCTGGCGCACGCTTTAACATACATTTTTCAGACAAGGTCAACGGTCATCGCTCCTTCAAATTTGCTTCTCCAAGACTTTGGAACTCTCTTCCCAACAATATCATAGACTGTGCCACGCTACGAACATTTAAATCTAAAGATAAAACCCATCTTTTCAATCATAGAAGCCCTTAGAGACTTTATTTTGTAATTTGCGCTATATAAGAACTGTTTATTATTATTATTATTAAGGTATATGGGACTATGTTTGAATAATGAAACCTAAGAAATGTCTATTGTCTGCACTTGTATGGATTTCTAAACTTTCATCTCAAGCTTCGCTAAAACAGATCATACCTTCAAATTCCACTTAGGACCCTGGTGAGTAGCTGAGGAATAAGTCTATCTCCTCAAGCCATGATGCATCTTCATGGTCCATGTTGACACGCAGTCGTCACAATCATCTACAAGAAAATTACAATGTACTCGCATCAGTACCATATCAAGACTTGGATCATCAGGGCCAACTTTCATAGAGCTGCTTAAGAACAAAAAGGATCCAAGCAAATGAAATGCACTGCGAAATGAAGTTTCGAGATTAAAGAGATCATTCTCTAGCTATCTACCTGTTTGGTGCACTTCAATGACAACTGGGATGTTGTCCGCATAGGCAGGCATCCTCTCGGCTGTTTTCATGTTGGCGCTTGTTATCAGCAGGTATCCCAAGCAGATCTGCAGACTCCTGAAATATATGTCAATTAAGACATTTCAGTATAATTATTTTCACCAAATACTTTTTACTGTAGAACAATTATAGTTCATGTTGCAAGGTTGTATTTGGCACATTTATGTAATACAATGTTATTTTTTTCACATAACTAATCCAGAAGAGGAAAACAGTTATGCTCCAGTCAAAATCACAAAATTTGCCAACAATCAAACTAAAAATAAACTTACCCTGTCTTGTCATTTTGCTCACAGCGTACAAAGGTCCCAATGATTACTTCATGGCCGGCATGTGCAGTTTCCACTGGACTCCCACGGGCAGATGGTTAAACATTTAACCAGTTCACCGTCGCCGTAAAAAATAAACGACAAATACAAACTATTAGCAAAATGCACTTCCCCAACAGAGTTTAGAGATTAAAGAGATCATTCTCTAGCTATCTACCTATGTTTGGTGCACTTAAATGACAGCTGGGATGCTGTCCGCATAGTCAGGCACTGTTGCATCATGGCTTTTGGTCATCGGCAGGTAGCACACCACATCCCCAGCAGAACTGCAGACTCCTGAAATATATGCCAATCAAGTTATTACAAAATCACTATTCTCATTAAATACTTTTCACCATAGAACAATATTCATGCTGCGAGGTTTAGATTTTTTTCATAAGGACTCTAGCAATTGGGAAAACTGGTGATTTTCAAAGCTAAATTTTAGCATGGAGCCCCTTTTAAATCTAGACATAATCTTGATTTCAGGATAAATCTCAACAACTTACGGTCCCTTAAAAAAAACTTACCTTTTCCTGTCGTTTTCCTCAAAGATACACAGCTCCCATTGATGTCTTCATGGCCGCAACTGGAATGGTGCAGTTTCCATTGGTCTCCAATAGGCAGATGGATCACCGTCGCCGTAAAAAAATTAAAGAAAAAATACAGACAATGAGAAAAATGCATCTCGAAATAGAGTTTTGAGTATAAAGAGATCATTCTCTAGCTATTCTACCTAGGTTTGTTGCGATTTAATCCCATCTTGGATATGTATTGTTTGAAGCTTTGCATGGTGTGGAGAAATAAGAATTTATGGGGACAACCATGTGTAAACCTCTGAGTATGTGAGTATTGGCTCTGGAAAGAGCAGGTTTGGTCTCGATGTTTCTAACAGTTTATTCTGCTCGTCTTCAGGAGAATGTTGGACTACAGGCGATGGTCGAACTTTAGAAGTGCTGGATGGATGAGCATTTGGGCGGGATGAATCAAAGCTGTTCTTGGCCGGTAATGCATGTGAGTTGATTGCTGGCTGGATGTGTGTGCATTGGAGTGTGACATTCTTGTGGTGAGCTGCTGCTGGAAGGGTTGGCTTGAGGATGTGTGACCAGATGTCGTTAATGAAGAAACCGATGTCTTCTGGAACTGTATGGCGTGCTTGTATATCGATGGCCTCCCCGACTCTGCATTGGTGCCAGGACTGTACATGAGCTATGAGTTTGGCTTGATTCCACTTGATGATGCTGTCGTGTTCGTGTGAATATTTGATGATGGCTGAATTGTTGAGGTGTTCCAGTGTGCCATGTGCTTTGTGTTCCTTGATTCTTGTTGAGATATTGCGCCCGGTTCCACGATGTATACTTCACAGTAATCGTAGGGAATGTGGTAAACGCTGGCTTTGTCTCGAGTGTCTTGCTTGTCCTTGTGTGTGTGGAGTGATGCTTGAATTTTGTTTGATGCTGTATGGAAGGTCTTGACTTGAGCTTGCATGAAGATACGTTGAAGCTTGTTAGAAGATAGGCCAATGTTTGGGAGGGAGATTGCAGCCTTGAACTCTGGTAGTTCATCTGGTGTGAGACTTGGCTTGGGCTCGCTGAGGTTGAAAGTTTTGTAGCCATTAAGTTGACGTGATGTCTTGATGTGTTGTAGTTCCTGCTTCAAGCTGCCCTTGTCACAGGTGTCCAAGGTCCAACGGACCAAGGTGTTGGAGACAGCAGACTTGATGCGAGGATGGTGGAATGATGAGTTGTGAACGTATCTGTTGGTGTGCGTTGGCTTGTGATGTACCGTGTGGGCTAGAGTGCCATCAGCTTGTCTTGTTACTTCGGCACCTAGGAAGGAGATAGCATTGTTTTGTTCTTGTTCCATGTTGAATCGGATACGTAGATATTGACTGTTCAGTTGATGGAAGAACTTTTGGAGTGCTGTCTTGCTGTTGGGCCAAAACCACAAAGGTGTCGTCAATGTAGCGGAACCTGAGGTTGGGGCGAAGATTGGCGTTCTTGATACCGTCAAGTTAAAACTCCTCCATGAACAAATCCATCAGGACTGGGGATAGAGGAGATCCCATGGTGGCCCCAGAGGTTTGTTCGTAGAATTTGTCTCGCCACCTGAATCTAAAAGCGGAGAAGCAGGTGATAAGGAGGTCGTGGACTTGTTCTGGAGTGAGTCTTGTGCGGTCTGTCAGTGTAGGTTAGGCTTGAAGGCATTGTTCGGCGATGTTGCATGCTTCTTCAGTTGGTATGTTGGTGAATAGTGACATGATGTCAAAACTGACAAGGATCTCAGTTGGACGGAGATGTATGTATTTGATAATGTCGACGAACTTGCTTGAGTTGTTAATGTTATGTTCAGTGAGGCCAACTAGTGGATGAAGGGTCTTGGTGGGGTGTCTTGCAGTATTGTAGGTGGGTGACCCAGGGACGCCACGATGGGACGGAGAGGAACATCTGGCTTGTGGCTCTTAAGGTTGGCCAAAAAAACGTGATTAGGCGGATGCGGATGGCTTGAGGTGACGGTACATGGTGTTGTCTATGACCTGCGCTTGATAGAGAGTGCAGAATTTAGCAGTGGGGGTGCGTTCGATGACTGAACAGGAGTTACTTGGCAGGCGTCGATAGGTATCAGTTGACAGGATGTCGGTTACCTTGTGGTCAGAATCTGGTGTGCACATGAACACGGTCGCATTACCAATGTTCGTTGAAATGATGTGGATAGACTTGTCTATGTGCAGGGCTCGGATAGCGGCGCGTTCTTGCTTGCTTGTGTTGGGTCTTGGTAACTTGGTGTTTGAAGAGTTTGAAGAATCTGGATGCGGACATGGTTGACGAATGTCTTGTCTAGATGTTTGAGTGCAGGTTCGGTAGACTGAATAATATCTTTGACTGGAATCGTGCAATGTGTGGGCGCCAGCACACCTCGCATGATTCAAGTCAAAGACATCAATCAGTCCACTGAACCTGCACTCAAACATCTGGACAAGACGGTCGCCAACCAAGTCCGCATCAAAATTCTGCAAAGACTTCAAACGCCAAGTTACCAAGACCCTACACAAGCAGGCGAGAAAATGCTGATATCTGAGCCCTGCACAAAGACAAGTCCATCCACATCATGTCAGCGGACAAGGGTAATGCCACTATGGTCATGTCTACAACAGATTATGACCACCAAGTTAATGAAATCCTGTCAACTAATACCTACCAATGCCTGCCAAGGAACCCCAGCCCAGTCATTGAACGCACACTCACCACAAAACTCTGTACTCTCTATCAAGCGCAAGTCATAGACAACACCACGTACCGTCACCTCAAGCCATCCGCATTCACCTGCCCACGTTTCTTCTGCCAACCCAAGATCCACAAGCCAGATGGTCCTCTCCGCCCCATCATGGCTTCTCAGGGTTCACCTTCCTACAACATTGCAACACACCTCACCAAGAAACTCCATCGACTAGTTGGCCTCACTGAACATCACATCATCAACACAAGCAAGTTAGTCGACATCATCAAGCACATACATCTCCGTCCAACTGATATCCTTGTCAGTTTTGATGTCGTGTCACTGTTCACCAACATACCAATCGAAGAAGCATGCAACATAGCCAACCAAAGCCTTCAAGCCGAACCTACACTGACAGACCGCACAAGCCTCACTCCAGAACAAGTCCACGATCTCCTCATCACCAGCGTCTACGCTTCCAGCTTCAGGTGGTGAGACAAATTCTATGAACAAACCTCTGGGGCCGCCAAGAGATATCCTCTATCCCCGGTCCTGGGAGATTTGTTCATGGAGGAATTTGAACTTGACAGCATCGAGAAGGTCAATCTTTGCCCTAACCTCTGGCTCCGCTACATTAACGACACTTTTGTGGTTAGGCCTTACGACAAGACAGCACTCCAAGAGTTCTTCCATCACCTGAACAGTCAAAATCCACACATCCAATTCACCATGGAACAAGAACAAAACAACACTATCTCCGTCCTAGACGTCCAAGTAACAAGACAAGCTGATGGCACTATAGCCCAAACGGTACATCGCAAGCCAAAACACCCCGATAGATACCTTCACAACTCATCATTCCACCATCCTCGCTTCAAGTCTGCTGTCTGCAACACCTTGGTTTGCTGGGCCTTCAACACCTGTGACAAAGGCAGCTTGAAGCAGGAACTACACCACATCAAGACTTCACTTCAACTTAACGACTACAAGACATTCAATCTTAGCCAGCCCAAGCCAAGTCTCACAACAGAAGAACAACCAGAGTTCAAGGCTGCAATCACCCTCCCATATATCGGCCACACTTCTCACAAGTTTCAAAGTATCTTCAGTCAAGCTCAAGTCAAGATCTTCCACACAGCACCAAACAAGATTCAAGCATCACTCCACACACACAAGGACAAGCGAGACACTCAAGACAAAGCAGGCGTTTACCGCATTCCCTGTGATTGCTGTAAAGTGTACTTC